>NW_006431919.1:16006891-16013500 GCF_000325575.1 Pteropus alecto | reverse complement strand
TTTCTCTCCCTATCTCTCTCTATTCTCTCTCTCTCTCTCTCTCTCTCTCTCTCTCTCTCTCTCTCTCTCTCTCTCTCTCTCTCATCTATCGAGATCTTAAGGAACTAGCTCATGTGATTGTGGAGACTGGCAGGTCTGGACTCTGTAGGGCAGCCCAGAAGGCTGGAAACTCAGGCGGGAGTTGATGCCGCAGTCTTGGGGCAGGAAGACATCACCTATATGCTTTGCTGGGCACCCAGAGGCCTCCGGGGTGTCTGGAATAGGCCATGTCTCTGAGCTCTGGGACGTTTTCTGCCCAAAGCCAACCATCGTCTGGGCTAATCTCCCCCCGTGTCTCCCGGCAGCACCCACCAGCCTATTTGTCCAGTGGGAACTGTAAACTATCTCCTCGAGGGACAGGCCGTGTCTTATTTCCGGGTCTGCTGCATTAACACAGTGCCTGGTGCATAGACGGTGATTGAGAAATATGAAAAGAATCAATGAATTTCCACCTGGAACCCAACCCTGTGTCACATGTATCCTTCATCATCCCAACCTCCTTCTCCCGCCCTGGACCTACCGGACACTCCAGCCGCCCACAAATCGCCGCAGAGCAGAGGCGCACGCCCGCCGTGGGGTTTGGAATGAAGCAGGCCTGGGGCTGAATTGCGGTTTTGATGTATACAGGCAACCTGTTCAAAAATAGGTTTTGATTGATTGATTGATTGACTCATTCATTCGTTCCTTCATTCCTTTTTTTTTTCTTCACATGCCATTCAATTTTCATCAGGTACATCGAGTACCTATGTAAGCTAGGCTCAGGTGCTCGATTCACACTACAGAGACGAGGCTACGATCCCTCATCGGGGTCACCATCTGGGCCCCATCGGGGTCACCGTAGGGGGATTCACCCAGAAAATAACAGAATAATATATCTTGAGGATAATGATAGGAGAGAGAAGTATGGGGTATTGAAGGAGCATGGGGAGGGACACCTGGCCCAGCTGGACGGAGGGGACAGCTGAGCTGAGCCTGAACAGTGTGTAAAAGTCATCCAAGTGGAGAGCAGAGAGAGGGCTGGCCGGGAGAAGGCAAGCCAGGACAAGGGCCTGGTCTGTCTGGGACAGCCAGCGCAGCCTGGAGCCCGGCGAAGGGAAGAGGAGAGATTTCTCAACAGAGCGGTTAGTCGACACTCCTGCTGGGAAATATTTCTCCTCCCCAGCTTCTCAGCATCCGGGCCACCAACTCGTCTGGTTCTCGACATAAAGAATTCACCTTGCGCCAGGCTAACATGAGGCCTCCCTCCCCATCTCCGGCTGCTCGCCCTGGCTTGGCATATGTCCCCTTCAAGGAGCTTGAGCCAGGAGGAAGAAGGACAGAGGGGACAACATCAGCAAGCAGATGCCAGGTTTTCTCCATCCATAGAAATCCGCGCCCATCAAATGCAGGCTGAGGTGTCCTGCCTTGCTGTTCCCGTCTGTAAAGTGGGAGTAGACGATTCCATTTCAATTAAATGAGGGCTCCTCAGCCCTTTTATCCCCCGAACCTGGCACAGAACCGACCCAGAGTAGCCGCTAAAGCATATTCGTTGAATAAATGAAAGGATTGGGCAAGCCAGGGGTTAAACACGTGACTACGAGTGGGGGGAATGTTCCAGATGCAAAGCGGCTTCATGCGGCCTGCTCCCTTCGGCATCGCTGAGGTTTCGTGCTTACCGAGGCTTTTGCCGGTTTCTCCTATGGGACAGGGACTGTGTTTTATGGGCCCCAAGCAGGTGCCTGGAAGAGCCGATGAACATTTACTGAAGGCCCATCGTGAGCCAGCCGCGGTCTGAGCCCTTCCTAACATTACAGAAGGATTTGATTTCATGGACCAACATCTCCTTGTGCGAGTCAATTAATTTGAACCCTGTGCTGTCGGTTCTGTGCTCGTAGAAGCCTGAGTGGTGTCTGCACAAAGGTAAGGCCACGTCCCTTGGAGCCCGTGAATGGGATTTTGTTGGAAGGTAAGGATTGGGGAATTTGGAAAATTACATTTGTAGATGTTAATGAAGTTAAGGGTCTTGAGATGCGCTTATCCTGGGTTGGTTCTAAAATTATTGGCAAGTATCCGCCAACACATGCCAATCATCAGCCAACTTTGATTGAGATCAATCGGGCCCTCTGGTTGGGGGCTTCCTCTGTGTAAGCAGATACCAGATCATTCTGTCACAGTGATTTTCCCCGAATCAGTACAAAAATCAATCAGGACTTATCTCCCCTGGCCGAGGGGAGGGGCGAGGTATGGGAAGGAAGGGCTGCGTCATTAGCTTCATCCTCGTTGGCTGCATGAAATAAGCCCGAAGGTGGAAATCCTTCGGGGAGCTTGGGGAAAGCGAAGCAGCAGCTGGTCTTCGTTTTCCTTCCCCCTTCCTGCGCCCCTTGGTAGGACCACAGAGAATCATCCAGAAAAGATAAGGCCGGACGCGGGCAGGGGCGTCATCCTGGATGGATTCTGCTTTTGTCGGAGTCACCCGTTCCCGCTCCTCAAGGTCCTTCCTGCCAGGGCCTCCCCATCATCTCTGAGCCCTTCTCGCCAACATTTAAACCTTCGTTTTCCCGTCTAATCCATCAACATCACAGCCGCGCTCCTTCCTCCACGTGACAAGAGGGACGTCCAGTGCAGGGACAGCATCTGGGACTCGGTCTCTAACGCGGGCTTTTATCCTGTCCTGCTGTGCGATCTTGGAGAACTTTATATCCCTGGCCCTCAGTTTCCCTGTCTGCAAAACGGGAAGAAAGTAATACCTACTTCAACTAGATCACAGATGTAAATGTGACAGGTACGTATACTGCCTCGCTGTGCAATTATGTTTAATCTAGAAACACAATATTAATACAAATAGACACACGAAATCATCCTACTGAATTCCAGACCACCCTTATGGGGTTCCTTCCCTGGACCTGTAGTAATCACCACGTATTGAGTGCTGACTGTGTCAGGTGCCACGTCAAGCTCTTTACATGTCCCCTTACTCTGCCCATCACAACGGCTCACTCAAGTGCAGACTCTCGCTATGCCCATTTGGCAGATGAGGAAACTGAGGCTCATATAGGCAAGTGTCTTGCCCAAGGGCACATAGTAAGTGGAAGGTCTGTCTCTTAGCTCTCATGTGGCCCAATCTCCGCGTGAGGACTCTGTTCCCAGGGCTCCTTCACTGCACTTGGTGTGGGGAGTGGGGCCCAGGACCCCTGTGGTCCCCTTAGAGCACTGATTCTGAGGAACAGGAACAAGCTCTTTTGTCTTTACGTCCCAAGCTCTCCGTGCTGGCTGGTGCAGGGTGCCAGTCACTAGGGACCTCAGAGAAGAGGACTCCGTGAGTGAATAAATAACTGAAGAGTGGAGGATTTTTAAAAACTATCTTGTGCTTTAACAAAGTGAGAACTTTGTTAGACAAAGTTCTTTGTGTCAGACAAAGGAGATCCGAGTTAGCACCCCCTTCTACCCTTGTTTGCCGGGGACCCTGTGCGTGTCAGTGGTTTCTTTTGTAAAATGGGGAGAATAACGAACTCTCTGCCTTGGCGTGGAGACGGGGCTAAGGAGTCATCGAAGAACGATGCAGCTTGAACGCAGCTGATAGCGGCTGGTCCTGTTCACGCCACATCCCCAGCAGAGCCCGGCACGCAGCAGGCGTAGTGGCTATGTGCTGTATGAGTAAAGGACTCAGAGCTCTTCTGAGCTGTTTCAAAGCTGTTAAGAGCTGCACACTCAATACACTGGCGGGACCTCGGTGGGGCTGAATTGTCTTGCTTTGGAGCGGGGCTCTCCCCTCTCCTGGAGGGACCAGCTGAAAACAGGATGGTTGTGTAGAGATGGTGCTTTAATGAGTCTGGTGCTCATACCTTCACCCGCTGCTGCCTAGAAAGGGTTAAACCTTGGGCCGCATGCCTGGGTGTTCTCCAGCCCTGCCTTGCCCCATTACCCTGCCTCCAGCTGAGATCAGGCCATTAGTTTACTCATAAACAGGTGGCACACTCCACCTGAGCAGCTAGAGATAAAGGCCGTTTTCAAGCTCCAGCACTAAGCGCTGCTCTCGGTGACTCAGCCCACCCGCCACTTTGCCCCCTGCAGTCTGGAGGTCACCTCAGGCAGCTGCTCCTTCCTTCGGAAACCCCTGTGTTTGCGTTAAGACTCTGGGGGCCTGGAATGGCCACACAGACAAAAAGGGATTCCACCGGCAGGCTTCCAGAATCCAAGGAGGCTTAGCCCAGGAGGCCACTGGTCAAGTCCAGCCACACTCGCTAAATCAGGGCAGTCTGGAGACCCCTCATTCCAGAACTGAGGCTGGGGAGGTTTCAGTCGCTTCTTATTTTTAGTCCCATCTGATCTCAGCTCTTTGGCCTTCTTCCCAGGTCATTCTTCCCCACCAGACAGACATTAGGAATAACCATGGGACATCAGAGATGTCCCTTGACAATCTTGATTATGAACAGTTTAACTTGCCACACTAGGCTGTGACCCATGAGCCACATCTGGCCCACCACCTGTTTTTGTATGGCCCACGGACTAACGGTTTTTACATTCTTAGATAATTGGAAAAAAACCAGAAGACTATTTTGTGATCTGTGAAAATTATATGAACGTCAACTTTCAGCGTTTATAAATAAAGTTTTATTGGAACAAGACACACTGATTTTTTTACCTACTGTCTATGGTGGCTTTTTCCACAGAGCTGAGTAGTTGCTGGTGTTTCACAGCCTGGCACTGCTGCTTGGTGAGTTACAAATCACGGGGAAGACGCTTTCAAACGTGAACTACATAAAATCCATTAGATCGGCATTCACAGATGAGCATTAGCAGCCGATTTGGATGATGGGGCCACTGACTCTGGATCTGCATGAAATGAAATGTGATCCCCCCAAGAATCCCTTCATCTCGTTAGTTGAACCGCATTACAAAAAATAGGACTTAATTACAATTATTATATTTTTTCACCAACAAAGATTTTATAGAATTTTTTGCTCTCGTCCTCTCCTAATTTCCTAAATTTTGCCTCTTGGCCGCGAAGCCTAAAATGTTCGCTATCCTGGTCCTTTAAAGAAAAAGTTTGCTATTTTTGACTTAGACCGTTAGACTGTGCTAGAAATGTCGTTATTTCAGTCTCTCTACTCCACGCCCTGGGTTGTCCCATCCAAACAGGGCCTGAGAATGCTTTACAGACCATAGGCACATGTGGGTTTAAGTGTTCTCACTGCTCTTAGCGGGGCATGAAATGGAAAGGGAAGACTGTCGAAACGCTTCCCACGCCTCAGCCTCCAGGCCGGCTGTCTTCTCCCTTCTGGCAGGTCCAATACCCCCCCTTAACAGCTCAGGGATGCCCCTCGGACTCCCCACAGAAGGAATCGAATTAATCCTGGTCACTGGATGGGTCAGCTCATATCAAACCAGTGGAAAATTCTATAAATATTTATCCAACATCGTGCTAGCAGCTAGATCACTGGGGATCTTATTCTAGGTTAATTGCAACGGCCAGGACTAGGGTGGCTCAGGGGCCCGGGTTCTGCTGGGAGTGGGGACGCTAGCGTGGCGTTTAGCTCGTGCTCCGCCACTCCCCTCCGTGGACCTCCCTGCCTTGCGCCATCTCTCGTCTGCATCTCCAGCCCTGAAGGAGACGAGGCCCGAGTTGGGCTGCCTCCAGGCCGAAGGTTTGTTTTGAACCAGCTACGCTGGCAGTGAGGTCCGTCTGCAGGGACAGTGCCGAGTGTTGCCAATGTCCTGCTTCCTCCCAGGCAGTAAAACCCAGTCCTCGAGATTTTCCCATCCCCAGTCTTGAACAAAATGTCTCTTGACACCCCCCCACCTTCCATCTTCCTCACCCCTCAACCACAGGCCCCCGGGGAGTTCTGGAGCAGACCCATCTCCCATAGCCCCGGGCTCGGCCAAGACCAATTTCTTCATCCAGGATCAATTATTTTTTTCTTCTTCTTACCTTAAAGAACAATAATGAATCACAGTGTCAGCTCCACAGCCCTTTCTATTATTCCCTCCGTCTGCCTTGGGACTTCCTCCTCGGTTGTGTAATTTGGCCTTTACGATATCCTTTCCATGCTAACAAAAATGAAGCACTTGGGTGGGGTGAGAGAGGACGCCTGGCCTCCCGGGCCGGGAACTCGCTTTTGACTCCTGCTCCTCTCTCATCCCCACGTTTCTTGTGGCTTCAGCCACCAAGTCCTACTGTCCTTTTCTCTTCGAATGTCATACATTTTCCATGTACATTCTGCTCTGAGGCCTACTCCCCCCTCCCCCTCCCCCTGACACATACACACTTAACTTGGAAATTTAGACGCTCTAACTCAAGGTTGGGGTTGTGGAGGGAGGTGGTTTGAGGGTGAGAACGTAAAGCAGTGGTTTGGAGACCTCTTCGCATGAGTTCCCGTCTACCATCCTTTGGCTCCAGTCTCGCCTCCTCCAGGCAGCCTTCCTGGGTTCTCTCCAACACACAGGAAGCCCTCTTCTCAGACCCTTTATGCTGCTGGGGACCATGTCTTCAACGCAATGCCAAACTGCTAGAGGCTCATGAATGCGATGCCACCCACGGTGGCGTGCACAGAATGGTCCTCTTCCCTGCATCCCTTCCTCTTTCTCCCTCTT
>NW_006431919.1:15972061-16006858 GCF_000325575.1 Pteropus alecto | reverse complement strand
TCTCCAGCTCTCATTTCTTCTCAGAGGAAGAGAACCGCAGAGGGGCCAGCGCCAACCCGTGGAAGCTGACCGGGGAGACCCCCCTGGCTGGCCTGGGTCCCGCCCTCCCGCAGGTGAGCCAGGCACCTCTCGCACCGCCCCGTCCGTGGGTTCCTGGCCCTGCTGCCAGGAACTGCCTGTGCGTCGCAGACGAGAGCTGGCAGGGTCTCTGTGTTGTCGGAGCCCTACAGACATTCCTGTTGCTGCTCTGCCCACACAATTCTGGGCTGGGGAGGAATGGAGACTAGACAGTTGTGGACCTTGGTTCTAAATGGCCGTCCCTCTCCAGGGCGAGGCTCGTCACTCTTTGGAGCCCTCAGCCGACACCCATGGCAGACAAGCCGTGGGGAAGGGGTGGGCTTTAGGAGCCATGAGATGGTCCAGGGAGACAGTGCCATTGCAGGATCGCTTTGGGCAAAATTGGTGGCAGCAGGATCTAGTGTGACACAAAGATCCCAATCCGGGCTTCAGGGACCTGCATCTCGACTCCGCCTGTGACCCCTCCCCCTAGTGCCACCTGTGGAGTCTTCCTCTCCCAGGCTCAGGCTTCCTCTCTGTGCAGCAGGCATCAGCCTCCGCTGAGTTTTCTAAGGCTTTTCACAGTCTGACACTGTGTCCTTTCCCGTCACCTCCCTCGGCCACCACCACATCCACTTCCATGGCTGGGAGAAGTCTGGCTCCCTGCGGCAAGGGGCTCCCCAGGAAAGGATCTGAGGGGGGTCCAGGGAGGCCCCCGCTTTCCCGTCTCAGTTTTCCTGACTTTCTTCTCTCTTGTGGGGTGTCCTGGGCTCCCTGGCACTAGGCGCAGCAGATGAGAGTTTCAGCCATGGCACCCACGGATCCCCATTTGAACCCTGGCTGTGTGTCCTTGATCAAGTTACAGAATCTCTCCCTCCAGGTCTCAGTTTTCTCACCTGCAAAACGGAGAGAATAGTTTTGATCGCACTGGATTATTTTGAAGATTAAACGCAATAGGGCAGGTCATGTCCTGACATGGTGCCTGGCACCTAGTAAACCTGCGGTGAGAGCTTTATCGTTATTATTGTTATTGCTGCTGCTGGGACAGAGGGCCGTCTGGGCCCGAGTGGGCAGCTTGGCGTGGCCTGTGCAGGCGGCCGGGAGCCCTGGCTTGAGCCCTCTGCCTGCACTCCAACCAGAAGACCTCCCGCTGCCGCGTACAGGCTGCCCAGCATGCACTGCGCCAGCACCTGGTGAGTCACCTGCGTGCACCTGCGTGCACACTTGTGGGCTGTCGCAGGGGTACGTGAGCTCCCACCGGGACAGCCCTCGGCCCTGTGCCCGCCCACAGCCCTCAGTGAACGGTAGCCCACAGCGTGGTGTCACTGCCACGAGGCTTAGCCACACCCGAGGCTGCATGGCAGGGCGATAAGGTTCAGGAGTCGGAAGACCTGGGCGTGAACTGGCTGGGGGCTTCGGGCAAGTTACTCACCCACCCTGATCCCCAGTTTTCTCCCCTGTATGAGCGACAGTAGCACCCCCTTCACAGGGCCATTTGGAGGATTAAAGGTTCAGCACAGTTATGAGGCTGGCACAAGCTGTCAGGATTGGGCTATGCCCAGATGGATTGTGTTCGGTCCGAATGGACTCCTCCCATGCTCCTACCCCCGACCCCACCCCTGCAAGCTCCCCTCTTTTTCCCGGGGGCCTGCACCCTGTCTCCACACCAGTGTGGAGGAAAGAGCCTTGATACCCATACTTTCTCTGCCTCCTGTTCCAAGAGCCTTCAGCTCCAGGCTGTGACAGGAAAACTCACAAGGAAGGGAGACACACAGGTTTTTTTGGTGTTGTTTTAATTAAAAAGAAAATAAGAAAACAACAACAACAACAAAAAACACTTTCCAGGATGTGCTGTGACGCAAGGTCACAGGCATGTAAAGTATATACAAAAGCAAGAAAAATCCTAGGAGCTGCACGCGGGGGCCCTGGGCGGCGGGAGAGGCCCTTCCACAGAGACTGTTTCTCAGGCGTTTATTTCTCCTGGGCCGTAAAAAAGGAAGTGCGGTCCAGCCTTGTTTCTCTTGGAAGGCTCAGCCGCCTTCAGCGCACTGGTCCATGACGTGCACACAAGAAGCTGGACTTTATGAGATTTCACAGGTGGGTAGCGCCAGGGTGGGGCTTTGGGGGTGCACCACTGCTCTCCCTGCCCTGCCCAAGGTTTTGGGGGCTGGGGACGTGATGCTCTCTTGGGGAGAAGCTGGACACTTGGCCCGGGCTTCTCTGCTGGAGTGGCAGCCAAAGGAGAACTCGCAGGTAAGTTGGGAGCCACAGAATAAGGACCTGGATCAGGATGAGACATGCCCGGGGCTGGTGCTAAATTCTGATGGACAACCAGAAGGCAGTGGATGTGCTCGTCCAATCAGCTTTCACACTGACCCTCCTTAGCCACTCAGTCAACTCCTCCATCGCTGCCTCCATTGGCCCAAACTTTGGGGCTCCCACAAGACTTGGCTCCTGGCTATGCCACTTACTAGTTTGTGTGACCCTGGGAAAGTTACTTAACTTCCTCGAGCCTCAGTTCCCTCGTCTGTTAGATGAGGAAGTTCATATGAACCCCACGAGGTAACTGGGAGCAGTCAGTGTGATCATGCCCTCAAAAGCCTAGTACAGCTCCCGGCACATAGTAAGTGTTCAATAAATGGCCACCTGTTTACTGTTACGCAGGCACCAGAATTCCCACTGCAGCGTTGCTGGCTGTGTTCGCAGAAGGTTCACACAGGGCTCTGTCAAAAGGCTGCGTTTCTCTGCACCTCCCGCGTCTGTGCGGGCAGTTCAGCGGTGTCGGGCCGGCCGCGGGGATGCTGGCGGGCAGCACCTCCACCCCCACCCCTCGGCCATGTCCAGCCGGCTCGGGAGCTGTCTGGTTCTAGACCTCGGTGCCCTCCCTGGGGTAGAGGACGCTGCTGTTCGTGTTGACGCTGTTGTAGAAATGAGGGCTGAACTGGTTGAGGACGGAGCCTCCGTAGCCGAGAGCGTTGGCGGGCACGGGGTTGGCCCATTCGCCGGCCGCCCCCGAGCCGCCGAGGCTGGTGAGCGGCGTGTAGGAGCTGAAGTGCACCAGGTTCTGTCCCGCCTTGTCAGCGGGCTCGGCGTTCAGTCCCGGCGCGGCCACGGGGCGGCCGGCGGGGCCCGACCCGCTCACGAAGGCGGTCATGGTGGAGAGGAAGCTGCTGAGGCACGGGGCGGGGGACGGCCGCTGCTCCGGGGAGCTGGTGGTGCCTGGGGAACTGCTGTCCAAGATGTCCTGGGCGTCTGTGGCCTTGGGGCTACCCGCCAGGAGACCGCTCTCCGCTTTCTCTGAGGCCAAGGAGCCCCCCGCCCCGGAGGAAACATCCGACTTTCTCTTCCTCTTCCTGCGGAAATTCCCGTTGTCGAACATCTTCTCGCAGTTGGGGTCCAGAGTCCAGTAATTCCCTTTGCCTGGCATGAAAGGGGAGAAGGTAAGTGGAGGGGCAGACAAGATGCTTGACTTCCACTCCTCCTCCTGTCCAAAGCTAAGAACAGAGGTAACGAACCCAGAAAGATGGAGAGCAAACGTCAGAGACCGAGAAATGGAGAAATTGCACAAACCCCTGGCCCCCTTGTGCTGGTGAGGCGTTTGGGGACCTCGGCGAGGCCCTTGGGGACCACAGCGAGGCGCTTGGGGACCGCAGCGAGGCGCTTGGGGACCACGAGGCAGAGGCGTGAGCCATGAAAGCGTTCACAGCGCGGGTCTCTTTAAGAAGTTCAAGGGGAACAGAAGGGGGTGGTGTGTCCACTGCTGGGGTGAAAGAAAACTAAGGAAAAATTTCAGGGCTCCTTAAACGTCCAGGGCATGGAGTCGAAAGGCGGACTTATGTCCTGGCTTTGCTCCTATCTGGCTGAGGGACTTGGGGTGAGCCTCAGTTTCCCAGCCTGCGAAGTGGACCCGTGGTACCTGCCCCTTCTTGCTGAGGCCGACTATGGTAAGGACAGATGCTGGACATGTGAAAGAAAGGGCTTTGTAACTGAGGTCTGTCCTGAGGTCAGGCCAGAATGCTGTCTGCCACTGTCCATCTCTCAGCCTGAGGATAAGATCAGTTACTGGATGAGAAGATGCAGAGAAGGGACAAATCATCCCGCCCTTGCGAGCCCCTATGTGGGCAGAGATGGGATCCTCTGCCCCGTATGCTGGCTTCCTGTGGTGGAACGAGAAGGGACCTTGATTCTGGAAAGCGGAGACATGAGGACTAAATACATTGCCCTGTGCATATCTCCGTATTTCAGAAATTCTCCGTGAGACAGAAGTGCACAGTCTTAGCGTCAGAGAGGGCTCTGCTCAGATTCACATTCCGGCCCCGTCATTTCCTCCGCGTCACCCCGGCCTGTTATTTTCCTTATCTGCAGGATGAGTCTCCTACAATCTACCCTGCAGGGGCGATTAAAGGAGGCCGGGTAGCCAGGGCGGGCCGCACGAGGTGGCCCTTAGTGGCTGCTCAACAAACACCCCATCCCCTCCCAGCAGCCCTGGGGTACACTTGGGCCTTTAGTCCATCGCTGCCCCCCACCACGCCTTCCTGAGTGAGGGCGGGGGATTCAGATGGACCCGCGTCACCACTGCAGAGCAGAGAGCCCGCGTCAGCACCCAACGCCTTGCATGCCTCACCCCGCGACCCCAGCCACATGCCCGCGGAGGGGATACCGTCACCATCCCCCGTTTTTCAGATGGGGAAACTGAGGCTCGGAGATCTAACCAATCCAAGGTCACTGAGTGGTCAGCGGCCCAGACAGGATGGAAACCCAAATCCGCCTCCAGGGCCCACGTTCCGTCCACTGCTGGCTCCCCTCAGCCCGCGTCTCGGGGGCTCAGCCATGTTCAGAACTTTCCCGAACGAGGTGTGGGAAGGATGAGGGGACCCCCCGTGGGGAGCGCCGGCCCCGTGCAGCACGCGGAGGGCTCGCGCGGCCTCCCGCCCCGCCGCGCCCCGGCGCCGGGACCTTACCCGGGTCGTCCTCGTCGCGAGGCACCTTCTTGAAGCAGTCGTTGAGCGACAGGTTGTGGCGGATGGAGTTCTGCCAGCCGGCCTTGCTCTTGTTGTAGAAGGGGAAGTTGTCGGCCACGTACTGGTAGATCTGGCTGAGGGTCAGGCGCTTGTCCGGCGCCCCGTGGATGGCCATGGCGATGAGCGCCGAGTAGGAGTAGGGGGGCCGCACCAGCTTCATTAGCTCCTCCTGCGACGGGATGGGCAGCCAGCCCAGGTCGCCGCCCCCCAGCCCGGGCACGCTGGGCAGCAGCTGCCTCTGCACGCCGCCGTAGGCCTGGGGCAGGAAGGGGCTGGCGCTGGGGCCGGGCAGGTAGGGCGGCGGGGTCATGGCCTGCCCGTTTAGCCAGAGGTAGGGGTTGGGGGTGGCCCCGTACTCGCCGCCCCCCTCAAAAGAGGGGGGCCGCTGAGGGCTGGGCACGCCCTGGGGGTGGAAGAAGTTCTCGTAGTAAAGGTTCATCTCGGGGGGCTCCTGGCCGATGCTGGGGAACTGGGGGCTGCAGCGAGGCGGCGAGGGAGCCGGCAGGTCGAAGGAGCTCATGCTGGGGCTGCGCTCAGGGGAGCCACCTGCGTGCCACCTGCACAGGGGAGCTGTCCCTGCAGGTGCTCAGCTTGCCCCAGCCTCTGACTTATACCCCTCAGGGCTTGGCTGGCGGCCCCACCCAGGGGCGGCCACCGCGGCGGACCCGCCCCCCTGTCCTCTGGCAGCCACCGGCCAACCCAGGGGAATGTTCCTGCCAGCCACATCGGGTCCGCTAATGACACTCGGACCGTGAAAACGGTCATTTCCTCCTTTATTTCTGCGTCCTCGTCTCTGCTCTTCCTGTCTCTTCCCCCTGCCCTGTTTGCCCCTTTCGTCCTCCTGCATTCTGTCCTTTCGCCCTCCGTCCCTTCCCTCCTCTCACATCTTCCCGCACTTCTCTCCTTCCTTCTCTCTATCCAGCCGCTCTCTGCTCACCTGAGTGTCTTTCCCTCTCGCTTTTCCTCCTGCTTTTCCCGTGGACGGCGCCACGTCTCCCTCCCCCGTATTCCCGGAGTCTGTTTCCGGCCCCTGCGTCTCCTCGCACTCACGTCCTCGCCATCTCTCCCTCCGCCGCTCCCGGTCTCTCTCTGCCTCGCATTCCCTCTGCATCTCTCCCCCATCCCTCTGTCCTGTCTTCCTTCCGCCCCACCCCGGACCCCTCGTTCTCTGGCCCTCACGCGCACTGGGTGAGACACTTTATCGAGGAGCCACATTGTTTGGTGTTTTGAGGTGAAGACACACTTTCTGGAGTTTCCAGGGAAGAACCTGGCTCTGGAGCATCAGGACAGCAGAAGAGGAAAATGACAGTGACAGATGACCTCCCGCCACGTGCACGTGCACGATGCACACACGCACGCACACATGCATGCACACACGCACACACATCCATGCACACATGCACACACGCACACACACGCACGCACACATGCACACACACGCACACACGCAGCACACACGCGCACACACATGCATGCACACACACACACACGCACGCACACACGCACACACATCCATGTACACACACGCACGCACACATGTACAAACACGCACGCACGCACGCACACATGCACACACGCATGCACACACGCACACGTGCACATGCATGCACACACTCACAACATGCACACGCACATACATGCACACACACCTGCACAAACATGCATGCACACATGCACATGTAATACTTGCATACATACACATGTGTCTACACGCATGCATACATACATTCACACACATCCACACACGCACACGCACATGCACACGCGTGTGCGTGCACACAGAAATGCATGCACACACTCACACTCATGCACACACACATACACACACATACACACATGCACACATTTTGCACATGTGCGTGCACGCACATGCATAGTGCAGGCAGACAGAGACTGGGCTCTACACAAGGCCTGGGGATTATTCCAAAGGAGCTGCAGGGCTCACGAAAATGAGGGAACGTGCACCGGCCAAGCCTCTCCTGGCTGCAGGGACGAGCAGGCTGCAGTTCCTTATCTGATCAAAGTCCTTTCATGTTTCAGCTCGCAGAGGCCCGAGAGCCAGGCCAGGAGGGGCGCCCTCCCCCCTCACTGCACCAGGCCCCTCTCCCGCCTCTGCCTCAGGCTTCTCCTTGCTTTGCGACCAGCCCCTCCCCTCTCTGGGCTCCATTCTCCCTGTGCAGCTTGGATATGACTTGTCCTGGCCCCTCGTCATCCCAGGACAGGCCCTCAGCTTGGCGGACGCGTGGTGGTCCCCCGTCAGAGGTCAGGCAGCTGTCCTCTGGACAGGCTTTTGTGGTAGCCTGAGACTTCTCTCCGGGACCAGCAGATTGGAAAGGAGTTCCAGGCGGCGTCTCTGGTCAGCACCCCCTTCCTGCCCTCTCCCCTCCATGACATGCTCCCCACCCGACCTCTCACTTCCTTCAGACACCTTATGTCCACTTCCTTCATCGTAGCATGTCTTTACAACTGAAGGAGGTCACTTGCTGTCCCAGCAGGACCTTATGTCCACTTCCTTCATCGTAGCATGTCTTTGCAACTGAAGGAGGTCACTTGCTGTCCCAGCAATAGGGGCGTCCCAGGGCGTCCCCCGCGCGGTCTCTGCTCTCCTCTGTGGCTGCATCGGGGTCTGGGGAAGCCTCAGTGCTGTGGAACAAATGTCCTTGGTGCCCAGAGGATGATTCGGGTAAGAGGGTGAGGAACTAACTGCCTGTCCCCACCAAGGAACAGCCAATGAAGGGTGACGCTGAAAGGGCCCGATTGCACTTTCTTTCCGAAGAGTAAAGCAAAGAGGCCACATTTTTGTTCAGAATGTCTCTCTGAGGCTCAAAGCACCGTCACATCTGAGCCCAACGCAGACCGGAGCCTTGTGGTTCACCTGGCAACTCCACTTCTGATCATCGATCCCACAGAATTAAACAGAGCAAAATGAGCCACAGGCCCGTCCACCACTGCGTTACTTATAGTTGTACCAAACTGTCACTAACCCAAATGTCCAACAATAGGGCATCTTTTAAATGCAACTCAGGTTATCCAAATGATGAAATGTTATGCAGCCATGAAAAAATAGATCGTGCAATATTTAGTGATATGGGAAGATATTTACGTTCTAATAATATTACTCAGAGAAACAGACTGCAAAATACTATAATTGGGGGGGAATAGAAATATATATTTATACATGTGTATGAAATATGTAAATATAAATACCAAACTGTCAATTATGATTTCTGCATGGAGAATTGAATGTGATTTTCATCGTCCTTTTTCTGTAGTTTCTGATTTAAATGATTAGAGAAAGGCAAACACACAGGTGACTTGCTTTTGGGGTTGAATATAAAAGGCCAGCAAGAAGCACCATAGAGATACAGCAGACACGGGCTCCGAGGTCAGGAAGACCCGGGTTTGATTCCCAGCTCTGCCGCTGAATAACTGTGCAAATCTTAACACATGGTTTAACTTTTTTGGCCTCGGTTTTCTCAGGTGAAAATGGGAATGATGCCACAATAAAACTCACGTGGTAGCAGTGCGCATTCACCAAGGGAGCAATGTCACTGGTGTGAGTCATTTCACACGGGGCACAGAGGCGCACTCAAAAAATACTAGATATTGTAAGAGAGTCAGTACGCCTGCGGTACGTGCAGTCCATCCCCGAGTTCACACCTCGTGAAGTAATTGTTCCCTTTGAGCTGGCTGTGGGCAGGGGCGGTGTGGCAAGTGGGTCGCAGTGAAGGAAGGGGGTGGGGACACTCCGTGCAGACACTGTATGAGGGACCCTGCCATCTGCAGCTGCCGGTCAGAGAGGCCCTGAGTCACATGCCAAGTTCACGCTGAGCAGGGTCAAGACCTGGTCTTTCGGCCCCCACGTCTGCCCTTTGCATATTGCTGGGGTCTCCTTCCTGAGAGGTGCTGTTTGAGGAACGCTCACCTGAGTCTCCCTGTCATACCTGGGCACTAGTTCTCTCTCCGGGGGATCAGAGGAAGCCTGGCCTGTTTTAGGAGAGGCTTTGCCCATGTGGAGCCTCTGGACCTCAGCATGTCACCACAGGGTCACGCCAGGGGTCCTCAGAGCATCCCCGAGGCCCTCAGTCCCGATTGTCATGAGCACCTCGGGTGCAGTCCTTGGGTGGGTGAGGGGAGCGACCTGTCCCGACCCCCAGGGCAGGTTGGGGAGTTACAGCCCGGGAGCTCCCTGGCCAGTCCCAGGGCCCCCGAGAAAAACAATCAGATGTCTCTAAATTATTTTAGGCGTTTTGAAATATCCCAGAAGTAGAAATCCAAACCTGAAAAGGTTTCCTGTTGATCAACCACAGCGAACAAAGCCAAAAGGTGGGCAGAAGAGGCCGAGCCCACCTGGGGAGCATAGGGCCGCGGTTTGCACGGCACAGTCCCGAGGGGCCTCCGGAGTGAGGAAGACCACAGATCCTGAGACTCAAATTGGGATACTTGGGATGAGGCGACAGGACATGAAAACGTGGGCACCGAGGTCTGGAGGGGCCGGGTTTCGATTCCCACTTTCGCTGTGTGGCAGCTGTGAGGCCTTGGCCGTGTCTCGTAATCTCACGAGGCCTCGACTGGCTCGTTTATTAAATGAAGCCGCACGTAGAACCTACTTTATGTGAATCTTGCAGGAAAACGTGATGGGATGTTCGTGAAGTGTAGAGCCCAGGATCTGACAAAAACGCCTGGTGACGAGGGTGACGATGATGAATGCGGGTCCCAGGGGCCGGGCACTGACAGGGAGGTGCTCTCTGGGGGGGAGACCGGCTTCCATCCTCCTCCAGCCAACGTTTCACATTCTCCCTCACCTTGGGAAGGTCTCACTATTTGGGGGCGAGAGGAAAGGCCTGCCGCTCTCCCGGGTGCCCAGCAGTCAGCTGGATGCATCGCCAGGTCTGGAAGGCCATCCTGGCTCAAGGCCTGAAGAAAGGGTGAATGTGCCCAGGCCCGCACCCAGACCACGGCCGGCCAGGGCCACTGCCGCTCGATGGCCAGGGGCTGGAGGATCGTGTGTGGAGCAGGCAGAGTGGGGATGAGGAACCAGAGACAAGAGAGGCAGGCGGCATCTGAACCGGCTGCTGCGGCATTGCGGGGCAGTGCGGGGAGCAGGGAGCTCAGGGCTGAGCCAGTCTGGGGGCCTCGGTCCACGAGAACAACTCGGAGAGCAACCCACGGTTCTGGGCCTCAGTTTCCTCATCCGTAAAAGGGGAAACGCAACGCCCTCCGAGGGTTGCTTTGAGGACTAAGTGCCAGGCCGAGCACGTGCTCGGTAAACGTCAGCTCTCATGGGGGACCCCGGAGCCCGAGGAGAGGGGAGAGGCTGGGAAGGGGAATCAGGAATTTGGGACGCGTTGGCCTCTAGCTTAAACTTTCTGTGCCAGTTCCCCAATCTGTAAAATGGGGATAAGAAGCCACAGTTTTTCTACCTACGGCCAGAAATAGTTCTCCGAGAACGGCCACGAGCTGTTATCTGGGCCTCCCGTCCTCCTGGGCAGAGCGTTCATGAGATCTGTCTCAGTGCTTCGGGTCCTGCTGTAGCCCTGGCTTCTCAGGCCCCAGCGCGGGCTTCCGGGATGTCCTCGGAGCTGCGGGCCAGGAGGCAGCGCTTTGCTTTTTGGCTTCTGGTTGAGCTGGCGTAACGTAGACCAATGGCGCCCTCTCGTGGCCATCTCTTTAAAAGCAGGGAACAGCTCGGAGACCGGGTGACGTTTCAGGACAGGCCACGGGTTTCTGAGACCCTGTAAGGCAGCTTCAAGGAGGAAATGAACTCCTAGAGAAACGAACACACCTTAGCTCCGCTGCGATGGAAATAGTGGGAACCGGGTTGGCAATGGGGCAGAATGTCCTAGAAGGCTTGCGAGGGGGGCGGCTGGGCTGGCCTAGTTCAAAACTGGTGCCTGCAGTTAAGTTTTCTGATGCCTCCGTGTTGTTTACCCCTGAGCCTCTGTTTGCTCATCCATGAAACGAGGATGGCACTGGGGTTGCCTCCTCGAAGGGCCGTTGCAAGGACCGGAGGACACAATGCGAGAAGGGCCTCTGAAGCGATGCTTGGCCCTTCTTATTCCTTCTTCATTTACTCAGCACATACTGATCGATTGTCTTCACAGTAGCAGTTCTGGGGTACGCAGGACAAGGTCGTAGTCACACAGCGTGGAGGCTCACACCTCGTGATTTTGCCATCTCTGTGCTGTGCATGCCATCTGATTTACTCACACTCTTTAAAGTGGCACTCGCTGTCACACGGCGCCCCCAAAGCTGGGGCTTTTAGCCTTTGCCCGAGGATCTGTTTCCTTGGGAACTAGATATGACAGAAAGGCAGAGGGCCCAGGGTTCAGAGGGAGCAGCAAACAGATGTGTTACAGGTAAGGGTACCTGGAGGGCAGAAGCAGCCTGATTTCAGATGCCGGGAAGGCCCTTTGTGACTCTGAATTTCTCTCCTACTTAAGCCTGAAAGTATGGAAAACAGAAAACTTCTACTCCACACTAGAGATAAAGCTAAAAAATGCCTCTCCCCTAGATCACACTAAAGTGTGAATGGCAGATATCATCTCTGTCTCAAAGGCAGAGGAAGGGAAAACACAAAGCGAGGAGGGGTTTGTGGGTGCTTAAAGAGAGGGTGACGGAGTGTCACGGAGGGGAGATTATCTGAAAGAAAACCAGGCTTCCAGTCAGGCAGCCTGATTCCAGATCCGGTCCTATTGGTCACAGCTGTGTGGTCTGGGATGGGTCCCTTAACTCTTAAAATGAGAGAATTGGATGAAATGATCTCCAAGGGTTCCTGAAAACTCCACATCAGGAAAGGAAAAGAGACATCCAGTAGATCCTTCCTCCATCCCCACCCCTCCGCCTCCCAGCCCCGCTCGCTAGGAGGGCTGAAGGCAAATGTGCACTTCTCCTTGACCTTGCTAATTGGTTTTGGATAGACCTTGCTTACAATAAGAGACCCACTAGGGGCGCAAGCAGAGCTGTGCTGGACATCTAGCCCCGGCCCCCTCCTTTGTCCTGGGTGCCGTCTCTGGCATTGTGGGAGAAACTTTCCGAAGGGGCATGGCATCTGCAGAGTCTGACACTGAGCTGAGGTCAAAGGCAGAAAGTGAATGAGGCTAGAAGTGGACAGAGCTGGCCGTGCCCCTCACGAGCTGGGTGACAAGGGCCCGTGGCAAACTCCCCAAGCCTCGGTTTTCACATCAGTGTGGCTGGGATCCTCCTGGACCGGTTTAACGATTTAAGGAAAGGATGCGTAATCTCAGTGCCTGGAAAATGACATCTATATTATTATTGTTCGTTATTGCATTGCTACTGGCATTGTTATTGCCCTGTAACCGGAGCACCGCAATGCTCCTGACAAAGTGCCAGGTGAGCCACCAATTCGATGACAGTCCTAATTAAAATAAGATTCAACTCTCATACTCTGTTGAAATAAGAACCCACAAGTTTCCCTTTTTGCTCCATTTCTATGAGAAAAGGGGGAAAACCCCAGGCCCCTTCAGACCTAAGAAAAAACTCACAAATACTGATAATTTTCAGAAAACGGAACTTGGAAATATTATTACCACATACTGTTGAGTGAGGAGATCAGAGTTAGGAAACCCTTGGAGGTTCAAGCAGACTTTCCCAGGATGTAGCAACCGTCTCCGAATCTGGGTGTTTTGCAAGAGAAATGACGTCTGCGGTTTCAAGGCACAGGATCGATCTACTTTCTGCCGTTGTGGGGAGAGGGGGAACAATTTCTTGTCCTTGCTGAGATTTTTCCCACTCCTAGCTGGAAGGGCAGACATTTTAAGGTCGATTAAACATTGGAGTTTTGTTAGTTTGGACTGAAAGAAAAAGCTGCTCCGACCTATAACCTGGAGAGGAAAAGGGCGGGACGGGAATGACAGATACAGTAAGGGACACACAGCTCCGAGGCCACACCTCCAGCCGTGGAGGTGCCCCGGGCACGTGACGGGGGTCGTCCAGCTGCTCAGTCTCTTGGGGATGCTCCTCTGCTCACGGGCACTGTCCTTGCTCCTTTGACAAGTGATTCGGCCAGATTCCAAGCCTGCAGGCACTGACCCGTCACCTTTGGGGATCCACGATGCAGCCCAAACCCCAACCACACCATAACGGGACTTTTAGGACTGTCGAGAAAATTGAAGCTGGACCAGCAACAGGTCTGGGGCTTGGTGAGGGGATAGGGGGGCCACCAGGAAGAAGCTGGGGTGCACAAAGGCTATGGGGACTCAGGATGTCCTGTGCACGAGGCTTGGTTAAAAGCCAAGCTTCCGCCTGGCTGCCCAGGTTTGAATCGCAGCCTTTCCACTTAGTGAGGGGCGTGGCCCAGGCCACCTTCTGCCTCTGTGCCTCAGTTTCTTCATCTGGGCAGCAGTCGTACCCACCTCCTGGGGCTGCTATCAAGATTAGGAAGGTAATTCCCGTCACGTCGATAACATGGTGCTGGTGACCGTTAGAGGTAGGTAAATGGGAGCTATTGTCATGATTGTCTCTCATCCCTCACAGTCTGCAGCTTCTAAGAAGGGAGCGTCTCCCCCAGGGGTCTCTCAGTGGCTCCAGCGCTGAACCCCACATGGCCGTGCACTTCAAATACACCCAGAATCGATTCCTTCCCAAATGGAGTCCTTGGCCTCGGCCAAGACCCCTTCCCTGCACAGGCCCCTGCTGGCCCGGGAGGGGGGCCTCGGTCCCCATCCTCAGGGCCTTGCGAGGAAGAGGTCTTCGCCTCCCCTGGGCCTCACCGGAGGAGCCTGGGGATTCTTCCAAGAAAAGCCACCACTTCTGACCTGGTGATGAATCCAAAGACTAGGCCATCATTCACTGGACCTCAGCCTTCTCTTTTCCTGACTCAAGCATTTGGTTGGGTGGTTCTGCCATTTCTTTCTGGAGGGAGACAGGTGTATGAAGCGATCCACCACGCAGATCACGCGAGGAAGATTCTAGAGGACTTTCTCGGCGTCTGTACACCCCAGCATTCAGCCCCTAATGAGCGGGCGCCATGGAGGAGATTCTGGGGGGGCGGTGTGAGCCAGGTGGGCAGGTCTGGTGTTGAAACTGGCTGGAGCCAGGCCCTCACCAACACCTCGGGGCTGGGCCTTCCCACCTCCCTGACGGTCTCTGGGGGCCACCTGCCAGGTCGTGGGACTCAGGGATTCCAGTGACTTCAGAATTACACGAGGCTAGCTCGAGCCACAGAACCACTTTTTTTTATTGTCAGTAAGAAACAGCAACACTTTGGAGATGATCAGCTAGGAAAAAACTAGTTGTATGAAAAAATGTGAAGTATGAAACTGTTAAACAAAAATAAAATAAAAGAATATTTAAAAGGCTTTTCTATGAAGGGCTAGGACTTAGAAATGAGACAAAAACACAGCTCCTTCTGCCTAAGAAGCTGGGTTGTAACGGGCGGGCCCGGGGCGCCGGGAGCGCATGCGGCGGAAGCGTTCACGCGGGCTCCTCGCGCAGCCCCGCATCCGGGGCGGGGCGGCCTCACCCACCACCGGGGTCGCTTGTCCCCGGTGACGCTGGTCTGCTACCAGTCAAGTTCTGGGGTCTGGCCCAGCCTGCCTCCTCTGTCCGAGTGAAGGCAGCTGACAGGAGGTCCTCCCTGTTCTTTGAGGCATCGATGTCCCACGGTCCCTCTGCTGGAAACGCCCCTCCCCGGCTCCCCACGCGCAGCCCTGGTCAGCAGCGGCTCACAGGTCAGAGGGCAGTGGGTCGGGGGTCTGCTTGCCCTCTTCGGCGGATTTGCTGGCCAGCTTTATGGAAAAAGAGAAGAAAAAGCACAACCTCAAGATGGGGTTCTCGCATGCACCCAAGTGGGCTCCCCAGTTCCAACCACGAGGACCCTAAACGGGCCCCTGCCCAAAGTCCCACGAACGTGTCCACCCTGACCGTGCGCATGGCGAGACCGGCGGTACCCTCCCAATGGTTAGAGCATGGCCTTGCCGCTCAGGCACTCGTGAGCTTGGACGAGCCACGCGGGAGCCTCACGAAGCCCGCACAGGGCGCGGGTCGGGGGAGGGGGCGCGCGGGACGACGTTTGGACGGGCAGCTGGGGTCCACTCGCTGCCCTTGCGATTATCACAGCAGCAGAGTTCTGGTTTAATAACGCCTTGAGGATCCGAAGTGTCAAGTGCCCCTTTATTTTGAGCAAAGACTGACAAGTGACAATAGCAGACGGCACTCGAACAGTCGGGACTGGGAAACTAACTTTTAATTAGTAGGATTTTGCTATATGAATCGAACAGGAAAACTCTTCCAAAAAATTACAAAGTGCTTTCAGCTTCCAAAGCAGCTGCCTGTCCTGGCTGATGGGCCAACAAGGGGCGATCCAGGCAAAAGACAGTTACAGGCTCTGAGTCCCAGGCCCCAGCCCCCTTGCACAGCCCAGCTGGGGTCAGCTTGCTCAGAGGGGAGGCCAGGGCCCAAGAGGAGAACTGCAGTCTGGCATTGCTGGCTAGTGTCCCAATGCTGGGGCCCCTAACCACACCTCCTCAGTGACCACATGTGTGTGTGTGTGCACGTGTATGTGTGTATATGCATGTGTGATTGTGCATGTGTGCGCATATGTGCATGTGTGCGCATATGTGCATCTGTGCACATGTGTCTGCGTGTGCGTGCATGTGCGTGTCCATGCATGTGCGCGCATGTGTGCACGTGCATGCACATGTGTGCAGGTGTCTGCATGCGCATGCATGTGTGTGCTCGCATATGTGCATGCATGCATGTGCGTGTGTGTATGGATGTGTGCATGCACATGTGTGCATGTGTGTGCGTGCATGTGTGCATGCATTTGTGCTTGTGCCTGCATCTGTGTGTATGTGCATGCATGTATGTGTGCATGTGTGTATGTGTATGCATGCGAGCATGCACGCACATACACGGACGCACATACACGCGCGTGTGTCTGCACGTGCGTGTATGTGCGTGCATGCATCTGCATGTGCACGTATGTGTGCGCGTGTGTCTGCACGTGCGTGTAGGTGCGTGCATGCATCTGCATGTGCACGTATGTGTGCGCGTGTGTCTGCACGTGCGTGTATGTGCGTGCATGCATCTGCATGTGCACGTATGTGTGCGCGTGTGTCTGCACGTGCGTGTATGTGCGTGCATGCATCTGCATGTGCACGTATGTGTGCGCGTGTGTCTGCACGTGCGTGTATGTGCGTGCATGCATCTGCATGTGCACGTATGTGTGCGCGTGTGTCTGCACGTGCGTGTAGGTGCGTGCATGCATCTGCATGTGCACGTATGTGTGCGCGTGTGTCTGCACGTGCGTGTAGGTGCGTGCATGCATCTGCATGTGCACGTGTGTGCGCGTGTGTGTCTGCACGTGCGTGTAGGTGCGTGCCCGCACACACTGCGAACACACCCCATTTTCTCTTCTCTCAGCGTTGCCCTGTCCCCATCTTCCCCATTCCCCCTTGGCTCTCACCATCGTCTTGAAGAACTGATTTACTTTCTTCCGTTTGAGCGTCTTCTTGTCACCTTCTGAGAAGGCGAGAAAGGTCTGGCTGAAGCGGGGGGAAGAGGTGGTGTCGTCTGTCCCAGGCACACCTGCCACGGAGAGTGTGAGGGCTGGAAGGAGAGCGAGAGCTGGTGTGAGTGTGAGGGCTGGAAGGAGAGCGAGCGAGGCGGTTCTCCGGGGACAGGACGGGTGACTTGGGGGAGGCAGATGGGAGACAGGCGGAGGGGCAGGTCCAGGGAGAGCAGGCCCAGGTGTCAGGCGGGGGGCGGGAGGCCATGTCGTGCTGCGCGGGGCTGCTGAAGCCTCTGGGGTAAGGTTTGCCAATGCCGCAGGCGGCGACCTGCCTTCGGACCCCCTTAGAGCTCCTCCGAGGGCTTCTGGGCTGCAAAAGGGGTGCTGAGGTGGGGGAAGCCCAGCCTCTGGGGCCCCAGTGTCCACAGGGAACACGACCTTTGGCCAGGTGGGGAAATGACTCGAGCGTAGTGCCTTCCACCTTCCAATACCAGGACCCTGGGTTTCTTGTGTCCCTGAAGGCGGGGGCCAGTGGGGAGAGCCGGCGGCTGCGGTCCCCAGCTGGGGGTCACTGGGACGTGAAAAATCAACTACCTCTTGACCCTTGGCTTTGACACTGGCGAATGGGGGTAGAATACAGGCCTCCAGGGTGCTGCGAGGCCTACTGAGGTGGGGGCGAAACGGCTGGGTGCACAGGCAAACACCACCCCCTGTGGGGGTTCTCCTGCCTGGCGTCGTGGGCCGCGGTTGGGGGCGTGGCTCGGGGACAGAGGGACGGGTCCGAACTGAGCCTCTGCCACTTACTGGTGCCTCGGTTTCCTCATCCATACAACGGGGCTAATGATATGATCTGCTTCCTAGGTAGGCGTTGACGGGTAAATGAATAATGCAGGGGAAGCAGGTCACGTGGTCGCCGCACGGGAAATGGCAGGCGTCTCGCTTGCCGAGTTCCTGGGGACAGCCTCAGTCTACCTTGTTCCCCTCTGCCCTGGCCTGTGGCACAGAGAGCCTGGCACAGTGGCAGATGCTACCTGCCAGGTGGAGCACACTCAGGTGCACCACGTCCCCAGCTAGGGCCTCAGCTTCCCCCTCTGTGAATTAGAAATTGTCACGTGTGTGCTGGTGGCCTCCTCACCAGACAGTGAATGAGTGGCAGGGGAGCTAGGCAGCACTAGGCATAAACTCTCTGCAACTGTAAGATGTGGTGGCAATTTTTGCAAGTTCCGGAAATAGTCTTCCAGGTCCAAAACGAAAACATGAGCTTAGGAACATATCAGGGCAGACTTCTGGCCCTTGGGGGCCTGGTTAATTGGGAACACAGGGCTGCCTGGTGTGACAAATGGATTCCCAGTGTCCAGAGTGACAGCAGGCCTTCATCCGACTCTGGTGGAGCTTGGGGACAGCTCGGAAGACAAGGTGCCTCTGAGCAGAGGCTTTTGTCCCCAAGATGCCTGGCCCACTTTGCTGTATAGACACCCATTCTCCAGCCCCAAGCTGGTGGCCGGAACTAGCTCTAGACCTCCATGCTGGTGGGAGCCGGGTACATACCTGGGATGGTGGGCATGGACTGGCTGGCAAAACTCATTTGAGAGAGGATGGACGCCCTGGGGGGGATGGCCGCATGCTCCGAGAGGTTGGTGTCACTCATGAACTCGTGCTTCCTGGAAAGCTGCATGAATACACCACACACACACACACACACACACACAGAGTTAGCATGAGGCAGCTCTGGACCTGAAAAGTTAGTGACGAGGCTTGGCAAGGCTTCCGCCGAGCCAGCTCCAAGTTCTATTATTCTGTTTTTCATCATCCCTCACACACACACACACACATGCACACACACACACAGAGTTAGCATGAAGCAGCTCTGGACCTGAAAAGTTAGTGATGAGGCTTGGCAAGGCTTCCGCCAAGCCAGCTCCAAGTTCTCTTCCAAGTTCTCTTATTTTTCATCGTCCCATGCCAGCCTACCATGTACGGTTGCACAGGTTGCACACTATACAACCATGGGGTGCAGGGGATGGCGTTCATCCCGACTGTCACAGGAGTGATGCCCCCTGGAATGGGGAAACACAGACTCTTATTTCCTGTCTTCTTCCCTGGCAAGAGCAGCATCTGAGGCGCCCCAGGAAGTCTGCAGAGGAGCCTTTCTTCACGGGAGGGCATGCAACTCCTCTGGCCCCTTGCCCTTTCTCCTGGCACCTCTTCCTTGCTAGGACGGTTAATCGCTCTCCCCGCCCAAGAACATCCTAGACAAACCCCTCTTTCAGGAGGAAGCTAGGATTTAAACCCAGTGGCACCACGTCTCACACTAAATAGTTATTCGTCTACCACATGAAAACTCGAAGTCAGGGCGGTGAGATTTTCATCTCTGCATCCCCGGCTGGGCTCCCGCTACACGGATGTCAGCAGTCAGGATGGCCCTGGGGGCTGGGGACAGAGGGCGGAGGAGGTGGAAACGCCCAGCCCAGCACCCGGGGGTGGGGTGAGTGGGGGGACTGCTCTCCTTTTCAGTGGGTGCAACAGGCAGCTTCTCCCAGCCTCACTAAGCCCTGCGTGGTGGCAGAAAAGTAACACACGGGCTGGAGTCCAGTGGCCTCGGTTCAAATCCCAGCTCTGTCACGTCCAGGCTGCATGGGCACCAGCGAGCACTTCGCCCCGTCCTCAGACGCCCGCTGTCACAGCCACCCGGCCGTGAAAGGGCGGCTGACGCAGCCCCGCCTGGAGCCCCGCGTGCTGTGCCGGCTCAGGGGAGCCGTGCCGGCGGGGTGGCGCGCCGCCCGCCCCCGCTGCTCACCCGCTTCAGCTCGGACTCGGCCGCCGCCTTCTCTTCCGCGAACACCACGCTGCTCCTCTTGGCCCTCTTCTTGGAGCGCCTCAGCTTGACCTCCGGCAGAGTGCTCCCCGGGGAGATCGGCTCCTCCTGCTCCACCTTCGGCGTCTTGGGGGGCGCCACTTCCAGGTCGAAGCTGAAGGGCAAGAGGGACAGCAGCGGAAGCCGCAGTTAGAGCTTCGGTGGGACCCAGGTCGACCGAGCTGTCACCACAGGGTAGGGCATAGATCGGCTGACCTGGCAGAGTCTGGAAGCCACTTGCTTAATTTGCAAATATTCAAAATACAAAAAAAAAAAAAAAAAGAGAGAGACTGGCAGAGAGACGAGAAAAGTGGTTAAGAACATGGATCTGGATTCAAATTCACACACGGCCACTGTCTAGCTGGATGACACTGGGCAAGTCACGCGACCTCTTTGAGCCGTCATTCCTTTTTCGGTAAATGGGGGTGTTGGCAGCACCCTGCAGAGTGACGGTGAGATGAGGCCTGAGGACCCCCTCCCACACTCAGCCCGGGGAGCAGAGGGCCCCAGGACGGTGGGAGCAGGAGGCTCTCCACGGGATGACGGGAAGGGGGCCGTGACAGAGTGTGGGCGGGCGCAGGAGGAGCAGCTCTGCGATGGGGAGTCGGGAGGCACAGGCCCCCGCAGAGGTGAGAAGATTCTAGACTGAAGCAGGCTCTGTGGGGAGACGGTGTGGTTGACAGAGATCACTGGATAGG
Source organism: Pteropus alecto (assembly GCF_000325575.1). NCBI lineage: Eukaryota > Metazoa > Chordata > Mammalia > Chiroptera > Pteropodidae > Pteropus > Pteropus alecto. The sequence goes on along the minus strand of NW_006431919.1, from coordinate 15,986,755 downwards.
GAGCCTGCGGGCTGAGGCAAGTCCTGCGGGGTCCTCAGGAAAAGCCGCCTCGTCTCTCAGGCCTTGAATGACCCTTTCGTGATGGCAGGGTGGTTGTGAGGGTTTCAGTGAGGTGTTGGGTGGGGAAAGGCTTTCAAACCAAAGGACAGAAAGGTCATGGAATGGTAGCCCTGGGGCTTTGCGGGGGGCTGGGTCGAGGAGAGGGGTGCGGGGCTGCCCTGGGCAGCGACTGACCTCTCAGAGGTAGCCTTGGGGGTGCTGCAGTCGGAGTTCATGGACGCCATAGAGATGATAGACATCTGCCTGTAGGAACGCAGCATCGACCGGGGGCGGCCCACGCGCCTGTCCTCGAAGTCCGGCTGTGAGTGTGAAGAATGCAATGGTTAGCAGCCGGGCTCCATGCTCGGGCGGGAGCTGGAGTCACGTGCCTCCTCCTCCACCTGGGCGGGGAGGGGCGTGGGGCAGAGCAGGCTGTGAGGGTGTCCTGGCAGGCTGAGGCTAAGGGGCTTGTTTAATGAGGAATCTCGATGGCCTTTATTCCTCATTCGGGGGAGGTGATCTCTAAATTCTTGTAATGTTCCCAGTGACGGAGTGTCTTCTTTAGTCATGGTGGCCCTTTGTGCTAATGAGAAGAATCGGGATGGGGGCTAGCCAGGCCAGAAAGACCAACCATGTGATTATAGGGCTGAGGCTTTGAGCCCTGTGATACCAACTCAGCTTTCAGGGAGGGTAAGGGGCCAGAGACTGACTGAAATCACATGACCAATGATTCATCCAATCATGCCTATGTAATGAAACCCCAACAAAAACTTGGGACACTTCGGCTCAGGTGAGCTTTCCTGGCTGGTAATCCTACATCGATGTGCCAGTAGGGTACGTAGGGAGACATGTCCCGAGGACACAGAAGCGGCACGTTTGGGACCTTCCCAGACCTCACCCTTGTGTCTCTTCATTTGGCTAGTCTTGATTTGTATCCTTTATAGTAAAATTATAATCTTAAGTATAGTGCTTTCTTGAATTCTGTGGAATTATCAAAACGGAAGGGGTAGTGGGAACCCCAAAATTTACAACCAGTGTGTCAGAGGTGCAGGTGGCCCGGGAACCCTAGAGCTAGCAGCTGATGTTGGAAGTGAGGGAGTCTTGTGAGGACTTTGCCCTTGAAGTTTGACCTAACTCTGGTGGTCGGCATCAGCATCGCACTGGCGTGTCGCGCAGGGAGTGTTGGAACAACTCTTGTGCTGGAAGGCAGGAGACCTGAGTTCACCTCTGTGCTCTTCCAGTAAACTCTCTTCCCCTCACTGGGCCTTAGTTTTCTCATCTGTAAAATGGGAGGGTTGGGCCAGGTAGCCTCTAAGGGACCACACAGGCTTGACTTTTTAGGATTCCACAGGCTTTATCTTTTTAGGATAAAGAAGACGTTCCTGTGAGTCCCAGGCCAATGGCTTCTTTAGGCCATGGCACTTATTAGTGGCCAAAAGCACTGGCTTTGGGGGCCAACAGAACCAGGTGCAAATTCTGCCCTGCACTCACTTGTTACGTAGCTTTTGGCAACTTACTTAACACCTCTGACCCCCCAGAAGAGATACAAGGGGTTAAAATCATTCCTACCTCACGGGCATGTTGTGAGGACTAAATGACCTAGTGGATGTCAAGGGCTTGGGCCAGACAAGGCGCAGAGCAGGTGCTTCCTCTACACAGCTGTATAATTAGCACAGCTGCCTGAATGCTCAGGGCCGAACTCATAAGTGGTGTTAGTCTGAGGGCAACTTTCGAGGAACCAAGTTTCCAAAAGGTCCCCCTGGGTCATCGGCTCCAGCGACACTGGCCCTCGGGTCCTCTCCTCAAGGCCAGGTCCCTTGGCTCGGGCCCCCAGCGAGCCCCCCTGCCCCTCCCCACCCATCTCGGCCCTGCCAGCCACGGGCCGGCCGTACCATCTCTCTGACGCCATACTCCTTCTCCACCTTCACTTTCAGGCTCCTGAAACATTCCTCCATGCGGTCGTGGAAGGGCCGCAGGTTTTCCGACACCCTCTTCTCATGGATCTTAATCCCGGCTCCCAGGAAGGGGATCTGGGGAGAAAGGTGGTGGACAGTGAGCCAGTGGCTGGCCGCCGGGCGTCCGTCTGGACCCAGCCCACGGAGCGGCTGAGGGTCCTCTGCCTGCCGAGACCCGCCCAGGGCATGTGGGTCCTTTGAGACCTTCACACAGGGCCACGACCCTGGGAGACAGGAAAGCTGCAGGCTTGGGGTTCGCTCTGGACAGGGGCAAAAGACATGTAGCTGCCTCTGCCACACAGGGGGGCTGGGCCCCCGTTAGAGGCTGTATGCCTGGAAAAGCCTCCCTCTCTGAGGGCGGAGGTGGGCACTGGAGGAGAGGAATGTCTGTTGCTTTGACTTAAAGTCTTGCTCAAGATATTCTCAGTGACGTAAGAGGAAAAGTACATGTCCGAAACAGGGAGACTGAAGAAGGGAAGGGCTGAAAGAAAAGGGGGGGCGGGCACAGCCTCGTCCCACAACACGGGAGACCCAGTCGTCCCTCGTGTGGCTGTGAGGAATGACGTGGAACTGTTCACAGCACGGAGCTAACCGGCCAGGAGCGAAGTTTTTAAAATGATGAAAAGCCTTGGGAAGATGAGGGCGGAGGGGATGATGGGTGCGAGGGAGGTCAATGGTAGATGTAAGGACGGCCACGGTGGCCTCTACGAGAAGGAGGAGCTGGGAGAGTTAGCATCGTGACCTCGGGGAAGCGCGAGAGACGCATGGAGGGAGAATATAGATTATTTTGAAGAAAAAAAAGAGAATGCTTCCACGATGGGTCTGAACAACACGGCAAAGGAGAAACGGACACCTTCAGTGAGACGACTAGGAGACATCTGTGATCCCGTCCCACGCCTGTCAGGTGGGAGGTGGGTGGACGACGGTAACGGCCCGTCCAGAGCAGAGGGGGGAGTTGCTGATAAGAAGAGGCCAACCTGCCTCCAGGAAGCCAGGAGGGGCTCGGGGATTAGAGGCACTGGGTACCCCAGAAAAGCTAAGAGGAGTCGCGAGGCCGGCCCGAGGCATGTGCTGAAATGCTGTGATGAGCAGAGAAGTCTGACAATCTGTCGTCGGGAGGGCGCAGGCCCGATTTTGTCCGGCACTACGTTCTGCTGCGGGGCACTCCGTGGGGCCTCGATAATAGAAGTGGCAGGAATGGATGGAATGGATGAGGGGCTAACTAGCAGTGAGGAGTAACGTGAAGAGGCCGCCTGGACCACGGGCAGGGCAGCATCTCTTGAGCGTAGGTGCCTGGACTCTGGGTGGCATGGACGTGGCGCCCGGCAATCCCCTATTCCTGGCCGAGCGGCCTCTGTAACATAGTGGCAAGGCGAGGTGGTGACGGGCTATGGAGAGGGTGGCCACTAGGGGGTGCTGTCTGAAGAGGCCGAGCTGACGGCTCTCAGAAGCTATGAGGTGTAATGTATGCTTTCGAGGTCTTTTTTTCCTCCACTAGCTCCAAGACTTTGGTGGAACGTCCTTACCAGGCACGGCCAGGTGTTAGCGGTGCTGTGAGGCTGAGGTCCAGGCTTTGGGCGCAGTGGACAAGGCACGGAGCCATGACCAGGTGATAAGCGGTACCCAGTGGAGAGGCCTTGGGCAGTGATATGGATTGAGAATGACACCCAAAAACCGAAGAAATTTGTGTGACATTTTAGCCCACCCTGGAGCGTTCCAGAAATATCTGAGGAAAGAAACCAATCAAAGCCCAGCCTTCCTGCATCCCTAGTTGGGGGTGGGGCGGAGAAATCATTACTGGAGTATTAAAGGGCACGATGACCTCGGAAGGTTGGGGGCCGTGGGGACATGTGGGTTTCACAGATGGCACGAGGTACGAGAGGAGAGAAAATTCCAGACATACGAAATGCATTCAGGAGAGCACTTCTGTGTTGCACTTGGCATTTCATTTTTAAAGCCTCACTTTGCATATATTGGCAGAGGCAGGGAAGGACCTGAATTAGGGATCCTTATTTTAAGAAAAGAGGCTGCACCCAGTGTTTCTCACTTCCTGATTTCCCTAGAGTGACAACAACTCCCCACAATAGCTTGCTTTTCTGTGCATGCTGACTGGTAAGAAGGAGGGAGGACAGGCAGCTGCAGGCTGCGGTCCCTGCTCCCGAGCTCACTGCCCCCCGACTGTGCCCTCAGGGGCGCGCCTCCCCACCAGCAGTGTTCTGGGTTTTGGGTGGTCCATGGGGAGCAGGGAGATGTTTGAGGAGGGGGCTGCACCAGGCCTGGAGGAGCCTGGTCTTTCGAGAGCTCCTGGGGGAGGGTCCGGTGGATTGTTTCCTCTCTAGGGAATAGGAGAGAGGAGGGGAGAGAGCGAGGGAGAGAAAACACAGGACGGAGCCAGAGAAAGGAGGAGGAGAGAGGAAAGCAGAGGGAGGGTTATGCTGATGGGTGAGGGCAGGGGTGGGGCAGAGAGAAGCAAAAGACAGAGCGAGGAGGGACGGAAGCAAAGAACTTTGGAGAGAGGGAGACAGAGACAGATGCACCGAGAGGAAGCGTCAGAAAGGAGAGCGTGGAGGGAAGGCGCGGGGCGGGAAGGGTGGAGGAGAGACAGCAGACGTCCAGAGCAGGGTCTGGGAGCTGGGAGGCCCGCGCCTGCCGAGTGCTCTGCTCGGCTCTGGAGGCCTGAGAACAAAGGCCTTGGTTATTTCCAAACCCTGGTGTCCATGTGAGTATCGTCCGCAGCGAAAGAAGACAGCTTTAGAGGAGGAGAGGTGCCGGCGAGGGCCAAGTCTTTTCCTGTCTGATTGGCAGATGCGAGGTGTGGCGGGGCGTGTGTGGGGCCCGGCTGCTAACCATTGATTTGCATTTCAGTCCCACTGGGACAAGCTACCTCCTGAATTCAACAACCAGTAAAGCAGTCTTAGCACTGTGTGCAGAGCATTGCTGCCAGGCATCTGTGCAGCACCCCAAGGGTGCAGGGCCCCAAGTCCCAGTTCCAGGTTGAGCCTGCTCAGGAGTCAGAAGAGGGGCCGAAAGCCAAAGGACAAGAGGACATGTTAAATTAGGCCGTGGCGGCTGGAGGCTACCTGAGGGCAGGTGCGCAGAGGGACGGTGGGGGAGGAAGCGGGCAGGGCGGGCTCCCCAGCCCGGCTCTGCCTTACCTGCCACGCAATCAGGTCCTTGAGGCGGCTCAGTTTGTCCTGGTCCTCAGGGTGGTCCCTGGTGTACTCCTCAGTGAAGAAAGCCTGGGGAGGACAGACAGGTATTGGGGGTTTCTTTTTTCATTTGGTGTGGACCCCATAACCATTTCTCTGGCACTAGGCGACGATTCTGCTTGAGATGGGCAGCAGCGAGGCCCCGTGTATTCAATGGAGCAGGGACCTGCAGGGACCTACACTGCTTTCTGTTTCTGGAGCCTCAGATCAGTACGCGCTGGGAATGGGCCACAAACCCCAGCGATTCTCCAAGTGGGGTCCCCAGACCATCAGCATCAGCATCACCTGGGGATTTGTCAGAGATGCACATTCCTGGGCCCGACCCAGACCAACTGAATCAGAGCCTCTGAGGGGGTGGCAGGGAGGCAGCTGCGTGATAAGAGGTCCTGCAGGCGATTCTGATGCACGTTCAAGTTCGAGAGCACTGTCCTCAAGGAAGAGAACCCAGTAAGGAATTCCAGCTCCCCTCACCACGCCCCTTGTGTGTATAATCGGGGCAGCCCCTAGCTCTTTCTGGAGCTCATGGCCACACAAATACACGCAGATCCTATCAGCCCTCAAGACTGAACAAAGGCTTACTGGCAATGACTCCATGGGGTGTCTGAGGGTAGCTAGCACGCCTGTTGGGTGACTGAAATTAATGTCCCTGAATTATATTACTAGGTTGTATTCTTAGTTTTACATCAATGAATGGCATAGAAAAGGTAATCGGGAATTCATCACGAGATTTGTGGGGATGAAGAATCCATTTTCCCCTCAGTGTCTCCTATAATATATGGTCTAGGTAAAAACCAAGCAAGGACTTTCTATTCTACTTCGATGCCAGGAAAAGCTATGTCCTCCCACTGAGAAATTGGTATTTTTTCCCCAGGAGATAATGCAACTCATAGATCTGGTGGCTTTTCTCTTGTTTGCCATGGATACCAGGAGGCTCAAAAATGAAATCTGTGGCTCAAATGTGTGAAGATATCTAGAGGGACCTCGTGACCCGGATATAGAGATTATAAGTCCCCTCTGGAGTTCTCTTCTATCCTTTCGGTATTTTTACAGATTCCGGGTTTCGTTTCTTTCCCGGAATGAATCATGTACTTTGATTCATGGTTCCTCTGCGTTTACGGCCTGGCTCATGGTCACCCAGAGCCTTTCCTTGGCAGAGGTTCCCGGATGTGCCCAGTGAGCTAGGGGCCCCTTATGACCCCTGTCCCTTCCTGCCGCAGCAGTGTGTGGCACTGAGGGTGGGAAGGATGGGAGGGAGGCTGCAGGACCTCTGGAAGGTGAATGTCCCTTTGCGGGGCAGCAGCCACAGTGAGATGAGCAGCGTGCGGCTGCGTCTGCCCCCAGGCCCTCCGGCCACCGCTCCGCTCCCTGCCAGGGCCTGGACGGCGGAAGCCCTCACCTTCTCGTACTTGGCGAACCCGCCCATGACAGCAGGGTCCACGATCCCATTCAGGAGCATGGACAGCGGGTTGATGGGGAGGCTTTCGTCACTCTGGTATTGGTTTATCATCATCAGGATCTTCTCGTTGGCCGTGGACATGGTTTCGATGGCGTTCTCCAGAGGGCTAATTGTGGTCTGTTGAAAATAAGATCGCCAGAAAGAAAGGGTCTTAGCAGGTCACTTTAAAAACCGATATAATTATTGGTATTGATTTCATTTAGGATTAGAATTCAAATGAGGCAATGCTCCCCAAGGGGCTGTAGCAGGCTCTTGTAACTGGTGAGCGAGGAGGCTGCTGTCTGGGGAGAGACAGGCTGACTTTCTGCATCGTGAGAAAGGGATGTATTTCCTAGGAAGGTGGAGGCAGGAAGTGTCAGGTGCTTGCTGGGGTTGCAGAGGCTGGGTGTGCTCCAGGGAGGTTTTCCTTCTTACCACCTGGGTGAAACGTGCTCCGATTCAACCCACCCGACACTGCTTGTGCCCCTAAGTGTGAGCCGGCAGCAGAGAGATCAGAATAGCTGGCAATGTGATTGCCCAGCCCGGCCCAGAGTAGGTCCTAAGACTGTATAAGGCGTCACTGGGCCAAGGTGGATTCAGTTTAGTTGGGAGGATAAAAACTAAACACCTTACCAACACCGCTTAACAAGCAATTTAAACAGGGTGCCATCAAATGCTAGCTGGCTGAACTGTGTGGTTCTCAAGAATAAAAAACTGAACACAGGGTCTGCAAACTTTTCCTGTAAAAGAGCCAGAGTGACGATTTTTGACTTTTCAGGCCAGACATTCTCTGTTGCAAATATTCAACTCCCTTATTGTAGGGAGTAAGCGGCTCTTGGCAACACGGAAATGAATGAGCATGCTTGATCCAATAACACAACTCACAAAAATAGGTGGCAGATGGGACCCGGCCCACAGGCCACGGTTTGCTGAGCCCTGAATTAAACTAAACCAAACTGAGCGCAAATATCAGCTCTGTAGGGTTTTTTTTTCTAGCTGTGTGACTTTGGGCAAGTTTCCTAACTTTTCTGATCCTCAGTGGACTCATCGATAAAATGAGGAGAAAACCTGCAGAGAATAATAGCTGTTAGTGGCTGTTACTCATTCATGTAGTTGTCAGGACAGAGACTGGCAGTTGTTCTAAGAACGGAAGACCCACAGGCAGCCTATTGAGTATGCAGCAAAGATTATTTCAGATAATATGATACCTGACTCAGTAGAATTCTTGAAAAAAATGTCACCTGCTGGTTATTATAACCACTGGGTAGCGAGACGGGCGGAACCAGCCTCTAGAACCATCTTGGTCATTTTTTAAATAATTTCCTTAAATCCCTATAAGATTCTAGCCCCTCAGCCCTTTTTGTTTGTGCTTTTTAAATAATTTCCTTAAATCCCTATAAGATTCTAGCCCCTCAGCCCTTTTCTTGTTTGTGCACGTTTTTGAAGATGGCTGCTCTCTGCAGTGAGACGACCCTGGGAGTAGACCCTCGCTGTGTCACTGTCACCCTCTCTGTCGCACAGACATGTATACATATGCACACATATTCACACATGCACATATCCATGAGTGTGCATGCATGCGCACGCGTGCACACATGCACACACACACATGTGAGCTGGGGCGGGGGTCTGCTCGGCCTGGTGGGAGCTGCGGTTCATGCTCCAGAAGCTGCAGCCCATAGTCTAGTGTCCGTCAAGCACACAGACCAACCTGCAGGGGCTTCATGAAGCCGTGGTCCAGACTGAGCTCTAAGGAAAGTCTATCACGACCGCTTTGATTGAGCCCAGCACTGCACCTGGATTTTAACTATAGCCTGGTGTGTCTGAAAAAACACAGGCTTTCAGGAGAGTTATTAAAAATGGGAAGTCTATTGCTTGGCTTTCCTCTTCATTTCTGAAGCTCTTTGGTATTTCCAAGTCTTTAATGTCATTAAAGCCACCAGGGGCAGAGAACGAGGATGACCATTCCTTTGGTTTCTCATCCATAGCATTTGTGTAGACTGAGTAGACAGCTCGCAGAGCGGTTATGGGGGGAGGGTGGTGCATATGCATATTTGGGGGAAGGCCTGGATGTTAGGAGCTGATCCCAGGAATAAAAGCAATAATCATGACAAAAGATGGCTCCATTCATCAACCGCCTACTATGTGCCAAGTCCCTCTGGGTGCATCATCGCATGTACGCTCTCATCTAATCTCCCCACAGCAGGTTAAGTAGCTCGACCCAGGGCAGGTGGCGGCAGAGCTGAGGAGAGAACTCAGTGTGACTCCCAGTTCCAAAGGCGGGTCCCTCTCACCACACACGGATCAGGCTCTGCTACCGAACTTGCCTCAAACTGGCTGTTGGACTTGTCAAGTCCTGAAATCTCTGACCTCTTCCCTAAGCTGAGCCTCAGTTTCCTTATCAGCAGTATGGGTGTATATATAACGCTTGCCCAACCTGCTGTGAGGAGAAAATGAGTTATCAGCAGAAAAAACTTTGGGAACAATTTTAAAGAGCCGGGGTGGGGGCGGGTGCCGGAGCATCAGCCAAAAGATAAAGTTAAGGTAATCCCTTGCAGTCAATAGTATTTCATATTCTTCAAAGGCATTTTACCTGTGTCACCTTCGTAAATCCTCTGAAGAATCCCATGAGCTGCACGAGACAGGTGTTATTATAATGTCTTCTGTCACTCATTACCTTGGCAGTTCAAATCCTATCTTTGGGCCTCAGTTTCCTCATATGCAAAATAGCTGGGCTGGATAAGGTGCTTTGAGGAAGGGGCTACAGTCTGGAGCTCTGCAGGCCTAACTGAGCCTGGAGAGGTCTATTGTTTAGCCTGCAGTGAGTTCCAATCTTTAAAAATTTATTTCAGTTGGAGAGAGTTTGCCACAGCTTCCACTCCCCCTGTTGTCTAAATGTGACTCTCTCATATTCTTACATTTTCTTCTCCAAAGGTATTTAAATTTGTAGCTCCTGGACTAACTCACCTCTAGAGTATCTTTTGGCTCTGAAATTCCAGAGTTTTTCAATCTCTGTCTTACAGATGATAAAAACTAAGGCCCAGCGATACAGTGTTTGCCCAGCAACATACAGCTCATTGATGACCAAGCTGAATTTGGGTCTCTGACCCCTGGATCGGGGCTTATCGTAAAGATTGCATGTCTGCTGGGCCAAGAACAAGACAAGAAACCTCAGTGAGCAGAGCTTACTGGGATCCCATGAGAAAACACCTTTCTGTACAAAGAGTCCTGTCGTCATGTCAATGTACGAATGAAGCAACCAAGGATAAGATATAAATTCGTGGAATGAAAAAGCAAACGCTGGGCAACGAACTCACTCAGCAGGCAGACGACGCTGTGTCTGAGACACCCTGACAGTGTTGGTAACTCAACTGAGGGAGGCTGTTAGAGACGAATCCACTCTGGTCAGCTTTCTGGAGGTTTTCCCAACCCAATCTTTCCGAGGATATTGGGATAAAAGGAGCGAAACGAAAATGTTGGCTATGTCCTTCCTGACTTCAGAATCCTGAGTCCATAAAGGTAACCAGTTCAGACAGAACGGGTGTTTGCAGAGTGACCGATGGATAGATTTAGTTAACGAATATTCTTGGGCACCAGTTATAGGCTTGGGACTATTCTTTGCTCTCAGGGATATGACAGGAAACAAAAGAGACAAAAATCTGTCTTCCTAGAGCTTATATTATAATAGAGCTTATATTCTAATGTTATATCTAATATTCTGGACATTAAAAATCAACACACAGGCACGTGAGGTGGTCTATTCGGAGGTGGCAGGTGCTTTGAGGAGAAACACAGTGGCAGAGGGGAGTAGGGAACTGGACCGGGTCTCATGGGGACACTGAGGAAGAAGAGGCACCTTGCTGAGCACCACTGGAGAAAAGGGCACAGCTGGGACCAATAGGCTACAGGCTGGTAGAAAGTTTCTGATTCTTCACCTCAAAAATGGGCACCTGATGTGTGGAAACGAGCTGGGTTGCTGGGTTCCCTGGGAGGAGGCGGGCGCTAAGGGCTGGTGGGGGATGGTGTCAAGGCTGATAATACAGTAGCTTGAAAATATCAAGCAGACCATGTTCCCCATCTGTTCACGGGTCCAGGTCATCAGTAGAAAAGCCAAAGTCCACGTAGTGGCCAATAGTGTCCTACGGGATCTGGGATCAGACTCCCACTCACCCCTCACTAGTTCTGATCCAGACACAGGCACGCTCGGCCCCAGGGCCTTTGCACTCGCTGTTCCCTCTGCCAGAATGTCTTTCTCTTCAACAGCTGCAAGGACCAGTCCCTGACTTCCTCCGGGCCTTGGCTCGGAAGCCGCGTTATCAGGGAGGCTTTCTCGGGCCACCCTGTTGGGACTGCGCCTCCTCTGTTACGTTTCTCTTTCTTTTTCCTCCGTAATGGTTATCACCGTCTGACCTATGGCACGTTTACTTCGACATTTTAGTCTGTTCCCCACTGAAACGTAAGCTTCATGGTAAAATCTTCAGATCTTAGAACAGTGCTTGCTGTGGGTTAGGTACTCATGAAATATTTGCTGAATGAAAACATCAGACATCTGAATATGTCCCTACTTTTCAGGTGTCTTCACAACCACCATGACCCTTCCCCTGCATCCGGGGAGCTGTGGGATCCTTAGCTATTGGAGGCTGCGAAGACCCTGAAGTGTTTGGGGAAGTAGAACGTGCGAGTTGAAGGAGGGAGTTCAAACATTTGCATTCTAGTCACAGCTTTGCCTCTGTGCGATTTCCTCGCTCTGAGCCTCGGTTTGTCCCACTATGAGTTCAGAATGAGATTCTGCAAATGCGCCCCAAGGGGCTGCTGGGACTGGGAGGATGTAAGGACAGAGTTCCTGGTCCTCTGCCTCCCTGCTGCATCCACCCCCAGGAGCTCGCCATTCATCAGCTTTCAGTGCAACAGGTTTCATTTGCAAGGAATGGAAGTTATCTGGTGCTTTTTTAAAAAGTCTGAAAGCAGCTAATTTGGATGCTGCCTCAGGTCCCTTCCAGCACTGGAATTCCAGGACTCCTGCAGTGGCTTCAAACAAAGGCGTGTCCCCTTTTCACAGTCAAAGAGGCCTCCTGAGGCTGGGACAGGTGTGCCATGAAGGCTCACAGACTCACCTGGGACATGTGAACTACCTCGAACCAGCGCAGGATCCCCGGAAGCTTGTACGCAGTCATGAAGGAGGTTCTCTCGATCCACATCGACTGTCCCACGGGCAGGCGGAGACAAAGGTAGGAAAGCAACACACTTAGGAAACCTGGGTATCGGAGAAGCTCGGCAGGAACCCCGCCAGGCCCCAGGCCTCCCATCCACCCGAAACTGGAATAAATATTCCAAGACCCAGAAACATTCTCACCTCACCCTTAAGAGTTCTTTCCCAAAGTGAAGTTCGAGTTTTCCCTGGACTCAGGCCCGGGAAGTTTTAACCTGGCTCTCTGAACAGTTTGAATTCATAGGCCATATTGAATGCATCCGCCTGCATTTTCACAGGGAGGGTCCACAGTGTTCATTAGATTCTCAAAGGGATAGTGACTCCCAAATAGGAGGAACCACGATTTTATGCAAAGAGCTGAGAGAGACTTGGAGCCACCTTCCAGTGCCAGCCTTAGCTCTTGGGCATAAAATACAGGTCATGGCTGGGAAGTGAGCAGGGGCCAGGCGGGCTGAAATCGCCTTGGTTTATTGGTATTCCCTGGAGGGTTTGGCTTCATTAACACCCCTGCTTTGCCTGAGGGCTACTACCTTCTGGAAATGGCTGAATGCCCTGTGGTTGAAAGCTGCATCTCACACAAGGCCCGGGTTGTATTTTGAAAGTGAAAAGGCCCAAGAAATGAGAAAACGAACCCAATGGAAGGAAGACACCAGGAACGGGTATTGTTGTATCAGCAGGTGTTAGTTTGACTATCTTTGGCTTTGAATCAAATCCCTCCCATCCTGAGGCTGGCAGATGCATGCTCTGGTTGGTAAGGGTGGTTCAGAGAAATGGTCAAGGCTGCTGAGGGGGAGGGGAGATACTCACGGCAAACTCATTCTCGGGGTCGACGGTCCCCCTGCGCACTGGCCGCGAGTAGTGGAACCTTTGCACATAGTTGGATTTATAAAAGCTGCAAGACAGGAAAGAGGCTGAGGCTCCTGGCAGCAGGCTTGGCTGCTGACAGAGAACCTGACCTGTCTCTGCCCAGGGAGGCCTGTTACAGCAAGCTTCAGGTCTGGCAGGGTCCTTGTCGTCACATTGAAAACCAGGCTTTCCTCGCGAGGTGATTCAGAAGGTAGACTGCTGTTATGCCCATGAGAACACACCTCAGGGTACCCAAGGAGTTGGAATTCCCGCATTAATGCACACAGAGTGGCCTGGGCCATCATTTTCTGTGACCTTGCCTGGGCCATCATTTCCTGTGACCTCAATGAAGGATTTGGACACACCAAACCTATTGTCCCAGGAGTATCTTCCAAGGATTTCTTTAGGTGTCTCAGCCACCCCCAAATCACTCTCACTAGAGAGTGAGGTTCCGACATGAGGGCCAGCAGTGTACAGTGCTAGCTATATAGCTGTTGTCCCCTGCCCACGGGCACCTGACCGAGAGGTGACAGGAGGCTGAGATCTACTTCAGCTCACCTGCTCAGCCATGTGCACCGGTGTGAGGCTGCCGGGCGGGGCCCCCTCTCCCTGAAGGAAGGGGCCCTTGTTCTCCTGAGAAAGGAGCCCCTACTTCCCCTGGAACTCCCGGGGGGAGGCTTTTCGCCAAGGCGCCTGAAGCGCTGTATTGGGTATCTGGGCCTAAGGCGGGGAGCTGGACAGATGGGAGGGGTGCAGCCTTGTGCCCCAGACTCTACAGGCCCCGTGCCTCATGGCCTCACTTGCAGTCTGGTATTAAACAGATCAATATCTGCTTTCATGTGACTTCCTCTAATGTCCCTTTATCATAGTCTGAACACATCCGCTGTCAATACACAGCCTCCACAAATGCCAAAAAGACGTCCACTTGGGAGAGCTGCTCGGCATGAGCGCTGCGCCCCCCGCCCCCTTCACACACTCTGGGATCAGCCTCCACGGCCAGTCCAGTGAACCCCATTGCCGCTCACTGAGGATCCACTCGACCTTGCTCCTCCCAGACGGCTGACTCGGGGTGATGCTTCTCCCCAAAGGAAAGGGAAACGGCTGGCTAAGCTAGAGAAGGAACTAGAAGGGCGCTGGGGTCTGGTCCTGCCACCAGCTTGGCTTGGTGGCGTCATGGATTTTCTTCCCCGTCCTCTCTTCCAGTGAGCTGCGGGTCTTACTTTATGATCTGGTCAGGCACTGGCTTATTCTTGAACCTGGGGTGTTCATCCAAGACAGGCTGGACGGTGAAACACTGGATGTCTGGGATCCCTGAGTCAAGGGTTCACAACATGTCTGTTGGCCGAAGGGACAATTCCAAGCATAGCAGGTCCCGGCTGAGACTTTCCAAACCGGCCCTTCTCGGGTCAAGTTTTGATTCAATAACCAACCCCAGGTTGCCGGCTGCCAACTAGGTCCTAATGACCAGTTAGCAGTCAGAGCTGCCTGTCACTCGCAACCCCGTCCCAGGGCTCGGCCTCCGCTAACAGTTGCTCGGCAGTGCTTAATCATCATGATCGCTGCCGTATCATCATTAATGCCATCTAATTCATTTACGGCTCTCAGTCGATTGCAAAGCACATCTCGCATGGGCTCCTTTCACGGCTCCAATCCCACTGAGCATTGCACTGATGTAATCATCCCTGTTTCATAGAGGAGGGCATCAAGGTCAGAGAGGCCAGACCCTTGCTGAAGGTCGCACGGCTTGTGAGAACAGAGAGTGGGGTTCTTTGACTCTAGACTGCTACTCGGTCACCTGAGAGCTTGTTAGAAATGGTGGATCCCAGGCCCCACCTCAGACCTACTGAATCAGTCTTTATTTTTATAAGAACTTCACATGCATGCTCATGTTTGAAAAACACTGATTTAGAGCGTGCAAATACATGACATTTTGCACTTCACCTCTCAATGTCTGAGAAGTAACTCCTGTGCGAGGATTGTAAGGCCTTGTCCAGTCTCAGT
>NW_006431919.1:15966228-15972049 GCF_000325575.1 Pteropus alecto | reverse complement strand
TCCCATGATCAGTTAGTGATGCCTGCCATCGTCACAGGATATAGGAGAGGCACCGTGTGAGCCAGATCTTTGTCACACTTATTCTAGAGCTTATTCTTTTTAAGCCAATGATATGGCAAACCAAATGAACAAAGTCAGCCATCACTGGTCCCATCCCTACCTTCCATGGGGTCTTTACTCATCTCTGCTCTTTAGGGATCTACCGGAAGACCCCCATGACCCCAGAACCTCTTCTCCCAGGCCCGACACTTCTGCCAATGAAGGAATCACGAACTCCTCTTGCTGACATTCGAATGTGCCAATGTGTGAATACAGAGTGTTTAAATACTCAACTATGATCCCGACCCATTTCCTACCATATGTCTAGGTATCCAGGAGATTCTACTGTTCCCTTTGCTCGGAACGTTGCCCGCCCCCGCGCCACGGCCTCCACGAGCACTCAGGTTCCCCTCAGCCAGGTGCCACTTTCCTTCCTTCTCCACAGCATTTTGCCTGTACTTGGGGCTCTTACCTCTCAGGTCCTTGTCTTCTCCCCCCACCTCCCACCAGATTGTGGGCTTTCCGATGGCAGAGGCTACGATTCTTTCACACGTAAGAAATGGCCAAAACATAAGTCCAAGTTAAATTCGCCTGGCCCTCCTCCCCGCAAACTCGCTTCAAAATAATATGTTGGGCATGTCCAGTATTTCTGAGCATTTTTTAACGTAAATACCTTGGCCGGTAGAGTTTTCGCCACAAATGTTTCCACTGCAGAACTAATGTGCCGTGTAAGTCAATTTCGTCATAAAAGATATAAATAATTGGTTGACAGTTTGGTTTCATTTCTCCATTGACAAATCAATTCAAATACATTAAACACTTAATGTATTTAAGCTAGTTGTTTCTCCATTGATAAATCGATTTAGATACATTAAATACTCAATGTATTTAAGCTAGTTGTTATGACAGTTTGGTTTCATTTCATTTCTCCACTGACAAGTTCTCAGTACTCTCGTTTTTAGATTTTATAAATCTGAGCCCTCAAAATGGTCTGTCTACACAGTGGAAAGTAGATGGGGTGGTCTGAAAATAGTGGATGATAACGACAATACAAATCGACTTGATAGAGAATATGATAATAAAACTTACTGGGCCAGATTGCATACTATACTAGAAAACGATGACATACCAGTCCGCAAACCCTGGGGTAATCCTGTACATATTGCAGACAATAGCATTTCCCATAGAGCTTTGGAACATCTATCAATGGACATGTGACAACATGTGAATACAAATCGACAATTAAAAACAAATGTATAGCAATAAAGTCTTTTTAATTTTGTTATGTACTTTCCCCTGTTTCATTATGTCCTTTTACAGCAGAACTGCCCGATGCCGAATTAGTTCTGCAGTGAAAATGTTTGCTGTGAAATGCTTGCGGCCAAGATGTTTAGTGTGAAAACACCCAGAACCTGTGTTGGGGATTTAACTGTTTTACCTCTGAGGAGTATTATGACATCCAATTAGAGTCCCTGAGACGGGGGTGGTGGTAGGGGGTGGGGAAGAGAACGATGCTTAATGCATGCATGAGCCTCCCTGGAAGGACTGCTGTAATGCTCAGGAAGACCATTTCCCTCCTCGAGACACCCAGCCAACGGCCTCCCTGGGAGGGAGATGACTCTGGATGAAGTCTAGGGCAGGAGGTGGCAAAAACGGCCTGCAGGTCAAACCTGGCTCACCATCTGTTCTCAGAAGGTCCATAGCTAAGAAGAATTTCTTATATTTTTAAATGGTTGGGGGTGGGAGGGGGTGGGGAAGAGTATTCTGTGATGTGTAAAACGATATGAAATTTCAGTGTTCATAAATCAAGTGTAGTGGAACATGGCCACACCCACCCGTTCGTGTACCGTCCATGGCTGTTCCCCCATGTAACAGCCAAAATGAGTAGTCATGACTGAGACCGCATGGCCCAGAAAGATTAAAATATTTCCTATCGGGTCCTTTATAGAGAAGTTTCCCAACTCCTGTTTTAAAGAGGGTACTAGGTCAAGTCTACTGTCCTTAGCTACTGGCCTTGGTCCAAGAAAATCATCCAAACCAGTCCTGATGGCACCGGGGACAACAGGAGGAGGCATGGCTGGACTCTCGCCGTGTGCCGAATCCACGCATAGAACTGTGGCCCCAAAGTCTGGGCAGAGAGGAGAATGAGGGACAGGAGATGACCAGCTAAGAGACCTCTGCTTTTCAATGTCTTCCCCAACTTGGATACCTAAGTGGGAAGACATGAGATCTGTCACCTTTCCAAACTGCTTGTTAGCTTTTTGACAAGTGAAGGCAAGAGACCGGAGATCAAAAGCTCAGATTTTGGTGAAAAGCAGACCTGAGTTACGGCGCTAGCTTGATCACTTCCTGGGACCTCGCGCGAGCTGCTTACAGTTTTTAAAGCCCAGTTTTTTCATTTGCAAAATGCAGAGAGCAATAACACCCAGTTTGTAGATTATGAGGACAAAATGAAATAAAGCATGAAAAACGCCTAGTACGTGAATAGTTAATAACATTCTGTTCACTAATCTTAGAAAAAATGATGATATTATGGAAAGAATATAAACTTTGAGACAGATAGATCTTGGAGTTCAAATCTCAGCTCCATCACGAACTAGCTTTGCAGCCTTGCCTCTCTGCCTCACATATTGCTTCTCTATGAAATAAGGAAAATTCATACCAACTTCATAGGGTTTTATGGGGATTGAAGGCTTATGGTAATAAAGCGCTCAGTCCCATGCATGGCATGAAGAGGACATTCAGCAAAGGTCAGACCTTCCTCTTCTCTTCCTACCTGGTTCTGGACACTGAATCTCGCCTACATGTGATGATCTGGCTGAGGAACACGTGCCCTCTCCACCTGCCCCAAGTTAAAAGGCCACGGAGCTGTTCGGCACCAGACGTCCACGTAGAAGGGCCTTAGTATTAATCCCGTGTCTCGCCTGTAACCAAACTCACATTTGTAGCCAGCCAGCCAGCCCCATCACCAGTTGCATTTCCTTCTGCAAATAACCGTGGTAGAGCAGGCATGAAGGACAGGCAAGCATAATGAAAGGTCACAGATGAATATTTATCACCCAAGGGACAGAGATTTGGATTATGGTTTGGCAGACTTAACGGACTAGCCATGTAACCTGTCAAGCCCATTTTAAAGGCTATAACTTAATTTGTGTTAAAGGGTCCAAAGTAGGCTGGGTTAACGACCCTCTGCCCAGCTGTCTGCCGTGCCTGTGGGTTTACAGACTCCCGACCACTGGGGTCCCGCCTCCTGCCCGGAGTGGGCTCCTGGCCCCGAGAACACTGCACCCCAGCCAACCTCGCTGCATCACCTCCTGTCACCTCTGCCCTCCTGTGTGCCTCGGTGAGCTGGCTCCGCTCTGCTTCCTCCTTCTGTCTGTCTAGCTCTCCTTTCTCTCTCTCTCGTTTTCTTCGTCCTTCTGTTAACTAAGGAGTATTTCCCGAGAGCTGGCCTTGTGCGGGGCACTGTGGGAGACGAGGAGTTCCTGAACAGAACAAGGCGGGGTTTAGGTCTAGCTGACACTGTACCTTTAAAAGCACGAAAGGTCATGACAGAAATTCTCTCGAGAAAACAGTCTGAGGTAACGCTGTCATAAAGCATTCAGAAAAGGCCACTGTAGGTGACCAAGGAAGGCCTCCTCCAGGAGGTGACCCCAAGTTAGGATCCGATGGTGAGAAAGGAGCTGGTGGACAGCAAAGCCACGCAGAGGGGACCGGACATGCACAGGCCCGAGGTAGGAACAAGCCGGCGTGTTTAAGGAACAGAAAAGAAGTCAGTGTGGCCAGAGGGGTGTGAGGAAGAAAAGAGCTGGAAAGAGAGGCCCTGGAGAGGCAGGCAGGGGTCAGGCGGTGACAAACTTGCAGGCCTCCCTTAGGAGTTTTGATTTTAGTAGAAGAGCAATGTGGCACTATTTAAGTTCGTGGAACCTGCCAGGTGCCTTCCGCTCATGTCTCTGCACAGGATGGTCCTTTCGTCTGCCTGGGACATTCTGCCCACCTCTCACTAGCCTTTGGCTCGTTACTCACCTTAAACCTCCCCTTCCTCAAGGAAGCCTCTCTGCCCTCCTAACCACAGCACCCCGCATGGCTTCCACTTGGCACTGACCGCATTTTTACAAATACATATTTAATGGTGCAATTGGTTGTTCAATGTTTCTTTTTCTGATTGGACTATAAGCTCCTTGAGGTAGGACCCCTTTGTGAATATAATCTCCAGCACTCAGCATAATGCTTGGTGCAGAGTCAAAGCTTGATAGTATTCATTACAAGCATGAATGAATGAATGAATGAGTGAGCAACTGAATTAACCAGCGAATGCAACATTTAGAATTTCCTGAGATGGGTCCTTTGGATCCCACACTGGACACTAGAACTGGCACCATGGCAACGATCCTGGCAGCAGCTCTGAGCCCTAAGACGGGGCCCAGTGGGCTGCCCACGTCTGGCCCCTTGGTCGGGGCATTCTCCAAGGATACACTGGCCGGGGGCATTCTTCACGTCATCCCCGGGGGCGGAGGTGGTGTTCATCTTCTCCGCGTTGGGGAACTGGCTCAGCAGCTGCATCTGGAAATCTTCTCTCCGCTCATACTCCTTCCCTCGGTAGATGAACACTTTGTTCTGCAGAGAAACGACACCTGTCAGAAATCTCAGGGCCCGGGCTTGGAGGACGTGGGCCAAGCAAAGCCAGAAGCTTGTGACAGGACTACTGGGCGATGGTGACCGCCTAGAGATCCTTCTCCTCTCTGTTTCCCACCAAGGAAAGGAGGAGCTCAATCACTGACCTTCCAGCTGGGCACGCCATTCCTTTAAAAAGATTGGTTCTCAAGGGAGAGGAGATCGTGGATGCTGAGAACTTCTTCAAACTACCCTAGGCACAGTTTCCAGAATAATTCCTCACTCAGCTTTCGCTATGTCACACCTACTCTCCTGTGCACATGATCGCAAGATTTCGCTCCTGCCTTTACTGGGCCATGTGGGCTGGGGCTGCAGGATGGAAGGGACCAGCATTAAAGTCCTTTCTCACTTGGCTTCTGGCCTGAGCTCTCCAAGGGAACGCATTTCACCTGCCTTGGCCACGCGAGCCTCTTCTAGACTAGTAGTTGTCAAATAGGGTATGATTTTGCCTCCTAAGGGACACTGCCAATGTCTGGAAATATTTTTGGTTGTCACAACTCAGGGAAGGGGGACTACTGGAACCTAGTGGGGAGAGGCCCGAGATGCTGCTAAACATCTGTTAATGCACAGGATGGTGCCGCAATGAATGACCTAGTTCAAAATGTCAACAGAGCTGAGGTTCAGAAATGCTGTTCTAGATCAGATCTGTGCAGCCTCTGATGGCTTCTAAGTTCTTCTGTCCAAACTCACATCTGTCACTTCCATACATCAGTGCTTCTAAACCTGGTGGATCATCAGAGGAGCCTAGGAGACTTTTAGAAGTTCAGATTCCTAGGCCTCACTCTAGACAGGCTAGAAGCTGTGGGAGTAGGACCCGGGCATATGTATTTTTAGCAAGTTCCTCGGGGGGTTCTGATGATACGATCGGGTTTGAGATGTCACCTCTCTTCCATCGAGGAAACGCTCACCATCTACTCCTTCTGCAGCTCATGTCCACTCTGGCTTCCACGGTGACTGATAACGGTGACTGATTCATCTTTTTGATTAGATCATATATCGAGTGGGATCGGAGATCAGATTTACTGTTTCTTTTGTATCTTCCTGAGCTCAGAATTGAACCACAGGCTCAGACCGGAAGGAAGCCTATAGCTGACCTAATCCAACTCTC
>NW_006431919.1:15909758-15966180 GCF_000325575.1 Pteropus alecto | reverse complement strand
TGCTCCCAGAGTCCCTGAGGGTCCTCCAGAGCCTCGCCAGATCAAAGCTCTTGTCATAATAACAGTAAGCTGTTATTTGCCTTTCTCGCCCTCATCCCCTCACGAGTGTGCATCTGAGTTTTATAGAGGCTGCGTGACGGGTGACATCACGACTGACTGAATGCAGAAGCGGGTCTAAGCGCCTAGCTGTCTTCCAGATATTAAAGAGATTTGCAGAAATATGAAATAATCTCACTGTTTGTACTAAGTTTTTATTGCAAAATATAGTTATTTTTCCTAAAGATGCAATTTATGTTAACACAGGATGGGTTTATTATTGTTATTTTAAAATAAGCTGATACATATTTTTACATGTTCTTAGTTTTAATTTTGAATATGGTAAAAAATAGATAGCGCCTACAGATACAGAAGTTCTTTGGGGACCTCCGCAATTTTTAAGCGAGAAAAGGGGTCCAGAGTCCTAAAGGTCTGGGAAGCAGCGATCTGCAGTGTGTGCTGGGCAGTCGAGGTCCTCCGGCCTCTCTGTGAACACCTCACTCCAGGAACGGGGAGCTCATTACCTCACGAGGCAGCTCAGAGGGTGGCCGGAGGTGACGATGATGGAAGGCACCGAGGGGCGAGCTGGCGTGGGGGCAGCGCGCACGGAGGAGAGCACAGTGCCTGCGCACTGGCAGATCTCAAAGCACAGAGGGACGGCCGGGGTGCCAGGGCTCGGGGACCTGGCCTGTGACTGAGTCACCCGCCAACTCACCCGCAGAAAGGTGGGGAATCCCTGGCCGTAATACCCGACGGCGAAGTAGTCTGGCTTGGGCCGGAGGATTTTCATGATGTTTTCATAGAATTTCGCCTGCTGGATCTGAAAGAGGAAAACGCGCTGCTTGTAACAACACAGATGTGTATCAAAGGCACATTCGACTCAAAGGCCACACTTCAGACATGGTCATTATATCAGATCAACGTGCCAAGTGTACTTATTTGCACATTCATGAATATGTCAGTAATTGTAACAGTACGTTTGGCCCTCTGTATCTGTGGGTTATACGTCCATAGATTCAACCAATCACAGATCAAAATATTTGAAAAAATTTCCCAGGAAGTCCCCCAACAACAACAACAACAACAACAACAACAACAACAACAAAAATCCCGAATAAAAACCCCTGAATTTGCCACTTGCTGAGCGCTACGCTGAATCCGTGCACATGAAGTGACGTGTAGGATTACCCTGCTGTAGCCTATGTGCAAATAATAGGTTATGTGCAAATCCTATACCATTTATATAAAGAACTTGAGCATCTGCAGATTTTGTTACCTGTAAGGGGTCCTAGATCCAATCCCCCACTGATACCAAGGGACAACGGTAACAGTTATATTACCATACACCAGGTACCACGTGAATCACGCTACCTGTGCTGGCTCATTTGCTTGCGTCATCCTCATAACGGCCCCATGAATATCGTATCTCCATTTTGTAGATAGAGAAATGGTATCTCATAGCGCAGCCAGTAGGTCAGGCAGTGAACCTGGCTGGCTGCTGAGAGTCCCCATTGCGGGCACACTTCGTGCACAATAGGCATGTGTTCATGAGGGTCTATGGACGAGGCTAAGAGGTATGTGGTTTTCATATTTTAACATCCCTAGAAACAATTTGCATCTTACTTTACACCTGATGGCATCTTATAATTGGTGTTATTAGCCAGACAGGAATCATGACATGGCGCATTAAAAAGAACAGTGCACCTCACAAACACATGCATCTTAAATCTGATACAATACGGAAGATAAATGTGCATGGACCTGGGCATGAGCCTTTGTGATGTGGGCTTGGTGCCCAGATGTGATCAGAGTGTGCATGAACGTGTACGGCTTGGTGCCCAGATGTGATCAGAGTGTGCATGAATGTGTGCTGTGTGCATGAGTGTGTGTGTGTACATGAATGCACATGCTTGGTGCCCAGATGTGATCAGAGTGTGCATGAATGTGTGGTGTGTGTGTGTGTGTGTGTGTGTACATGAATGCACACGTTTATAAGGCACACGTGCCTCCACATCCACAAACACCTGTGTGGATACACTCGTGGGGCAGATATAGGTGTTCTTGGGGCAAGTACGTGTATGCTTGCATCATATCTTAGAACGCTATACTCCATAACCAACCCCCCACCACAAAAGCTGTAAATCCTCTCCCGACACACTGCCTCTCATTTCACAGTTCACTGGAAACAGCTGGACTGGCCTCTCAAAATGGGCTAAGATGGGGCTCTGGGGTCCTGGCTCAGGTCACCAGGAAATAGGCGGGGAGCAAAGGAAAAGTTCTGCATCTTCCCTGCAGAGGCCGCCTCTCCGCCAAGCCTTGGCCTTTGCAGCACAAGCTAGATAGGCTGGCTTCCCCTCCCTTTCTACTTCCTGCACCAAATCACAAGCATCCAGGAGCTAATGGGGGAACGGCCAGATGGGGAGCATTTTCATGTGATTTATCGGTTAATCAGAAAGCACAAATTTGCGTTTTTATTTAATTGGCTCAGTGATTTGTGGGGATTTTACTGCAAATGGAGCACAGCCTTGTCGACTGGGCTTGCAACAGCAGCAGCCGCCCCCGTGCCAGGTAGGTACTTAACACTCTGTCCCAGGAGCTGTCCTGACGAGTTGTCCCAGAATTCCCCACTTGGAAATATTCCCAACTAGGAGGGAGCCGCTCGGCACAGCCTCAGCCTCGCTGGGCTCGGGCTCTACGTCCATCCTTTACCTAGTTGAGTGCCCCACCCACCCCGCCTGGCCTGCCTCGCTGGCGAGTCAAGGCCTGAGCACCCGGCCTCCAGGACAGTCAGCCCCGCCGGGGACGCCTTACCAGGTTCTGGCTGAGCAGCTCGTAGTCAAAGATCTCCATCTCATACTGTTCTGCCAGCTCCTTGCACAGGCTGATGGCCTCCTCCCACATCTGCAAAAAGATCGTGGAGACAAAGGTCAGGGGGCACCCCCAGGCTTGCAGAGCCCTTGTCGGGAAGGGACCTGGTGACTGTGCCTCCTGGGGTTGAGCTGCCCGCCTGGCTCCGGCCCAGCCTCAGCCTCCCACGCTGGAGGCCGCGCTTCCCAACAGCACGACCCCCCTCCTCTGCCTCTCAGCCAAGTTTCTTCACAAATAATGCAGCGGCCACAGACTGGGCTAAACACTTACTTACAGGCTCTCGAGACCTTCGCAACCCCTCTGAGAGGTGACTAGCAGTATCTTTACTTCCCAGGTGAGATACGGAGGTTCACGGGCAGAGCAACTGCCCCAGCTCAGATGCCCACCCAAAAGCAGGGCCAGCCTGCCCCCCTGGGGTGACCTGCGGCCTTAGAAATGCTTAATAAGTGAGCCGCTGCCTCCCTTAGCCTCTCGTGTGCAGGTGGGGCAGGGAAGTGTTGGCCCCGTTTTCCACAGAGAAATGGTTCGCAGAGAAGCAAGCAGGTGGCCTGAGGTCGGAGAGCTCCTGGACATCAAGACAGGGCCGGATCCAGTTCCCTGATGCTCACGCCTGGGATCTTAGATTCTGCTAATCCCGACACCTTTTCCCACCCTGGCCGACTTTCTTTCCTCCCTCCTTCTCCCCCTTCTTTCTTCCCTTCCTCCCTCCCTCCTTCCCTACCTTCCTTTTGCTCTTTTCTTTTTTTTTAATTGTAGAAAGAACATTTAATAGAGATCTACCCTCTTCACAGAATCCTAAGTTCACAACACGCACTGTCAGTATAGGCCTGGTGTCCAACGGCAGGTCTCTAGAACTCCGTTATCTTGTGTAACTGAAACTCTATGCCCGTCCCTTCTTAATGGGGTTATTTGGGGTGTGTGAGCGGGCAGGGGGGCAGTGTAGAGGTAAAGGTGGGATTGGTATTAGAGTATTAAAAAGAGTGATTAAACCTTTTTTTAAAATAGGTCTTTTCCATTTTTAAAAACAATTCTGAAAAAACAAACCCTCGACATAGGGGATCCTTTCTGTCCTCCCTCTCTGAGGCCGAAACCCATAGATACCCTCCATCTCAGACCAAGGGGTTGGGGACCCCTGCGGAGAGGCAGGGGGAGCACAGGGTGGGCCGGAGAGCTGGCGGTCTCAAGGGATTCGCACTACATTTCACATTCGGTTTAAAATGGAAGATGCCTCTGAATGAAGAAGCTGGGCGATGAGGGGGAGGAGAGAGCGGAGGCTGAGAAAATGCAGCGTGCACTGTGGAGCGAGAGTGCCCCCCTGTACCCAAGCATAAAAATAAACAACAGAGCAGAGTGGAGGCGCCGCAGCTGTAAACCTGCAGACAGCCCAGAGATCGGTGCAAAATGCTTTCTGGGCCAGGAGGAACCACGTCCCTGGTGGTAACACCCCTGGGCTGGGCCAGGGGGATGCCTGGCTCAGGTGGAGGTCTTTGCCAACTTCCCACTGTAATATGCCAGAGACGCTCTCCCTGTGTGTTAAGAGACCACTAATGGACCAGGATGGGTACCAGGCAGGAAGTCAGGTACCTGAGATTTCCTTTCAGGTGTCCCTGTGGTCACTGGGACCTCTGATAGTCACTGATCTCTCTGAGTGTGATACATTGCAGCACCTGCTGAATTATGACATGGTATGGTGTACAGTGATGGAGAGATATAAAGATGGATAAGACGTAGTCTCTGCTTTCATGAAACATGGTGGGTGAAGCCTACTTAAAAATAGATGTAATAGTTGGGTTTTGAGGGATGTAGAGGAGTCTATCAGGTGATGACAGATGGATTTGTGGAGTAGAGAGCCACTGTGTGTGTCTGTAGCAATGAGTTTCTATGAGGAGAGATCTGGGGAAAAGAAGCTGAAGGCGTGCTAAGGAGTTTGAGCTTCATTCTAGAAGCTTCCACAGCAGTGGCTTTCAGAGTGAGCTGTACCCATCTTCTCCCTCCTCTCTACTCCCAAAGTACTTCATTACCATCCTGTTCCTGCCCCTCCCCGATTATTGCACAGCACCAAAGAATAACGTGCAAAGATTGTAACTGGCATGCCTTTTGCCAGCCGGGCGGTGAGGTCCCTGAACCTGCGGCTCGAGCCTTTTTCCTCTGTGCTCAGCACAAGGTGGGCTGAACTGGACACCGAGTAGAGGACAAAGCTCAGCATGCACTAGTAAGCTCTGGCTTGCTGTCCCATGGGGCAGGAGGTTCCAGGGATGACAGAGTCTCTGCCCTCAAGAGGCTTATAATTGTAAATTATGAGAAGTGTTCTCCAACTGCTCAACTCCTGGGAATTTATAAGTCCTTCCCAGACATTACCTCATTTCGTCTTTCCAGGGAAGGTGGGGAGATCAGACTAAGACAGATGCGAGATCAGACTAAGACAGGACAGACCGAAATGAACTGTGAGAGGCCTTGCGAGCCCCGGGGAAAGCTCGTAGGTAAGCTGGAGGACTCGAGGAGGCTCGAAGGAGGAAGTGGCCCATCGACCTGGGCCCTGAGGACAGTCAGGTGATAATGGTGAGAGTTAAAGTTTAATAAGATATTATTGCGAAGCAGGTCCTATGCTAGATGCTCTACGTGCATTTTCTCACCTAGTTTTCACACTATTAGATGCAGGTACCATTAGCATCTTACCATCATGGGTAGGGAATTGGAGTTTCTGAGAAGTCAGGGGAACTGTGGGCGGTAGAGGAGCAAGATCTGAAGCCCAGGCCATCTGGCTTCAGAGCCTGAGCACTTAGCCACCACGCCACGCCTCCTACAGGACGAGTGCCAGCACTTGGGCTAGTGCTTGGAGGGTGGGCAGCAGGTGGTCTGACTAGTCTCCTGACCAAACTCAACCGAGCATTCTATCCTTGCTGTTTAGAGATCCATGATGGTACCACAATGTCATTCGTACGTTCAATTCAATCATTTTTTCAACATGTATTCAATGGGCCCCGTATGTCAGGCTACTGAGCGTTCAGCAGTGGGCAGGTCTCCGCACTCATGGCATTCTAAAGTGAGGAGCCAGACAACGAACAAGTAAAAAAATGAACGAGGTGATGTATGATGGTGACGAGTGCACTGAAGAGGCAATATGGGTGACTCAGGGCAGGGGTGTTGCTTTGTCTAGGGTCAGGGAAGGCCTTTTTCAAGACGTGACATACGAGGAAAGCCTTGAGCTGTGATAAGGAGCCAGCACGGGATACTATGGAGGAGGAATGTCCCAAGCTGGGAAAGTAAATGCGAAGGCCTGGAAGGGAAAAGAGCTTGGCGTCGAGTGCGTGAGAAAGAGGGAGGCTGGCAGGGACGAAACGAGAGAGGCGGTCAGAGGTCGCTCGTGGGGGGCCGAAGGCGTCATGGGGAGGATCGTGTAATTTGTTCTAAGCGAAGGGGTCATGGGGAGGATCGTGTAACTTGTTCTAAGCGAAGGGGTCATGGGGAGGATCGTGTAATTTGTTCTAAGCGAAATGGGGGAACCATGAAGGTGACTGTAAGCAGGAGAACGGTGTGACCCAACACATGTTTTACGATCACTCTGTTTTCTACATGGAGGAAGAGCCGTTGGGAGACATAGAGGAAGCAGGGAAACAGCTTAGAACTCATTGAGTGTCCAGGTGTGCAATTCTGGTGCCTCGAATGGAGGTGATAGGAAGGGAGATGGAGAAGTGATCAGACCCAGAATCTGCAGATGGATTGGTGCAGCGTGTGGGAGAGAACTGCCCTTCCCACAGGGTCCCTACGGAGAGGAAAGGCAGGGACCGATTACCTTTCCTTTGTCAAAGTAGCCTATGATGATATCATAGAGCGTCTCCTTCAGCTGCCGGTGGGTCTGAGGGTGCTGCTGGCCCGTCTGCATGACCTGCGACGCACACTGCTCATCTGACCACTGTGGAGAGGAGACACACAGAGTCACCAGGGGCTGAGAAGCCACTGAGGGCAGGTGTCTCCCCACTGATGAGGCGTGGGAGGAAGCCCTGTAAACACGCCTGCTGCCTCCCAGCTACCCAGGGTGTCAGCTGTCAGTCAGGCAGATACTGTCTGCAGTCTCCACTTGGGCAGTGTCTCCTGATTTTTTCTGAGTTGCGCTTGACACTCTATTGGCTCATATATGTGGTTTGTAGGGATTTTCTCCGAACCCCTAGGAGACACGATCCCAGTCTTTAAAAGCCAAAGGAAATCCCTCAGACTTTGTCCACCTGCAACGGCGCTTTCAAGAGCAAGAAAACAGCTCACTGGGCATGCTAAGAATTTACAGTCGATGGTGTTTGGATGTTATGTAAAACAGTCTGGATGTTATATAAAACTGCAAGACATATCTCAAGGGGCTATTGTTGCTGCTAGATGTTAAGGTCACGCAAGACTTTATGTGACCAAGCGAACAGTACAGAAAAGTAATTCCTACCAGGCCAAGATTTTTAGGACACAGAGCGAAACAAATTTATTTAGCTAATACTTCTTTTCTTTTCTTTTTCCTTTTTTTTTTTTTTTTTTAGCTCTTCTACTTGCTTTGAGGGCCCTGAGGGCACAAAGCTACTTCACTGGAAAAACAGTACCTTGAGAAGCCAGGTGTGGAGAAGGAGTGTGTAGGCGGCCTCCGTGTAATTGTCACAATCCAGGTGAAGATCGCGGAGTTTATACAGGTACCTGTTTGGGGAAACATGCTGAATTATTGGGTACAGTGATAAGGGCACAGGGCCAGGCAGAAGCCAGACAGAACCAACTGGACACTCTGGGAGTCACAAAGGAGTCCTCCACCCCTGCTAACCAGCTCCCCTGCACAGGTCACAGTGACATTTAGCATTTGTGGGGCACTTAGTGCGTGACAGGTACCACACTAAGTACTGTAAATGCCTCAGATCATTTAATCCTCATGACACTCTTGCAAAATGGGTCCACTGAGGACTCCCATTTTCAGATGAGAAAACTATGGCCTGGAAAAGTCATGGACCCCTCTAGCCAGAAGTATTCGACTTTATACTGAAGATTCTGGCCACTGCAATATGACGAGTAAGGAAAATCCGGAAGAACTAAACAGCTTGTCAGAAGCCGTGTGCTAATAAATGGAAAAGCTGGAACATGATCCCAGGCTAATTGCCTTTAGAGCCCATGCTCTAATCATTTTAGTATTCCAGGCGCATGAACAAGCCACGGCACTGTGTTTTCTGGGGACAAAGGAAGTACATTTTTTCTGGTAAAAGAAAAATGGGAATAGAGGCTAGACAATCGCGCCGAGGCCTGGAGCTATCAGCAGGGAGAATCTACTATTCAACCATAATCACATTCCCACCTCCTGTCCCTTTGCAATATGACATTCCAATTCTGATCCTTAGGATGACTCACGGTTGAGGGGTGTTGAGGAGAAGGGTGCTCTGGTCAATTCTTAGATATTTGATACACGATAAGCATTAAAGGGCTGTGAATTAACTTCTTTGTTAATAATTTTGCGCATCTGTAAAATGGCAATGTCCACAAAACCTACCTATGAATTTGCTGGGAATATAACAGACCGTGTATGTTTATTACTGCTAATATATGTGAATTTGCACTGAAAGTGATTAGCCTGTGGCAGCACTGAACATGACAGCTATTAACTACTATCATTGTGAACTTGGTTCTTTTATGAAACGTTTCCTCCTGCCGCTGTTGGAAACAGAATTCAGAGCCGAAGAAGCACTGCTTCGGGGACTTGCATGTGATCAGGAGCATTTATTTAAACCCAACTCTTAGTACTTTGGTGAAGAGAAGATGCTATCATGCAATGCCCTTGGTCTCTTCCTCTGCGAGGCAGGCGCTGTCCGTAATCATGCCAAGATTCTGTCCTGACTGCATAACTACAGGGAACAAAGGGCTTCTCAGGCATCTGCACTCAAAGCAGGTCTCGATGCTCATGAGGGCTTGGGTTCCTGTTGGAAGAAAGCTTTCTGCACAGAATGTTGCCAAAGGAGGAGCTAACGTTTCATGTCCCTGGCCACATAAAACATGGCCAGTGAGCCAAGTGTAGGCTGCCCGACCTCAGAGTAGGGACTGCCAAAGATTTAAGGGGAAAGAAGTTCAACTCGTGATTTTCGATAACTAAAGAGCCAGGACACCCTGGTGACTTTTGCTCATTTTTTTTTCAATCAGCAAAATCGTACTGAGAACACAGGTTGTACCAGGCACTAGAGATATGTGGCGGCAAAAGCAGACACGGTTCTCAGATTTGGAATTTATAGTCTAGGGAAAGGGGACAGATGCCAATCAAATAATCAAATAAGTAATTGCAAAAATACAACTGTGATCGATGCTGTAAAGGAGAGGTCTATGACAGCAGGATTTGTCCAGGTGGGGCTTCCAGAAAAGTTCCCATAGTGTGACAGCTGGGCTGGGATCTGACACTAAGAGGATGAGCGGAGAGCCTCTCAGATAGAAAGATTCTTCATTTGTTCATTCAATGAATGGGTGCTTTATATATTATAGCAAATCATCTTCCCAATGATCCTTTCAGAGATAAGAAAGCTGTGTTACGGGTAAGAGAGCTATGTTAAAGTAGACAGCTAGAAATAGGTAAAACCGGATTTTGAAACCAGCTATTTCTGCCTCTATGATCGTGGCCTTTCCACTCTCTTCCTCCCTTGACACTCTGCTGGTCTAGCAGAGTTATCAGTGAAATTGCATGTGGCCTGCACGTAGGGAGTGTTGAGCCTGTGGTCCACCTTCAGAAACCCCTACGTACATGGCTAAATCCTGCCTTATCTCGCCTGCCTGTCCTGGTCTCTTAGACCCCCGATGACGGGGTCCAAACACCTGGGAGGGAGGAGTCAGAGGGAGCCTCCCTGCTATTTTCAGCTTAATTGGCCAAGGCGCCCTCTCTTCTCCTTTGTCGACTCAAGATTTTGCGATCGACTACAGAGCCCAAAGGAAGACGCCCCAATAGGCCCGACCTGGGATTCGAACTGAAATACCTACAGATGCCGGATGGGCAGCTTGAGAGAGATGCATCATTGAAGTTCAATGGGGGACAGAGAGGATGCTGTGACTAGAGTGCTCCTGCTCCATGTAAAGGGCCTGCCACCGCCCCCATCTAGCTAGGTGACAGCTGTTAGGACAGGATGAGGGCCCAGTGATGCCACACCTTCTGAGTTTCTCAGGAGAGAGAAATTTCAATTTTTATGGTAAAATGTCTAAATTTTTAAAATTTGGCAATCAATTAAAAAATATTTTTTAAATGCTATGCCTGCCAAACAGAGCAGATTTTCAGACTACATCCTGTTTACAATGTCTGGTTTAGGCAAATGTGGTTTTCCTAGATTACTACAGGACTCAGATCTCCGAAGCTTATGGAGATCTGGGATTCGCCATCTGTGTTTCTAAAATGGGAAGGAGAGGAGAGAGGCTGGAGAGAGGGAACCATGTGCTAGGCACTTTAGCTGCAGCATCTCATGTGATCCTCCGAGGGTAGAATGAAAACACCCTACACGGGGAACTTTGGCCCAGGGAGACTGAATGGTTTATCTAGGGTCGCGGAAAAACAGGGCGAAGACTCCTGGCCCTTCTAACCCCAGAACTTTGTACTATTGCAATGAGTTGTGTCTAGTGCTGTCCTAAGTACTCTCCAACCTCAGGACGACCTATGGCATTATCTTTTTTCCTATTTCTGGAATAAAACTAAACTAAGCACGTAAGCACATGTGCCGTAACAGTGGAGTTCAGACTTGGAGTCTCTGGCCTTTGTCAGGATGTCTCAGAAGCCTTGAAGTTTCATGAACCTCATGGTCAACTCCACCTGCGGGTTCTTGCCCCATAAAGCTACAAGGAAAGATATATATATATCCAAGAATTTGGTCATTGTGTTATTTATGATAGGAAAAGTTGGAAACAACCTAAATGTAGGATTGGTTATATAAATTGTGGTATATTCTAGAAAGAGAATTTTATAGTTTCATTAAAAATGATGTTGAAATACACCTGTTGACATGGAATTCTTGTCAAGCAAAGAATAAATTATGAGCACTGTGGTCTCATTTTTGCAAAAACATGCTTGCACAGAATTCAATCTATATATAAATATAAAAGGGTTGGAAATATGTATATATTATGAGAGTTTCTTTCATTTTTTGTTTTGCTTGTCTGTATTTTATGAGTTTTTGTTTTGGTAATTAATATGTATCATTTTTGTAATAAGTAAAAATAACAATAATTTTTTTTTTTAACTTTGGAGAAAAAAATATGAGATTCTGAGAAAAACTGGTCAGGGAGTTCTCTGCTCCAGGCTAATGTCCCCAGAGAAATCCTTCATGATATGTTCGAAGAAGTATCTTCTAAATGCCTATAAGAAAGTGGCATTAAGCATTTGGTATTTCTTTCTCTTTGAATCTGGGCTGGCCAATGATCCGACTACATGCTTTATAAACCCTGGACTAAGGCTTCACATGCCAGCTTCGCGACAAATGCAAGTACAATTCACCAGCTCCACTCACAAGGTGGGTTAAGGAGAGTGTGATCCGTGGATACTGCAAAACAGTATGGCAGGTCAGAGAACTCCAAGTGAATTCTGGGGGCTGATTAAGGGAAAATGGAAGGAGTTAAGTCTGGGGAGATGGACAGGAACCAGAACACAGAGGGCCTGAATGCTAAGAAGGTGAGTTTAAATTCTATCCTGAAGACGGTGGGGAGCCATCGATGGATTTTGAGCAGGAGAGTGACACAGCAGGTCTGGGTTTCAGAAAACAAACATCTTACCTGATGTACATCTCTTCCCGATTGTTATCTTTGTAGAAATTCTAGGTAGGGGAGGAAAACAGTGATGAGAGTTTTTCTTTGCAGAGCGGCAGGGGTGGAGGGTGTAGCGGTAGAGATGAGCGGAAGACGGCTATTTACTCTCTGGGCGCCCGGAGATGGGAGCACAAAATTTACTTTCCTGAATGCATCCAACGGCCTCGATAGAAGATTCTGCCTCGCAAGTCACTTCCCCGAGCCTCAGACTATGCAAGGGACAGAGGAAGCATCTCCGCCATCACATAGCAGGGGGTGCAGCTGAGCTACTACTGGCTGCGCTGAGAGGTGAGCTGCCAAGACCGAGGCACTCTACTTGGACTGAGTCAGGGCAGCCCAGCTTGATCTTTAACAGCTCAGACCCTGTGCTGAGTCAGCCCTGAGTTGGAATCAGAGTAACAGCAATAATCAGAGTAAGAGTAATAGTAATCATAGTAGATCCCAGTGATGATAACAGATCATAACTCCTAGAACTATCAGGAGTTACGATGAGATTCCATAGCCAAAAACGTTTAAACTTGGCAACACCGAGGAAGCCCAGTTCCTATTCCAGCCCGGGGGTCATTTAGACCGGTAATTGTCCTGAGCTCCGCCACCAGAGATCCTGACCCCACACACTTTTAAAGAAGTCCTTACAGAGTCTGAGCCAGGAGGCCATGAACTGATCCACGAGTCAGACTAGGAGAGAGCCCTGGTTTAATCCAACGCACCCACGTGCACTTGGAGCTGAGAGGGGAGGTGACGTGTCCCACATGCCCCAGAGCGGTCAGTAGGTAGCACAGCCATGCTGGACCTCAGCTCTCCTGATCCCCCACCCCCACCCCCATCACCACCATCCACCATCCTGTCCTCTTCCTTAACACTATATAGACACCAAAAACTGGCAGGGTCTAATTGCTTCTAGAACTGCCTGTCCTAAGCTTTCTCCCTGGTCAGTCTGACTGTTGAAGGTCAATTTCTTCAACCAGCTTCTGCCTCCTCATAGAGAGAAACTGCTAAACTCCTGGAAAACCCCTCTTCGTGCTCTGTATGTAAATTGGGCCTGGTGGAGTTACTAGCAATGAATTCCTTTCTGCTGTAATCAGGATTTTTAAACTCTGCTTAGCATTTTGGAAAATCAATGGCAATATCCACACTGTTAAGGAAACAGAGGCCACACTACAGAACTATGGGGACCGGATTTGTACACTATTTCTGTAACACTGGGAATGGCAGGGGGTTTATTGTGATGGACGCCACGTGGCCTTTGGCCAGCCTTATTTATTTAAACCACTTTAGAGTGGGCAGACATGGTGGATGTGAAGCGCTGAGGCTGCTGCTACTTGGCTTGTGACCGTGTCTCAGGACACATGAAAGGAGACTGCCCACGGCAGGTCCTGTGCTACCGGGGTTGAGAGCCGGGGCTGGGATTAGCTTCCCTAGTTAGCTTGTCCCACAGCAATTTTCTATAAATTCTAATTACGAGTATTCCTTCATTCTGCAAGAGACAGAAACTAACACGCAGTGAGCATTTAATCGTGGGCTGGGGCTGCATAGCCTGTGAAACAGGTACTGTTATTCCCTCCAGATAAGCAAACTAAACCTGTAGAAAACTTCCCTGACTTGTCTATTCTATTAATTAACGGAGGTAGGATGAGAGTCCACGGGCCGTGTGATTCCAAAGCTCATACGCTGAATCACGTTCTAGTGCAGCCTGTAAAGTGCTAAAGGGAATATATTCATACCCATTTCATATGTAAGGAACCTGAGGCACGGAAAGGTGAAGTGACGCCTTAGGACGCAGAGCTGGCAGATGGCAGAGTAGGGCTTCACTCCTATGTCTGTCTGATTTCCAGAGCCCTTAGCGCTGCTTCCCCGCCCGGAGCAACAGTGGACCCCAAAGCCAGGCCTGCCCCCGGGACTCGGTCTGAATGGGCTGTGGGGAGGGCTGGCCAGGCCACGCACCAGCAGGTTCACAGTGCAGCTCATGCGGTTGTCTTTGCTCTCGTCCGTCATCACCGCCCGGTAGTCCAGCAGCTTCTCCAGCAGGCCTCTAACCAGGCTCACGAAGTTCTCCACAGATTGGGAGATGGCTGGGTGCTCGGCAGCACACGCCACCAGGCTGTGGGCACAGAATGGACGGCGGGCAGTGAGCTCAAGGCCAGGGGAGAAAGAGCATGCTGGGGGGTGGGGGTTGGGGTGGGGGGTGTGCAGTAGAGTGGGTGGAGCATAAGCCAGGTAAGCCAGAGAATCCGCGATCCCCTGGTTCGCTGGCTCATTTTGTTCACTTACGCAATCATTTATTCACCTGTAGATTTACCTGCCCGTACAGCAGTTCAATGGACTGCAGTTCAATTGACCCATGCAACTCTAACCTACATTATTTGGGGATCAACTGTGATTTTCCCCCCGCCATCAAAATGGGAAAAAGTGAAAATAGAAATACATTTCCAGCGTGGGCCATGGTGGAAAATGGTCACTGTTACACACCTACCTTGGGAGTAAATCGGAACAACTTTTTGGGGCAGCAATTTTCATATTCTCAGAATTGCAAATGTACATATCCTTTGACCCAACAATTCTACTTCAGGGAATCTATGCTACAGAAATTTTCCCAGAAATATTCAAAGATATGTTTATAATACCGATAAATTATATCTAATAGTGAAATAGTTGGAACCATCTTAAATTTCCATCAATAGGCAAATGGTTAAATAAAGCACATTCACAAAATGTAATTCTATGAAGCCATTAAAAAAAGTATGAGAGATCGATATGTTTTGACATAAAAAGCTGTACAAAATAGATAACTGAGAAAAGTCAGTCTCAGAATAATATTTGTTTTTAACCAATTCACATGGAGCCCACCACATCGCAGGCATTGCTCTAAACATCTTAAAAATTTTAACTCAGTTAATCTCCCATCACAGTCTGAAGAGATGAGATGTTTGCAGATGGGGAAACTAAGGTACAGAGAGGTCAATTAACTTGTCCAAGATCACACAGTTGGCAAATGTCGACAGTCTGGCCCCAGCATCTGTGATCTCAACCACCGAATGCTACAAGAAAGTTAAAGTGCATGTCTGTGTCATGCGTCCGTGTGTTTATAAACGTGTGTGATACGGTCGGGAACGATAAACACCAAACTCTCAGCGGTGGTCGCTTCTGAAAAGGGGTCTAGGTTGGAAAACAGAGGAAGGCGATGCTCGCATTTCGATTTAAATGTGCATCTATTATTTGAAAATATTACTTTGTTGTAATATTGATATTCTAAATTTTAAAAACAAAAATGAGAGACGTGGGATTCCGTAAGCACCTCTTTGTTGCTAGGCACTGTGCCAGGTGTTGTGTGGGGTGTGGATGGGGAGAAAGACATAAAATAGAAAAAGAAATACCAGAAAGAATCGTGCCTACCCTCAGACAGCCCACAGGCTAGGTGAGGCAAGACAGATGGATTAAAATTTTTATTAATGACTACTTATTAGTCACTTATTCTGCACCGGATCCTATACTAATCACTTTTTCTTAAGAAATCATCACAGTAATTCTGATGAGTAAAAAACATTCCCGTCATTTTATAGTGGAGGAGATCAAGGCTCAGAGATGTTAAATGACCTTCCCAACCTCACTCCAGTAGTAAGTGGTGACCTTGAGAATCAAGACAATCACGTCCAATAGTTTCCCACAGAGAAATGTTGCAGTCTGTTCTCAGGCATCTCGAGTAGACAAGCATCAGCCAGGCTATTTGTTTCTGGTGACTCTGCCCCTGGCAGTTTAAGTCCCACAAGCTCTCAGGGGAAGAAAGGTGAGAAAGGCAAGGATTTTAGAGGGTCATTTCCTCCCAGAAGCCAAACCAAGCTGCAAGGAGGCGACCGTCTCAAACTGTGGCTGTGATCAGACGAATCCATCTTCACCGTGGGGGAAGCACCTGCTTCCCGGCTCTCAAAGAGAGATGCAAATTGCCCTGTGATTTAGGCCTGTCTGGTTCAGTCACAGCTGTGCCTGACTCCTTCTGGGATGGCCACGTCTAGCCCTGCTTCCCACCCTAATGACAATGCAATCCCAGTGTTTGGGGTGTGGTTTCTCACAGCCTCCCAGGGCTCATGGCATCTCAGGGCCCGAGTGGGGTCAGATCAGTGGTCCTCTGCCCTGGCCACATGTAAGAATCACCAGGGGGTTTTCACAAAGATCAGTACCCACCCTCGGTCCATGACTTTGTATCTTTGGGAGTGGGAGCCAAGCAGCAGTATTTACTTTTTAAGTTCTCCAGGTGCCTCTGATGTGCAGCCAACATTAGGAATCATTGGCTTAGTCCTCTACTTTGCATGTGGGAATACCTGGGCGTTGTGTTAACTGATTCTGATTCAGCAGGTCTAGTTAGGGCTTGAGATTCTGGTGATGCTATCGCTGTTGGTCCTTTGAGAAGCAAGGGTTTAGAAGAACAAAGTCTTGGCTTTCTTAGTTTCTCTATCTTAAGGCAAGAGGTAAGAAAGCTGCTCATATGGCCTAGGATTATGGGATGAATGGGCAGATTGGTTTGAAATCATCCATCCATCCACTAAGCATGTACTGTTCTAGAAACTAGGGGTTCACGGACCCCCAGGGGATCACAGTCTAGCAAGGGAAGCAGATACAGAAATAAAAACTTACCAAAATATATAATGGGGCCACAATTTATGGAGTACTACTACTACCTACGTTCCAGAGACTGTGCTGGACTATCTTGTTTAATACTCACAAAATCTCCTTGACTTAAGTATTATTAAAACCTTCGGTTTATAAATGAGGCCTGAGGATCATGGGGCTGGGCTCTAATCTTGGTCCTGTCAAGGTCAAACAGTTGTTCCTCTCCTTCGAGTCCTACAACTGAGTCTAAGTGGCAATTTAAAGGGCTGTGGGAACGTTCAGGAGATGCGGAGAACTCCTCAGTGCTGGAAGCAGAGGCCCTGCTCCTGCCTTGGGGGCTGGAGGGAGCTCACGCCTCGAACGGACTTGCATTTAGCATGGAGGCCTTCAGGAGGCGCCGCCCAGCTCCACATTCTCCATCGGTGCTGGCAGAACTAGACTTTATTCCTTTAAAAACTATGTACTAAGCGCCTCTTAGGACAGGTGTTCTTTCAGGTACTAAACTTGTTGGGTGGGATCCAGGCCCCAGAACACCCATTCTCTGTCCCCTTTAGCCTTCCAGGCCCCTCGCTGCTTCTAGAAATATTTTCAAGCAGATGGAATACAGGAGGGTGGAGTGTGTCTGACTACTCCATTCACTGTGGGACCCTCACTTTAAGACAGATATGGAAGGGCTGGGGGAACTAAGGATGACCAGCCCAGAGGAGAAAAGACAGGTAGGCTCATGGCTTCAAATGATCACATCACTATCCGCCCGGAGATTAAGAACAATAGCTAATATTTCTGGACTGCCTATGAGGTGTCAGAAGCTGCACTAAGCATTTTACATGACTTTTTTTCGTTACTCTCAAGAAAAACTGTAAGAGCTAGATGGCATTTTTATCCCTAATTTGCAGATAAAGAAACTGAGGCTCAGAAAGTTTGAAGGAAGGGAGACTTGGCCAACGGACGTTCTGATGGGGTTCTGACTCCTTGGGTTGGGCTCGATTAGTTTTGTAAAAATCACTGACACCTCTACCTCAGGAGAAAAATAATGAGCTGTTTTTCATTTCCTCGACCTCTAAGTGTTCCTCTGATAAATAATCACTCAGGAAGGATTTGAAAATCCTGCTGATCATCCAAAGACTGCCACAGAACCCCATCCGCTTATGAAAATGGAAATTGCCAGCAATATACATGGTTTTACTTCTGGTCAATATTTAGATTTTCCTTTTTAAAACTTCAAGATAAACATTGACTCGGGCAAAATGTCACTTTTTCCCCTGGACAATCAGCCTCAGTACCCACCCGAGCGGAGGGTAGGTTTCTCCTGGAGGAGCGGCATTTGCATTCCAGGTGTTTAGTGAAGGCTGTGCACAGTGACCACATGGGCCAAGAGACCGGCTGGGGAGGTGCTGCCTGGGACCCCACTCTGCCCGCTGGGCGGAGCCGGGCGAGGGTCACAGCGAGGGTTAGAGCAAGGCCTTTAGTCTGTCTTGTTGTTAAAGTTAAAATATTCAAAGAATATTAGGGGAAAAAAAATCAGAGTTATATCAGAGACTTATACAAATCGAAGAATCTATAGTTAGGAGGAAATTTGGGATGTCAGAGCCACATTCCTAAACCTGGGGAGAAGTCCTGGGGATTGGGGGGAGGTGGCAATTACCACGGTGTCAGAGAGGGAAACAGAGGCAGGGATCAAAGTCCGTTTAGTGAGCTTTTATCTGCTGTGAGCCAGATGCTTTATAGTTATTCAGTCATCAAAATAACCACAGGAGGCTTATTATCCCCATTTTACAGATGGGGATAATAAGCCAAAGACGTTGCATGATTGGCCCAAAGTCTACAGCTAAGTGGGAAAACCAGAATAGAGACTTCCTGAGCCTCAAGGGCCACCTCTGTGAAATGGGGACCAAAGAGTAAACTCGACGAAAGGAGATGATACAGAAAGAGACCTGAGCACGGCATCCACGCACTGCCTGTGCTCCACACACGCCACTCATGGCCAGTAGCATCCGTGATCTCCGGGGAAGGACAGAGCCACCAGCCCCCTGGAGTCCCAAGTCCTCCAGCCTCAGGCCAACCTTCCCCGCTCCTGCCGTGCTGGGCACTGAACTTACATGGACTCCAGCAGCTGCATGTACTGCTCATCCCCTCGGCCACCTTCCACCTCGTGGTCCAGCTTGAGGATGATTTCGTTTTCAAACTGAAGAAGTCAGATATGAAAATCAACAATAACATTAGATGGCTGAATGTCGGGATTAGTCAGTTCATTATTCTAACCAAAAATTTAGGGAGCACCCATCACCTCCCAGGTTAGTGCTGGGAACTGGGAATATGAAAAGAAAGATGGGCATAAGGGAGAGAAAGAGCGGAGGGGAGAGAGAGACCTCCCAGGTTAGTGCTGGGAACTGGGAATATGAAACGGAACAGGATGCTGTGTCTGCCTTTTGGGAATTCCCAGAGAGTACAGATGAATAGTAGATGATAAATGCTGTAGAAGAAAGATGGGCATAAGGGAGAGAAAGAGGGGAGGGGAGAGAGAGAGCGGGGGAGTGGGGGGAGAGAGAGAGAGAGAGAGAGAGAGAGAGAGAGAGAGAGAGAGAGAGAGAAAGGGGGAATCAGGGAAGGCTCACAGCCCATGTCATTCGAGCTTGTAGAAATGTTGCAGGAAAATGAAAAGGGACAGGGCGTTCCACGCAGAAGACACAGCACGTGCAAAGGCACGGAGGTATGTAACAGAGCGTTGCATCCTCGGGGAAGAGCATGTCGTTGCGGACAGCTATCATTTCTGCCATCCTAGTCTTCCTTTCTCCACACTTTGGCAGTCACATCAGCCCTAATCTCAGTCTGTGGGACTTAGGTGGGCTGACCGTACCTCCCTAGCTCCAGGTGTGGGTACATGGCGCACGCTTAGCTCCTAATCACTATCGTTCACCATCCAGATCGTAGGATTAATAAAGGCCCAGACAAAGCCGGTGACTCAAATCTGAGGCTTTGTTGGGACTCTTAGCAAAGTCTTTCCATTCTACTTAAAGGTTGCAAGTCTGAGGCTGCTGGAGACGACCACAGTGACAGAGCCTGACTGAGAATGCCATCGACACAGAGGAAAGCAGAGAGGAGATGGAAAGAGACGGAAATCCGATGTCACTTTTGAGCTCCAGAATCCAGCCCTACCTGAAGCTGTCCTAGTTAACACGAGCTGATGCCTCAGAGAGTCAAGACTGTTGACAAATGGAGTGATCAGAGATCAGACAAGCTAAGTGACCCGAGAGTAAGTCTACACCCACAGTTCTAACAAATCTTGTAACACTGAATTCAGAGTGTTCCGTCTCCTGGCTCTCAATGTCGAGAAGCATTTCACTCAGTTGAGTTCATGGCTTATTCAATATTTTGAAGGTCCATATGGTGTCTCTTTTACATGACTGTAATGAAAAATGGTTCGTCTCGTTTTAATATTATACCCTGATGAGTCCATCCGGATCATGAAGTCCACTCATTTCCCATGTTACCACCAAATAAGAACCTGGCACCTGAAGAAGGGAAGGGGGCCCTTGGCAACGGTCACCAAGGTCAAGGGAGCCCTGGGGTACTCCCGGCTCCTAACTCAGCCTCTTTACCCTCAGTCCTCATAATAACTCCGTGAGGTCTGGAGGTCGAGGATCGCTTTCGAATGTGACCATGCGTGGAAAGCAGCCAGCCCCTGCTTGGCGCCACCCCTCAGTAAGTGTCTGTTATTATTACGGGTGAAGAAGTAGAGGCTCGGAGCATTTAAATGGCTTGTCCACAGTCTCAGATAAATGGCAGAGACTTTCCGGCGGGCTCTTCCCAGTATAGTAACCAGTTTCGGTTTTGTGGGTCAGTCTGCCACAGCGATTCAACGATTCAACGTTGCTATTGCAGCCTTAGATGACACACAAACAAACCTGCACAGCTGGATGCCAATAACACTTTGTTTACAAAAACAAGACTCAGCCTGCAGGGCCACGTTCATTGATCCCCTCTCGACATTATAGGTGTGACAGCGGTACCCAGCTCCCAGCGTGGGGAGTTAGGGCGAGCAGAGGTGTTCTTCAGTGGCGCATGCGCTCAAGTGAGCACGGGGGTGGGAGGGGGTGCCCGTCTTCTTACAGTGACTGCTAATGTTATCGCTACGGTGCTGAACGCTCCTGGGAAGCAGCTCTGGGGGAGAAAACCAGCCTTCTCTCTTGTCTGAGCTTGCCTTTAGCGCAGACAACTGGATGTGGGGAAATAAGCACTTGTCTCAGGGTCACAAAAGAGCCTGCAGGGAGGGAAATTAAAGGGTGCTGGGATGTGCAGAGCTGGGTGACGCCACACCAAGCCGGGGCCCTCTGGGGAGGGCTGGAGAGCGAAGGTCTCAGTCAAACATATCAGTCAAGCGAGGAGGGATTAGTGCTCCACCGACTGGGGTGGACTGGCCCGGGCCACCCCTGGGCAGGTGCCCTGTTGGGAGCAGCTGTGACCACAGCCTTTGGCATCAGACAAGCCTGGCTTGAGGCTTGCTTGATTGTTTTCCATCCATGTGACCTTGGGCAAGTTACTAAGCCTTTCTGAGGCTGTTTTCTTACCTATTACATGGAGATTTAAAACAACACCTACTGTACAGTGGTGCTGGGGGAGTCAATGGGAAGACACGTGTAAAAAGGCCAGCATGGCACTTGGCGCAGAGTAAGTGCTCAATTCCTGTTAGCAATGATCATTACGGCATTGTTGACGCTGTCCTCATCATTAGCATCGTAATCTGATATAATCTTTAAGACAGCTAAGATGGTGGTCATCCACTCTCATTACCCTACGTTACAAAAACTCACTGGAATGTTCTTCTCCGTGCTGAGGCTCTTCCTCTGAAATGTGGTGGGATGGGGGTCTCAAGGCCTCCATTCATCCTGAGAACACGGACATGGTACCCACCACCTTCAAGTCAGACATTTGGCAGTTGCTAGGAGTTTAGGGCTGAGAGACCAGCGTTGGCCCTCAGAGCTCACAGTCTCATGATGGAGACAGGCCTAGGGGCAGATCGTCATACTATGAGCCCAGGTGATAGGCCTGAGATCCATACAGGAGGACAAGACACATTCCACTCTGACTGGGGCGCAGCTATGCCAGCCACAGTGTGGCCATCCCAAGGCTGTTCTTGCTGAATCTGCCCTGTCCACAGCCCCAGTGAGGGAATCATGGAGTGTGCCAGGGCTGGGACATCCAGTCCCTGGCAAAGGACACCCCTGACATGGT
The DNA here is from genome assembly GCF_000325575.1 of Pteropus alecto. Taxonomy (NCBI): domain Eukaryota; kingdom Metazoa; phylum Chordata; class Mammalia; order Chiroptera; family Pteropodidae; genus Pteropus; species Pteropus alecto. The sequence goes on along the minus strand of NW_006431919.1, from coordinate 15,944,661 downwards.
CTGGGGTGAAGTCTACACTCACAAGGGGTAAAGGTTATCAGTCAAATGCATCGGCTATCCAATTTGGGCTACAGGGCGAACAGGAAAGTCTGGCAGTGAGGCTGCAGAAGAAACTCAGAGCAGAAAGGAGACTGCCTTGGAGCCTCTCCTCCCCTCCCTCACCAGAGCCCATCGGAGTCGAACGCCTCCCTGTTCCAGGTCCAGCCATGCACATCCTGCTTAAGCAAATCTTTGTGTCTTGCATCCAGATAAACCACAGCCCCAGGAAACAGAAAAGGTTTTCCCAAAATGTGAGGCTTCAGCTGTAGGATGACTAAGGTCTCTTTGGTTGAAGAAATCAAAGGGAGAGGCCACACAGGGGGAGGTCAGCGAGAGAGCTGCCAGACTCAGGAATCAGGCCAGAGGCCAGTATAAGCTGGGGGCCAGGCTCTGCTAAGGTTTCCTCTAAGCTTTGCTAGTTCCTTTACGAAACTCAAATTTTGGATTTCCTTCTTCTGGCTATGTGGTTCTTCTCGTATCTGGTTATTTTGGCATCGCACACTCACACCAGTTTGTACAGGAAACCTTCTGGGTTTCAGACCTCAGTTCTTGGGCTCACTCTGGATCCAGCCGCCGGGGCTACTTGGGGCTCATGGGGACCTCGCCTCCTCCCTTTCCTGCGATACTTCTCATGGATGCTTACTCTGGATCAAACAGCCATGCCTGGGTCTGCTCATCCAACGCTGAGTAACCACCAAGCACGCCAGCTGGTTTTCACATGGGAAGCTGCCCCACTGGTCAGGCTGACTTTCCTGTCTCTTTTGATAAGAGGGAAACGAAGAGAAGCAACTGGGGAACATGCTTACGACGAACACACGCCTGGAGCGAGGTGCCCAAGGCTGAGCGCACTCACGGAAAGCAGGTGGTGCGTGTCATGGGGATGTCACAGTAAGGAAATTCTTCAGGGCAGGAAAACCACATTATAGGCAAGCCTCTGAAGACACGAGGCCACCAAACACGGCTGTCAGGACATAATCCAGAAATGGCTGAGGTTCGCTTCTCTTTAGGACCATCAGGTATCTGGAGGGTTTCTTTTGCATACCTGTTCCCAGGGCATCTTCTAAGCCAGCCGGTGCCCACGCCTTTGGAGGGAGTGCTGATCTGAGGGCGAGCACGACGCCTTCGTCTCATGTCGTGTGACCTTAGCATGTTCCCAAGCTTCACGGGCTTTGCTTCCCCTTTAAAAGGCAGTGGACTCCAAACTGCCTTCGATCACTCAGTCCAGGGATCGCCTTCCCCTCCTCCCAGATCGACTAGTTGAATGTGCTCTTTTTCTCCATCTGAACTCCTCAACCTGACTTTTTACAGGCTTCTTATAGAGGGGGCCTTTCCGAGGTCAGGACCTTTCCGGGGTGGGGGAGCCCCGTGAACCCCTGAGTGAGGCGAGTACCCTCTCAGGGTGGCACTGAGCTCACTCATCTCCTTTTCCTCTTAGAACAATGTTTCCCAAACTGACTGGCGGAATGGAGCTCCAACTGATGTTTCTTGAACAAATAAATTGGAGAAATGAAACAGGTCTGTTACTGTATGACTTCTTCATGCCTTGACTGTGTTACTGGGCACTGGGAACCTCCAAGAGGGGTTCTGATACACGGCAGGCTCCAAAGGTATTTAGCCTCGACATCCTCTTTCCCAGAGCATCCAGTGGGGTTGGTGCTCCACAGAACACGGTTTGAGAAAGCACTGCTTGACAAGATGTCATTCATTCCTTCATTCAGCCGACATTCACTACAATCGTGCCAGCGGCTGGATAGTGCAGTGGGCACGTGGGTTTGGGATCATGGTGACCTGTGTGTTACAGCCTCTGCTCCGCCTCTTTCTTGATGTGTGACTTCAGGCAAATGACTTCGTTTCTCTAAGCCTCAGTGTTTTCATTTTTAAAAAGGGGGTGATAATACTACCTAACTCACAGAGTTGTAATAAAAACGATGACATGAACTAACGCATGGAAAGAACTCACGGTGCCTCACACGTAGTACACACCAGTTAACGGTGGTCATTGTTGCCATCATCATCATCATCATCATCATCATCATCACCATCATCATCACTTTCATTAGAGGAGGATGAGGAGGATGCACAAAAAGGCACAGAAATGAGTATAATGCAAGGCGGTATGTAATGATCACACCTCAGGCAGATAAAATGGCATAGGAACAGAGAGCAAAGCACACAGCCTCGGGAAGAGCTTTGTGGGATGAGTAGGAGTTTAGAAGGTGTTGGCAACAAATGTGGCAGAGGAGCAGGAAGAAGAAACACACGAAGGAGGATGATCGCCTAGGTGACGCCATACAGGAAATGACCACGGAATGGGTAAAGTGGGGAGAAGGGATGGGAGAATCAGCTGCAGAGTTCACTGAAGGTCAGAGGCAGGAGGGCCCTGGATGCAGGCTGAAGGGTTTGGACTCTACTGGGAGCGGATTAGAGAACCGAGGAGCAAGGGACGGGTCAGATCCTAGGGAATTTTAGGAAAAGCTGTTCAGAATCTGCTGCCTTTTAAGTACTGGTTTTAAGGAAAATTGTCTGGTGGCAGGATATAGTATAAAGTGAGAGGCAAAAATGCAGGGGGGCGGCGGGGAGCCCAGTCAGAAGTAAAACCAGGGGAGACGGTGCGGCAGGGAGGACCGAGGGGCGAGTTCTGAGGGGGCCATGAAGGCGACCTTGACAGGACTTAAAGACCAGCCGTCCTACGCCGGGATTAAACCACTGAACGCTGGCGGGAGTCTACTGTGGAAGTGGCTGCTTATCCCACCGTCAGAAACTTCTTGAGTGACTGGGCCCAGAAAATGGTCCTCATCCTTCAAGTCCGATAAGATTTTCAGTGAAAATACTTGGCCAATGCCCTTGGCGTTCCACAAGTTGCCCACTCCCTGCACGCTGGGAAAAGCCACCTGTTCCCATGGCAGATCCACAGGTCGCTCCTTAGCGACAGGTCTCTGACTCCATTTGCTGTCACCTTTGAAGCACGGCTGAGCATGATGCATGAGATAATACAGATCTTCCACTTATCCCAGGAGAGAAAGTGCCAGCCAGAGGCGGGTGCAAGATCAGGGCAGGTGGGAGGGGCGGGCCTCTGGACATACCTTGGGGACCTTACACTGTTGAGAAAGGGCCTAAGCTGACACACCGCGAGAAAGTGCATTTTAATCTTGGCCTCGGGCAGGAAAGCGTGACAGAATACTGACCAAATCCGATCTGCCAGCTCATTCCGGGCACATGAATAAATGTCCCCATCCTCCCGTCAAGCCTCTGAATGGAGCCCAGGCGGATGGAACGAGGATATCATTATAAGGAAATGGGCTGAGGATTAGGGATGCTGGCATGAGTTTCCAGCCTCGTTTTTTACCTTTTTGAAATCCCCATTCTTTTGATATTCACACAGCATCATGTCGAAGAAGATTGGTATGGTGGCTTTCCGGAGCTCAGCCTCGGGGATAAGTGTCATCTCTAATATAGGTCCCACCATGCCCGGGATGAAGCAGATTTTGTTCTGGCCTGGAAGAGAAGAGGGGCACGTAAAACGGTTTTCACGATGCACAGGTCCTCCTCAGACCAAGCTTGGGGAACGAAAAATGGGAGGCGGAACAGTAAAAACAATAGTCAACACTTGTAACCGTTGTTTACCAGGAGCCAGGCACCATTTTGAACATTTTACATACATTAACTCCTGCAGGAGATGCATGCATCACACCAAACGAGCTCCGTTATTAAGGATAATAACACCGCTGCGTGTAAAGCGCACTGCTGTTTACAAGAGTTTTCACCTGCACGATCTCCTTGGCAAACGGGGCCCTGATGGAATATGTTAGCGATGGTAAATCACGGGGATATTTGAAATTGTGCCTGTCTGTGACACAAAATGTGTTTCCGAGAGTTGGAAAACACACTTTTACCAACTGTTTGATGAAACACGAAAGCAGAATTTATTGCTAAGAATCCGCTCTAATAGTATGGTCAGTGGTACAGTGGGGGTTAAAACATCGCTTTAGGGTCAGATGAACTGCAGCTTCTCATTGCTTCCGCCTCATTTCAAGGCGTTCCTGCGCCCCCTTCCCCTCGTCGCTGGCATCCTAGCCATGCTGGCCTAGCTCCGGTGTCACAAACTCACCTCCCTTCCTGCACTAGCAGGACACTGCTCCTTCGTTGACATTTTCCCCTACTGCACCCGACCACCTCCATGACCACCTGGCTTCCCCTGGATGGGTCCCACTGGATGGATGTGCTGAGAAAAGCCCACCGCTTGCCCACTCCCCCACCCCAGCTGGGTCAGACACCTGACTATCTTCCCATCCACCTTTGCAATGATGTCTTTGAGGAATCATTCGATAAACATCTGCCTCCCCCACCGAGAACTGCATGAGAGTAGAGACCATGTCTGTTCTCACCGCTGTATCTGTGGCACTGAGCACAGGACATATTAGATACTCAGTGAATGTCTGTGGAATGAGGAAATGATTTTGTCTAGCTCTTACACTCACTTGCTATGTGATCTGAATATATGTCTTATAAAAAGGCAATAGCAGTGCCCACCTGTTGAGAAGACCATGTGAAAATATTCCTGCGTGTACTTAGCACAGAGCCCAGAAGAATCAGTGCCCAGGGGCCCAGGTAGTGTGCCCTACTGGTTAAGAGCACTGATTCTGGAGCTAGAATCAAGAGCCTCCACTATCGGCTAGCTAAATGACAGTGGGCAAGTTAATCTCACCTCCTGGAACCTCGGCGTCCTCATCTGTAACATGGGAGAATAATAATATTTGTTTCATAGGGTCGTTATGAAGAATAAATGACCTATTGTTTACCAAGTGCCTAGAACAGTGCTTGGCACAAAGCATATTTACAATAGTGTTAGCGATTACTGTTGTGATGTTTGGCCCAAATGAGCCACAAAGGGGAGCCTGGCAGAGCAGACTGGCGCAAACTCCTCAGAACACACACATCAGTGTGGCAGAGAAGGGGAAGGAAGGGGGTGCTTAGTGCTGGCAGGATTTCCTGGGGAGCGAGGGCAAGCACATCCAAGGGGCCCTGCCATTGAAGCCGACACCCGGGTGTTTCATCAGCAGCTGCCTCGTTCTCCTCTTGAGTATCAGACCCGAGAACCCCATCCTGGTTTTCTCCATTGTCAGGACGAACTTGGGTGGTCTCTGCCCGGGGCAGAGAGTTTCTAGGGGCACAGACGCTCAGGTGATATGACATATAGCCTGGCGCTACTGCTTTTGATCAAAGCCGAGAAAAGGAGACAAGCGAGAAGGCACATCAGCAGCTGCCTCGTTCTCCTCTTGAGTATCAGACCCGAGAACCCCATCCTGGTTTTCTCCATTGTCAGGACGAACTTGGGTGGTCTCTGCCCGGGGCAGAGAGTTTCTAGGGGCACAGACGCTCAGGTGATATGACATATAGCCTGGCGCTACTGCTTTTGATCAAAGCCGAGAAAAGGAGACAAGCGAGAAGGCAGTAAAAAAAAATAAAAAAAAAAAAAAAAGAATTTTCATCATCCAGCCTAAATGAGGCTTAATGTCGGAGTAGTTCCCCAGAATTCAGATAAAAAAGGCATCATTCTAGGAATATATTCAGTTAGGGAGAATGAAATGGTGAAGTCAGGCAGAGTTAAATGAAAGATAAAGACACTTTTCTAGGATATCGGCTTCATTATATGATGCATTTGGATTACATTTGAGTCTCGAGTCTTCGCTTTGGCCCAAATAAAAAAAAATCTTACTTTCTAGGAGGGTTGTAGTAATTGCTAATCTAGGTTTTTGATTTTGTCCTTCAAGATCCTTTAAACCCACAGCGGAGTTTTAAAATTCAGAGTCGAGGGCAATAATAAGTAGAAGGTAAATGGGAAACTGTCAGATAAGCCACCATGGAATAGAGAAATTGCTTATGCAACAAAGGCCTTTAGAATACTGGAGGGCATTGGGTGTGATAAGGATATATTTAAGATGGTTTAAAATAAAGAGCAGACAAGCCGCAGACCAGGGACTTCTCAGATACTTGTGACCCGTATTCTTTGCAGTCAGTAGAAGAGATGTTTAGAAAAATCAGGAAGGAGGAGAGATGCTGATCTCTAAACACAGTGTGATCTCAACGGCCTTTACAAAGAAATTTCACTCATTTATATCAGAAATGGAATTTCAGCTCATGGGATTTTATGCTCAGGTAATCTGAATATGTATGTGCGTGGTCTTTATATACGTAAATGCGCATGTGTGTGCATACACACACAGAATATATTTGTGGCTAATTGAATGCAAACTCATTTGGAAAAAAGATCCTCATTCAAGAGACACACCTGCTACTGTATTTGAAAAAAGGCAAGGAAGGGAATTGTTGAGAGGATCTTTTTTATATAATGAAAGCTAAATCTCACTGGGAACAGATATCAATTAGGTTTTTCAAGTGCCAGCAAGCCAGCAGGGTAAATCTAAATGCCGAGTCGCACAGGCTTTGGGAAGGGGTGGTGGTAATGAGGCTCAGAGAAGAGTTGAGGCGTGTGGGTGGGAAGGAGTCCCGTGAGCTCTCTGGCCTCGGGTCTCAGCTGTGCAATGGCCTCATCTGTCACCCGTCTCAGGAGGAGACAGTGAGAATGAATGTGAGGGGTCGGGGGGCCCCAAGACAATGACTTGGCAAAATAGAAAGAAAGGTTAGAAGGAAGGGAGGGAAGGAGAAAGGGGATAATTGTGAGCTGAGCTGAGAACGAAGTTGGTCAAGTAGCTCACGTTATGAAATGTGAGACGGGAGGGGCCCTCTGGCTGAGAGGATCGGCTTCAGAGGCCGCCACGTTCCTCGGCTCATGGCCCCTTCTTGCATCTTCAAAGCTAGCAGTGTAGCTTCTTCAAATCTCTCTCTGACTCCCCTGCCTCCTTTTTTCATGTGTAAGGACCCTGTAAGTAACTGCATTGGTTCCGCCTAAAGAACCAACGCAGGATACTCTCACCATCTTCAAGATCCTTAATCATGCCTGAAAAGTCCACTTTGCCATGTGAGGTAAGATATACGCAAGTTCCGGGGATTAGGACCCAGGCGTCTTCGGGGAGTTATTATTCTGCATACCAGGGCTCAGTATTTGTTGCTAGGCGAATGAATAAATAAATGAATGGATAGATAGATGCCTCTCTAATCCCATTTCCTATTTCTTGCCAGCAGCTTCTCCCCAGCCCTAAGAAGGCATGCTTGCTTAGGCTGGTTGCGATCCTGAAACACCTGCTCTTTCTCCATCTTTCTTTCGGTACTGACAATGGCCACAGGAGTCTAATTCAGGAGTCGTTTACCCGGTGGAGCCATCCTCACTTATCTCCTGTTTGCCTGAACTCCTGAGATTCCATAACGTAGTTTATGTTAAAAAAAAAAAAAAGCATAAGCTTGGTTTGCCTTTTAACTCTTATTTTGTTCTACTCTTAGAACTAGATGGTGGCTCTTCCTGGCAGGGCAGGGACTGTGCCTCACACGTCCCCAACTCTCTCACCCTCCCCTGGAGCTTATGGCCGAGCTGGATACTCCTTAGATGCTTAAAAAATAATGACCTAGTCGCTCTCACAGCTTTGCCAGGAGCTACCCCGCTACAAGCGAGGCCATGATGCCAGCCGCTGGAATTTGTCTTTCTTTTCCACAAAGACCGTTAACACAGTAGCCCGATGTTAACCCAAGTGAATGTGGAGTGGTTAAGAGCAAAGTCATTTTGAAAAAATGTGCGTTGATTCACTCCAAGCGGAAACGAATGTTTCTGCTACATTATGATGCTACACTCTCAGAAAAAGTACATTTGGCAACGTCCCAGGATGCAAAAACACAAATGGCATTAACCCTTTAGTGGCAGGGTCCTGGTAACTACCTGTGGTCCTTCTCTCCATCAAAACCTCCCTGCACCTGCCCGCTCACAAAAGCGCACGTGTGTGCGCGCACGCACGCACACGCGCACACACACACACAGACACACACATACACAGGCACATACACAGTCGCACACTTAGTCTAGACTTCTCACTGAAGAATGTGAAATAATCTTCAAGCCTGAGATTATCTCTGCAATTAGCTATCTTATAATCACAGGGTTACTCAAATCTTTCCTGATGAGAAGATGATGATGATACTGATGATCATGGAGATGCCGCCTTGATTGCTTTGGGCATTAAAACAAAATTTACAAACTTAACACACATTATGATTTACTCATTATCAGTAGTCTTTGAAAAACATAGTAAGTTTGCTATTTCACATCCTTTGAAAGTAACTTGCATATTCTGAAAAAAATTAGTCCGAACATTGGGCATGGGGTCAGGAGACAGGCTTTCTCCTCAGCTGAGTCACTGATTTGTTGTTGACCTTGGGAATGTCCTTGCGCCTCTCTGGGCCTCAGTGACCTCTCCTATAAAGTCAGAGGGTTGACGTAGATGGTGTATCACTTAGGGGTGAAATAGAAATCTGATTACTATGGCTAAACTGAGTAAGTTCTGCTTTAGTTTTCTTCTTTAACGAGAACTCAAAAGACGGTCGGTCAGTCCAGAGCTGCTCCTCCTTCCTTACCATGCGGCCGTCGTCATGGCTGTAAGGTGCTACTGCACATTCCACAGTCTTGTTTTCCAGAAAAAAAGAGCGGGGAGGGCTCTGGGCAAAAAACGTGTGTGCTCATTGAATCTGTCCCTTCCCTCTTGATTTAATTGGGGAAAAACTGCGATCCTGAAGACCAACCAGTTTGCTTCTGCTGATGCTCACCAGACAGAGCTGGGTCACGTGACCTAACCTACTACAAATACATTGTTAATTGAGCAAATTGTGATCACAAAAAAAAATCAGGGTTCAGTTATCCAGGAGGAGGGGAAGAAGGGCTTTTGCGTGAGCACTCAGCCATGTCTGCCAGACGGTTTCTGTTTTACTCTGTCTTGGATGTTCTATGAATTACACTCTAAAACCTATCAGTACCCAATTCGGCGTCCTCACTACATGGGTCCCTAGTGTATAAAGTGCTTAGTCCTGGTTTGGATCCTGAGGGTTACCTCATTGGCATGCTTGGAGGAAGCCTGCTAATGCCAGCACCCGGTAGAAGGCAGGGCGGGGTGGGGATGGGGAGTCATGCATTCGCTAGGCTGGCCTCCTCTTCCTGTTCTCTTATTCCCGAGGGAGACAGGCAAGAAGCAGCCATGTAACTAATGAGTAGCAGGAAAACGCTTTCAGACTGATGATATACTTCCTCTTCCTCAGAGTCCAGGCTAAGAAGTGGGGGAGGGGGGGCATGTTTGCAAAAACATCCTTTACTCTGGTTTTCTGCAGTGGACATCTGTGGCTTTGTTTGACCTCTCCATAACTCCATAAATGTTTTATTTTGGGAAACTCTGCCTCCCTCGATGGATGTAGGCTTGGTGGGAGTGGCAATGGAGAGGTCATCCAAGGGAGGCCAATAGAGCTGTGTCCCCTGGAGACCGGCTCTTCAGGAGAGCGATGAAACACCCCGAAAGCAAAGCCGCACCACCTGCCCTGGATGCTGGAGAGGCTCTGGCCCGGTCCTTCACAGCCTGGTTCTCCTTGTCCTTCTCATGAGTGCCTTCTCTGACTAAGGCGGCCACAGTCAGGGTCTTGTTCTTGCAACCCCAAACCCTGAAAAGCATTATCTTTTAATTGCATTAATTCATCCTACAGGTATTTCGCAAACAACAAGGAGTCTGTGATACTTCAGGACGAACACTCAGGCCAGGGTGAATCTGCCTCTAATCCACCGTGGGACCTGGTACATACCTCTTCGCCTCTCTGAGCCTCGGTCTCCTCATTGGTAAAATGGTGGGTTGGACCAGAACTGTACTATTGTCCGAAATGCTTCAGGATTTCTCCTCAGAAAATCCTCAGGGTCCACATGATGAGCTCAAGAGTGACTATTATAATAGGCTCTGGGCCCCGAGTCCACTTCAAACAGATCAGCTCAGCTTTCATCCAACATATGGATTGAGCATGAGATTTTTTTTTTGATTGGTCCTCAGATAAAAATAAATGTTTGAAAAATGCTGGACAGTATGATCTCTAATGGGCCCTTCCAGCTCGGACAGTCTGTGATTCTCAGCAGGTGGAATATTTGGTGGCATCTTTTCATTCATCAGCATAATTGGGAGTGCAGGAAAGCCTGCCAAAACATTATACCTAAATAAAATCTCTGTGTGCAAATCAACGACAGTGAAGGACATTCCACAAAGAGCAGGCTACGTGACAGAACTAGAGAAAACGCACAGATTCCTGCTCTGTAATTCTGGCATTGCCCGGGGCGCATCTGGGAAGGGAAGCCCACCAGGGCTTCCTCTAGCCTTGGCCGTTGTGAAGCGAACAATGCGAACTCGTATGCAAACCAAATCCGGGCCCGAGTTTCACTGGGCATATTCAATCTTTCCTAAAAACTTTAAATCACTTATCAATATTCATAAAGTGGAAAATGCAATGAAAAATTCTGTTTCCTGACTTCTTTTGCAACACTAGATGTGACAACATCGGCCTCATGTTCTGATAGGACGGCGATCAGTGAAGCCAGACAGTGACTGCCCCTTTCAGCTGGCACATCTGCTTCACTTTTTTCCAGGCCCCGCTGCTCCTTCCCGTACACCTGCCCCTGAGGCCAGGTGCTGCGACCAGGTAGGCCTGCGCTTGCATTATACTTTTTTGTTTTTTGCCTATTACAGAGTAATGGTAAATGAAACAAAATATTTCTTATATCCTTGTTTTAATCTAAAGTGGAAAAACAAGGATAGAGACAGGCCTGCTTTTCTAGAAAAAGAGGGTAGAGATGATATTTCTTTATGACAGTGGTTTTCAGATAGGGGTAGTGTTGCACATCCCGCCCGCTCCCATCCTCCCACCCCCCCAGGACGTTTGGCAATGTCTAGAGACTTTTTTGGTTGTTACAACTAGGGAGGATGCTGTTGGGAACCAGTGAGTAGAGGTCAAGGATACTATTACATATCCCACAATGCACAGGGCAGCCTCTACGATAAAGATTTATCCAACCCCAAATGCTGACAGTCCCCACTTTACGGATTTCTGCTGGTTTAAGGTGCCCCAGCCCCTTAGCTCTTTTACATCATCTGCCTGGGCCTGGCCCTTCAGGCCCCGGTGATACAGGCCTGGCATTGATGATTAAGGGGCCAGAACAAGAAAATCATTTTCTGTCCTGATGGGGCAAGGGTGAAAATGACAAAAATTCTGACATGGGTATGGCCTCTGTGACTTCAGTGTCTCTCTCAGTTTTCGCTCTTATGATCCTTATAGGCACCCGAGAGACAGTGCTATTTCCCCTCCCACCCAGTGTCACACGGTCCCCTTGCTTTGGACCTCATAGCTTGTAAACGACAGGGCAAGGCCCAAGGCAGAGACGTGGCAGTCTGTTCTGGGCCTCGTCCCCAGATTCCCCTTTGATTTGGTGAGCCACTTCACAGCCCTCCTGTTCCCAGTGCACGCTCTTAGCCCGAGTCCAGTGCTGCCAGCAAGCACGGACCCAGACTGCTACTCTACACGCTGTGCTTCCCCTGCAAAGATGGCCCTTGCTGGAAAGGGCAAGAAACTGCTATCCGAGAAACAGATGAGGACTGAAGGACACAAAGAGGTCTGGGGAAGCGACAAGCAAGGTCAGGGAGATCATTCGGGTTGAACCCAAGAGATGAGCACAGTCCCTGCAAGTGTCTGGCTGAAGCGGCTCAATGTCAAAGCCCATGGCAGAGCAACTCAGCAGCAGAGAGTCAAGGAGGCTCCAAAAACCAGAAGTAAAAGCACCTCATTACCCATTGCTCCTCACTAATCCGTCCATCCCCTCACCCCTTCAGCACATGTTGAGTCAGGCCTCAGGCAAAGTATGTGGCCCCCATCTTTGTGGAAGCAAAACCAACCTCTGGGATTTGTAGCTGTTTGATCTCAAGCAAGCTACTTCCTACGCTAAGTTTTCTGATCAATAAAAAGAAGGGGAAAATTTCCATCTTGCAGGAGGTAATGTGAAGATTAAAAAAGATCTGCTTAGCACAGGCCTGACTCAGACTGATTCCATCTCCCTTTCTTCCTCCCACGGGTACCACTCAGCTCTTACAGGATTCCTGTAGCTCACCAAGGCAGAGACAGCTGCTGGGGTCACTGTCCGGCTCAAATCAAGTCACAAAAGACCCCTGTCTTTCACAGAACCAATTCTTCCCCATGAGGCTAGATGGTCTTTTATGGATCACAACATCACGTAAGATGCAGGATGCAGAACAGCCCACCGATCACCAGGAGCACACGTGCGATGTGTAAAATCGTGAAGTCTCACAGCTGTCCCGCCCTTCTTCCTTCTTGTAAATTCCAATTTGACATTTTAACCCCCAGGGGCATCAAGCACAAGCCGATTCACAGCTGTCTGGGGGAGGTGGGTGGGGACGGGCACCCTCTCTTATCAGACACTTATTAAGGACCCGAGGTGCATACAGTGATAAACTGTTATTTCAAGCTCCCACTGCTGAAATCCCTGTAGCCCTCTAACAGATGGTCTTCAAGAAGGAGCTTGGCGGGTGCAGATGTGTCTGTCTGGATGCGTGTGCCTACTCACCAAGCTTGTACCACATATCACGGATGGAGAAGCCAATTAGCCGTCTCATGTCCCCATACCTAGGAAGAACAAAAAAACGTCTGCTTCAGGCACCATCTCGGAGATTCTCAGGAAACACCCCCTTCAGGAGATCCAAACATGCAACCTACTTATTCAGGATTTTGTTGTATTTGGCGTGCGAGAACTGCTCCAGCTGCAGAGAATCCTGAGTGATAAAAGCCACCGCCAGATGAAAATAGTTATTCCACAGCTGTAAATGAAAGAGTAGAGAACAGTCATGAAGAGGGTCTGAAGTGGGAAGGCATATTAAATGCTGGGTAACGTGAATAATTTATGACGATGGCAGAAGACAGAGGCAGAACCAGCTTAATTCTGTGCACTGCAATTTTCTAACTGGCACTGACTCTGAAATTAACATCCTGGCCAAAGCGAGGACAATGGATACATTTCTCGAGGCGCTGACCGTGTCCCATCTCTGATGACAGGATTTGGGCATGGAGGAGGATTTTAGGGCTGCTTTTCTTCTTGTTTTGCTGCATTCGTTTTTCCAAAGACAAATAACTCGCCCCAGCTGGGTGCCCCATGAGCTGGCTCCTCCGCTTCAGCTTAGAGGGTGAGGGCTAAGTGAGGGGCGCTCAGCCTCTCTGGGAGTCCTCCTGAATTCCCTCACACCTCCCAATGGCATCCAGCCGCTAAGAGCACAGCATCGGCTTCCCACAGACCCGGGTACAGATACCAGTACTAGCTCTTACTAGCTGGGTTGTCTTTGGCTAGTTCCCTGAACTTTCTTTCTTTCTTTTTTTTTTTTAACCTATGAGAAAAATAACAGTAACTACCATAAAGGATTGTTATAATTGCTGAATGAGATGATATGATCATGAAGGCATCCACTACAGGCTTAGCATGTGCCCAGTGCGCAGTAAACGGAAAGGTGGTGCCGGCGGTGGCACTGGTTGAAGAATATTTGTATGCCTCGTCTTTCCAACTGTCTTTCATTTATTTGGATCCCCAACGCCATCCTCAGCACAATGGCTTGCATAAGAGCTGGGCTCCAGAAAAACACTTATTGATCACCATATCGTTAGAGAAATTCTCCAGTTGTTTCGAGAGGTCTCAGATTTTTTTTTTTATCTCCCTGCACCCAGCCGCCTGGTGGCATGTCTCCTAAGTGCCCAGATCAGCTGGCTCAGAAAAGCCAGAGGGGCTTTTGCAAAACGCATGGCTCCCCTTTCCTGGGGAAGAGGTAAGGTGATTTCTGATTGGGAATTTAATATTTTAAAGTCATAGGACAATAGAAGATTAGAGCTGGAATAAATCGAAGGGTTATCTGATCCAACTTTCTTATTTCACAGATGTAAACAGTGAAATCCAGCCAAAGTCCCATTGCGAGTGGGTGTAACCAGAATTTAGTTATTTTTAATTAAAGCTTAAAAAATTATACCGGTAAAACACACTTGGAAAAAAAAAGTTATTTTCAACCCTACCTTGGATCCTCATCTAATTTCCCAGAAGAAAATCTTAACAATTTCTTGGCTATCTTTCCCCAAATTTTGTATGTATAAACAAACATACGGATAGACATTTTTAACAGTCTGCCATACTTTGCTGCGTTTTCCTCCTGAATCTGTCTTGCGGATGCTCCCGTATCGGCGCACATAGATCTGCTTCCTTCTCCTTCACTGTGTCACGGCATCCTGCTGTAAGGATGTGCTTCCATTCTAACCAGTTCCCTCTTCGTGATATTTAGCCCGACTCCAGCTTCTTTCTTCTTTAGCATCGGTGCCGTAATTGACACCCTTGTTTATACATCTTTATCCATGAGAGACTGTAATGCAGTAAACATTCCTAGGGCTGCAACTGTGAAGACAAAGGGTCTATGCAGATTTTGTTGTTTTTTTATTCTCTTGGTTGATCGTTTTCATAGATACTGTCAGGTCGCCTTCCAGGATTCCAGTCTCATCACCAGCTCCGTTACCATGAGCAAGGCACCCTACCTCTCAGAGTCTCAGTTTCCTTACCTGGAAAATGAGGTAATGGTATCTGAAAGGGGTAGTTATAAGGACCAAATGAGGAAGTCTCTACCTGGTAAACTCCTACTCAGTCTTGTGATCACAGTTCAAAAATCACTTCCTGGGACTCAAGCAGACTCACCTGTTATTCACCCTCATTACACCCTGTTCACAGGATTTATGACACATTTTCAGCAGAACTAACTTATTTTCTGTCCCCTCTACTGGATATAAGCATCATGCAGGCAAGTACCTCATATTTTATTCACTTTCGTATATCCGAAATCTAGCATTGCATCTAATGCAGCCATGCGCTCAGGAAATGTTTGTTGAATGTGTTCATCAATAAGACCCACGCTCTGCGGGCATTGTTGTTAAATCCTTCTGAGAAACTCTGAGATTTGTATTATTATTCTCCCCATTTGAGAGATCAGGAAACTGAGGCCCAGAGGGTTAAATGCCTTGCCCGGGGTCACACAGCTACAGAATGGTGAAAGTGGCATTTAAATCCAAGTTAATCTCACTCCGGCGCTTGCTGTGTTCTTTATCCATTCTGCTTTTCTGCTAAAATTACTTTTCTTCTCCTTTCTCAGTTTCCTTTAGCCTCAGTTGTTGGTTAAGGTTTTCGCTGGTTCACCTGATGTTTTGCAGTTTTTATAACAGAGAGATGAAGGATTATTGATCCTATAAGATGGTTTCTCAATGGTCTTGAATTATTATTTACTCCAAATTCCAACTGAAAAGAAAAACAGTGCCCAGAACATCAGGGTTGCTGAAATGCAACCAGTGTGCCCTCCTCTGAGCTCTAAAGGCACAGGTGCTGTGACCATTCTGGGGATGTTATTGATTCTGGGAGAGGAAAATTCCAGTTACGGATCAGGTTAGGGACATCAGGCCAGAAGTTGTCTGGGGCCCTCAAGCTGAAGCAGAAAGTGCCGAAGAAGCCATTCCCCGTGCCTGTGCCCGTCTTCCTGCCTGGCGGAGCTGTCCCACTGTGAGCCTCCCTCTGGGTGGTGCCATGGGCCTCGTCAACGTTTCCACGGATGCTCCGTCTGTGTGTACACTTCTTCTTGTACTTTTTCTTTTTTTTTTTTAAACCATTACTGATTACATTTCCCATTATAAAGAACAAGCCTGCCTTTTCATTTCACAGGGTCTCTAGTACAGGTTCAAAAATAATCCCAAGGTGGTTCGGTCCCAAGAAACTGATTCAGAAATGCCTCGATGCTAAGGCTGGGATTATCAGACACAGAGCCAGTTAGAGTTTTCCAAGTAGAGAGAATGATCTTAGGAGCAATCAGACAGCTGCCTAAGACAGAAACAATTTTCCTGGAGCCAAAGAGCACATCCAAGGTATAACCATGGATTCTGGGGCCAATCGGAGTTTCCAACATGGAAAGTCTAATCCTCTGGCCAATCATCATAGAGCTCTCCATCCCAGGACCAGCAAGGGCTAACAAGGACAGCGTTTCTAGAGCTAAATAGAGTTGTCTCCGAAATTTGAAAGGCACCCCGTTTCTAAGAGACAGTACAGAAGAGTGGAAGAGCTTGGGCTTGCAGACGGGTCTGAATCCCAGCAGCCCCGCCGAGTAGTTAGATGACTTTAACAAAAAAGTCAACCGCTTTTCTGAAGGCCAGTTTATTTGTAAGTAAAATGGGTATATCCCAAACTCACAGGGTTATGAGAATCACAATGCCCTAAGCAGAAGGCTAATAAAGGCTAATCACCTTCTCCAAAAGCTTGGCTGCTAGAAGATGGATTGACAGCCTACTATTGAGATTCCATATCCTTTGAGGGCAGAGCTGTGTTCTGCTGTGCTTCTGAAATCCTCAAAGCATGTGGCCATAGCCTGGACCCATGAAAACTGCTCTTAAACAAAAATCCTTGCTGGGCTGAACGCTAAATCCTTTCTTGGTCTTCCCTGACCACGCAAATGGATGTGAATGCCAGGGCCCAGCATCCTGAATAGGGCCTGGAAATGCAAATTATTTTAGCCCCAAGCAGAAAACATCATTTTCGTAATTTGTAGGTCTCGTCACCTACAGAGTGGCACCACAGAGCAACTTGCTTTTTGCCCTTTAAGTCATAAAGCCACGGTTCCGGAAAAGGCATCACGGATAATCTCATTGCGCCTGCCCCTCCTCTGGACAGGGGCTGCCAAGGCCGGCTGTGCTTCGTGATGGATGCTGTTCCTGCTGCTTTACTAAATGCACAATTAATGAAACCGTAAGAAGGAAACAAGGCGTGTTCCGGGCAGGGTACAGAGAGCAAATCCGTTCTTGCGTGGGGTAAGGAGAACACGGTGTGGGGCGAACAAAGATAAGGTTGAAAAATGATCCTGGTTCTTGAGTACTTTTCAATAAATATCTAAGAAAGTCTCATTATAAAAAGAGACATTTCATTTTGTAATGTTGGCCACTTCCCTGTTTTACAAAATATTGTGGATGTTATGGCTCTGGTTAGTTGTGGTGACCAGAAAGATGCCTCCCTACTGTCCTGTCTACCGAGAACTGACATGTGAGTTCTCAGACCGGACACATTTAGGACCATCATCATCATCGAAATGATAACAATTAGTATAATTATAATGAGCTAATATTTATTAAACGGCTACTATGTTCCTGGCACTGTTCCAAGAACTTTCTGTGAATTAATTTGTTTAATCCTCTCACCAAACCAACAAGATAGCTACTAGTAGGGTCATAATTTGATGTCAAGGAAACAGGCATACAGAAATCAAGTAATTTGCCTGAAGTCTCACAGCTCATAGCCTCAAACCTTCCATGTATAAAATGCCCAATTTTCTGGGCATCTCTCAGATGCAGATTTTCTTTCAGGAAAACAGAATAAAACCTAAAAGAATGGCCTGAAGGACTGCGGCCAAGCTTCTCTTGGAAGGTCCCCTCCCAGGACCATGGGGCAGAGCCAGAGTCAGGACACCGGGGCGAAGCCGCAGGTGCCGATGCCTGCAGGAGATGAACAAAGCAGCCCGCAGGTTTACGGCCCAAACACCGCCTTGCCGCTGCCCGCTAGGTGAGCTGTTCCAAGCTGTCCCTCCAGAAAAGCAATGGCCTTATTAACTTCCCTGAACATACCATAACTGGAGACCGCAGGCATCTGGGCCACAGTGGATGGAGATCCAACACTTCTCCCAACCCAAACGGCCAAAGTGACATGTTTTGTTCTCATGTCAAAGATTTGTAACTCTCACCCAGACCCCGCCAGGCAGTGAACCCGATGTGGTATGGAACTCTATGTCTAGCATGTGGACGGGGTGATCTGCGGCCTTTGTGACAGCCACTGTTATGCTTTAGTCCCAACTCTGTGCTGACGCACTGTGTGACTTCAGGCTATGTACTCATCGCCTTGGACTCTTAACTCCCACATCCTTCCAGCAGAAACATAACAGTGACAGTAAGTAACGTGTAGGGCAGTTGTAAGGACTGAGGAAGAGAATGCCCACAGGACGCTTTTCATGGGCTGTGCACGTCTAGGCCGTCAGAAAGGCAGCCACTCTCTTATCGTCATTATCATTATAGTTCCATTGCCTGACTTGAATGCAAGGTAGTGGGAGAGAATCCTATTCAAAGACAATGTTTATTAAATATTTATAGGCTGGCGCTCTCCAGCAGGGGCTCTCATAGCTCTTAGCCTACGAGATCACCTTCTCAAGGAGACCTATTGTGTGTCAGACCTACTGTGTGAGACAAAGTCTTTGCACTCATGTAGCGCATGCTCTGCTGGAGGGAAGAGAGGAAATGTGCATGTAGACACATAAGATAACCTTTAGTGCCCTGAAGAGCCTGCAGCAGGCTAAGTGGTGGTACGTAATGACCGTGGGGCTGAGGGCGGGGCCCTCAGACAGGAGTCAGGTGAGGGAGGCCTCTTTGAGGAAGAACAATTTGAAAGGAAACTGGCCGGACCATACGAGTGAGTTCCCATGGCAAGCGCCTTGGCACATCCCAGTTCTGGAAAAACCCGATGAAGTAGAAAGGGGAGATGTTGTGAGCATTTTACAGCTGAACCAACTGAGACACAGACACAGTCCAGGCCTTTCCAGAGGTTGCTCAGCTGGCAGAGGCCAAGGCCCAGGTAGGGACTGGACATCCCAGATGGGCAGGCCGAAAATGCCGTCACCGCAGTTCACTGGCTACCCCCTGTGCTTGCACTACAGAGATCCTGGGGATCAGGGACTTCATAGGGGTATCCCCTTTGGGGGGCCTTCTCTCATATTTCCAGCAGGAGGTAGCAACCTGCACTTTTCCACAGGGTGTCGAAGAATGGGTTCTTCTTGCCTGGGTCTGAAGCAGATACATCACTCTGCTTGTCCCAGGAAAATGCTTTGAGGCCGCCCTCCCCAGCTCACAGGGCCCCATGTCTTGTCTGAGCACAGAAAGTGACTTCTGGAGGAATCAGGAAGTCACAGAGATGTACTTGAGAGCTTTATTTTTCAGTGTCTATGAGCGGCTGCTTCTCTAGGCTCCAGTGAATAGAACAGTAAGAAAATGTAATCCATTTTTAAAAGGTGGCACCCACTCTGACAATGAATGAATGAAGTAAGTCTCCTCTTTAGCACAAGATCCATTATACAGCCACATTTGCATATGCTGCTCATCTGCTCATTAATGACTATTCAATCAAGGGCCCGGTTCCAAACCCTGAGTAATTCCCTCCCTGCCCACATCCCCCAGAGGAAGCCTCCAGAGACACTGGCAGACCTGTGTGTGCTCTGAGGAACGATCAGCCCAAGATGCCGGAGCAGCCTTGCCGGGGCACCCGAGCCACCTCGGGTGCTTTCTACTCACCTGGAACTCAAAGTTTGTGTGTTCCAGGAACTTCTGATTCATGATTTCTGCAAACTTGTTGATAGCTCTCAGGAAGACCCTGCAAGAGGACAGAAGTTCACCATGCCATCTGAGCATGCTCCCTCAGGGACCCCTCCCCTCCCCCATGCTCCAGACCAAAGATCCCTCAGTGAGGGTCCCAAAAACCCAAGGGAGAGGTCATCTGACCCACCTTAACACCTGCTCACACCGTAGACCTGGGAGCACGTTTGCCTTGCAAGAACACGAGGACCATCTGTTTAACTTCCTTTAGAAAATTTGTATTGTCTTTTGTTTAAACCATTACATGCTTATGGCAGAAAACTCATGCCATCCACAAAGATAGGAAGAGAAACTGCCCCCTCCTTAAGCAAATGAACAAAAACCACACCACCAAATCCTACCATCCGGGGACAACCATCATCGACATTTTGAAGAACATAATTTCAAAGTTCTCCCTAGATGTATATGTACGAACAATATTTTACAGGTACCATTTTGATAAATGGGGTGAATGATAAATTCTGTTTCATAGCCTGTCTTTTTTACTCAACAATATACTGTGTGTGCCTTTCATGCCAATGAACTCAGATGTACATCATCCCTTCTAATCACTGAAAAGCATTCCAATGTATGGATGCATCACAGTTTATTTAATGAGTCTTTTATTGATAAACCTTTATGTTGTTTCACAGTTTTTATTTGTTACGAGCAGTGTTTCAGTGATTACTCTGTACACTTTGCACCTCATATATATAATACATCTTCCCCAGTCTTCTCTTCAAAGTGGTAATACTGATCAAATGTTATGCACGTTTAACATTTTGGTACTTGTTATCAATTGTGTTTCTTCTTAAAAGTCTTCCCATCCATCTCTTCCTCTCGCTCCTCCTGCCAAGCCCTACAGACTGGTCTTGCAGCCTCCTCTGTCTTGTCCCCTCCATCTCAAGAGCACCTGACCCTACAGGACAGCTCCAGTCATGTCAATCACCCAGGTCAATGCCCTCCATGATTGGACCCCGATCTTTCCCAGACTCATTTCTCACTATCACCCTGTGCTTCTGGTTGTTTTCTGAGTATATAGCTTTGTTCTTTCTTTGTATAGAATACCCCTCTCCTTCTAATCTCTCTAGGGCAAGGTCTGCTGAATTTTTGTGTCCCCCAAATGATACATTGCAACTCTTCATTCATCACGGTCTAGGATGATTTGTCTGGCCCAGTAATGTGTCTCCTCCACTAGACTATACTTACCTTGAAATCAGAGATTCCCTCCATGATCTCATCTACTCTCCAGTCCACATGCCTTTGACTCCCAGGTTTATATATCTTCCTTCCTGGCCGCTCCCTGAGCTCCAGCTTGCATTCCAGCTCTCTGCTAACAGGCATCTCACACATACTCGTCAAAAACTCACCTGCCATTACCTGCCCTCTTTCTGTGGTCTTCCCATATAATTAAAGACAACTCCATTCTTCCAGTTGCCCAAGCGGGGAAAAACCTCGGTAGCATCCTTGACTTTTCTCTTTTTCTCACATCCTACCCTGAGCCAATCAGTAAAACCTCTTAACAATACTTTCAAATCATCCAGAATTTGCTACTGTCACTGATCTGAACCGAGTCACTATCATTTCTCTCCTGGATGCCTATAGTCACCTTCCAACTGCTACATGCCCAACTGTGGCCAAGTCTCCATTGTGTGTGTGTGTGTGTGTGTGTGCGCGCGCGTGCGCATACGTTTGTAAAATCTTAGAGGGAGATAAGTGTGTGTGCACGTGTGTGTGTGTGTGTGTGCGCGTGCACATACGTTTGTAAAATCTTAGAGGGAGATGATCGATCTTACCTGTACCATTGTCTCTAATTTTTTATTAACAATGGACAATCAATAATTTCTCTATTGAGCAGCTGATCCAGGAAGAATACCTATTTAGCCTACCCGAGACTCAATGGGAAGCCAGGAAAGAAAGTGTTTATTTGAAGATGATTGCTTTGGGTAATAACTGGGACTCAATTCTGCTGAGGAACCTCTGAGAGACTATAGAACAGAGGTCCCCAAGCTTTTTGGCACCAGGGACCCATGCTTCTGAGAATCTAATGCCTGAGGATCTGGGGTGGAGCTGAGGCTGTGATGCCAGCACTGGGGAGTGGCTGCAAATACAGATAAAGCTTTGCTCACTCACCTCCTGATGTGTGGCCCACTTCCTAACAGGCCATGGACCAGTACCAGTCTGTGGTCCAGGGTTTGGGGACCCCTGGTACATGACACACCTGCACATCAGAGGTGCCCCCTCCCAGATGGTGAGGAAGCTGAGCTCTTTATCCATTAATGCCAGCCCCTCACAGGCTGAAAGTTGCTCTTACATGGACATTAAGCCCCTAGAAATTTTGGCCTGCGCTGCAGGGGAGTTGAGTGCCATCCTGCAGCCAGAGAAAGCCCAGAGAATGAAATAAGGAGAAAGCCCTCAGGATGCATGGGAAATGCCCACCAAAGCTGCAAGTATTTTTCAGATGGGCCAGGAGTTTGGGCAGGGCACCTACAGCATCTGCTGTATCAGACATTGCTTGTGAGGAACTCAGGGCTAGGTGTTCATTAAACACTTAAATGTTTGTTGAACAAAGAAGGCAATGCATCTGGTATTGAGATCACGAGATTTGTACACACACGCACACACACACACGCGCGCGCTGCTCAACTAGAAGTGATTCTGGCCTTGCCACTTCCCCTCTGCGTGGGTTTGGGGCATGTTAATATCACCTTTCATGCCTCAGTTTCCTTGCTTGTGAAACGGCAGCAACGCAACCCCTTTTATAGAGTTGCTACTGGGTTTAATGACAGATGCAGGGTAAGTGCTGAGCACGGTGCCTGATACATGGTGACGACAGTAACGTGGCAGCTGTGGCCACTTCGGACCCCTCTGGGTCACCTCGTTCTTCTTCCACAGGCAGGGACTGATGGCAAAATGAGCGGTCAGAGGACAGGGAGCAACCTGAGGCAGGCAGGACCATGTGAAAATAGGAAGTAAAAGTCCCACAAAATCCGGTACCCTATGTCTGCCAAAAAGTGAGATTTCTTTACTTTTGCTCTTCTGCCATTTGCTAATATGCTTTTGAAGAAACGTTTACACATTTCCCTTAAAGATGAGTATCTGATGCCCAGACAGACATGCAGTGAGTGGCTGTCATGTTATGTACAAACATTTTGGATTCTAATGCGATGCCAACATGAGGGGTTTGCATGTCCTCAGCAGCAACAAAGCTATCAGTAGTTTCAGAAACAGTCATTATTTTGATTGTTGGCCCAAACCTGTCTCCAGCTCTCAAAGGCCAGTGCATTAACCAGAAGCTGATCGGCTGCCTATGCTGATGGGGGAGATTGGTGGGGCAGATGGGGTGAGGGACAGTGAATCAAGTTTCCTCTCTCTCTCTGGATTCTTCCGCAGCCGCCCTCTGGGAATCAGAACATCGCTTAACTTTGGTTTCCCAGGTTTGGTTTTGGAAAAGTAGGTCTTTTGTCTTCTCTTTTTCCTCCTTTTTCTAAAAAAAAAGTAACTGTACTTAAGGCCTAAGCACTAACATGGTGAGGTGGGTTAGAATGAAAATCCTTTCAACTCTTTCTGTTACTTTCAGCAATGAACTTGAATTGTTGAAAACAAAGTTCATGATCAGATCTCATCTGACATTTCCTGCATCTCATCTAGGAAGTGTAGCAGGCTCTTTGAGGGTTGATAACGATCACAGTCACAGTGACTGAGGACAAGGACGTGCCAGGCTCTGTGCTCAGTACTTTGCTTGAATTCTTTCTTTTTTTCTTTTTTAATTCTCATACTAGCTTCCTGAGTTAGATATTGTTTCCATTTTAGAGATGTGAATTTAGGTAATTTCCCCCAAAACCCAGCCAGTACATGCAGAACCATGATTTAAATAAAGACATCCTCAGTATTTAAGCACCATGCTAGTCTGTCCACAAGGAAATCTCTGTAATCCTGTTCAACGCAAGTTGTAAGCTCACTTTATTAACAGCGACAACGGAAGTATCATAGTTATCATTCATAGACCCTGTGCTAAGTGCTCTGTAGACATTATTTCATTTAATTCTACAAACTGAGGCCGGTGCTATTGTTACATCCACAGAAGAGGAAACTGAGCACTGGAAATATCGAATAATGTCTCCACATTCATACAGCTAAAAAGCAGCAGGGTCCAGATCCAATCTCAGGTCTGCCTTTTTCTAAAGCCTTTGCAACTAACCAGAAAGGTATACTGGCTCCCCGAGGCCAGCGTGCATGGTCTTGGGCACTGGGCATGCTCGTGCTCACGCCCACCATGCACGGAGCCCCTTCACACTCTGTCCCCATCAGCCTGCTGCTGCCCACAGCTGAATGGGCGCAGGGCGGACGCTTGACCCAGGAAGTCTTCCACGGAGCGCCAGCAGCCTGCGTGTGATCTTCTGGTTTCACCCAGCCTGGAGGGGGGTAGATCAAATCCCTTTAGGTGGTCCAAAAGCAGGACTACCAGGGAGAATGCAGTGAACCTGGGCCCTGAGCGGAAGCCACGAGCAGATGATTCTGTGAGAAAGCAGAAGCCATGTGCAGGAGAAGTCAGCTGCTGTGAGTAGGAGGAAGCTGGCAGGAAGAGAAGCCAACCCCGAGGCCGGTATCCCGAAAACCGCTGCCCACGAAGCCCCACTGCAGCCGCTGGACTGGCTCCCCAGGTTCCTACTTCCCGTGCGGCAGACAAACCCTCGTTACTGGAGTTGGTCAAGAGTGTTCTGTCTCCAGGGTAAGCCTCAACACATCACACGCACTAGTCCTTGGGCTGGATGCAGGAGTGGAAGGTGCCCCAGACTCCAGCAGGTGCTGGAGCAAGCCTATCATGGGTCACATTCCCACCCTGCCAGTCTTCTGTGCTGTGGCCTGGAGCCGGCTGACTGATCTCAACTGCCCCACAGGGAGGATGAGCCAGAGGTGAAGATGAAATGAGATGCAGTGTATGAAGCCGGTGGCTCAAGCCTCAGCATCTACAAGTCCTCAATAACGTCAGGGGTTCCTGTCCTTAACTGCCTGGCCACCCTGTAGCTCTGAGGCCGGAGGATCCAAGGCTGAAAACACTCCAATGTGACAACCAACCTGCACCCATAGCGCGTGTGACACAAATGAAGGAGGGAAGAGGACGCGAGCGTGCCTCTTCTGGTGAGAATGCCCCAGGGGGCGGAGGGCCTCTCTGAATCCCACTGGCCTCACTGCTGTGGCTCGTGGCATGTTCACGGGGTTCTACTCATCCAAACTCGAAGATGGAAATAAAAAAGCTGGCCAGGTGAGGGGAGTTCTTACTCCTCCCCTCGAGGCAGGAGAAATCCATTCTCCCAGACCTTTGGGCTGCTTCTCTCATGACACACAAAAGCTCCAGGCACCAAGATGTTAGAGTGAATCAGCAGATTCCAGCTTATGTCCGGGCACGGCTCACCCCAAGTGCTGCTTGTGAGATCTGGGATTCCAGTTAGGGATGCAGCAGGCTCCCGGAGTCTGGAACCCTGTGACTAGCCGGACGTCAGGATTAGGTGTGCTGTACTGGCTGAAGAACCCACAGGGATTAGAGGAGGAGGGGTCTACGAACGGAGCAGTGCTGCAGATCAGCGCAGGCAGGAGGAAGGGGCCGCGTGCCAGCGATTCCCCAGCACACTGATGGAGCTACCAGAGGATCGCTGGGAACTGCTCCGGTCAACTTCCTAAGGTCAACTACTGTGACCCTACCATAAGCCTATTATGTACTTAAGACCATGTTAGACCTTGAAATATGCCACTGATAAAGGTAGACAAGACCCGGCCCAGAGTGACCCCTTTTGTCAACTATTTGGGATATTTCCAGACCATAGGGATGAGAAAATATAAATAACACCTAACACTTACGAAATGCTTGCTATGGGCCAAACATTGTTCTAACAGCTTAATATATATTACGTCATTTCGTTTTGGTCCTCACACACATTCGTTGTGATAGATACAATTATCAGCCCCATTTACTCGTGAGAAAAAATGAGTCAGAGTGATTAAGTAACTTTGTCCAAGGTCACATAACTGTTAAATGGTGGAGGTGTAATTTGAACCCTGCCAGTGGTAAATCCTAACTTCTCTCGACACTCCGTGTGTTCTGAACTTACTACAGTGACCGCAGCAGTTGGTCATAGCAACCTGGCCATGTTCGCTGTCTCACCTACTTAGACTGCCTCTGGGACCACGGAGTAAATGGGTCTTTTCACTTCCTGGAGTCGTGGATGCCCAGGATGCTCTATAAACGTGTGTTGGTTGATTCTATTTAGAGAGGTTTCAGGAATATGTATAAATCCCCAAATGGGTTTTCCAATCGAGGTGCAGATGAAAGAGAAAAGAGGTCCTTAGGCATAATTTTGTTAATTTACAATATTAAAAAGCTTGATCATTTCAAAATGAACCACGTCATGTAAATCAGATCTTACTAATGCTGTATCTTACCAAAAAAGAAAAGTGCTCTAACAGACAATATTTCTTGCAGCAGACATGTCACTTTATCTGCAACAACAAACCACACACGACTGAGGAAACAGTCCAATCTGGAAAACGCCATTCCCTCCTCCAACAAGCAGATAGATTATACATGACTGATACATACATACGTAACTCATAAATGGTAAGAGAGAAATCACAAAAACAGATAAATTACAACAATAGGTAAATAGGAGAGAAAGAAAGAAAGAAGGAAGGGAGGGAAAAAGTCTTATTATACAGACTAACTAACATATGGAGTTTGCCTTGGCCACACGAATGAATGGTGCTTAGGCTGACATAATTTTGAAAATGGTGATTTAGGGAATACTGATCTGGTGCATGTTCTATTTGTCCAATTTATCTTGAAATCTTTCACTTACCAGCTGCACGATCTTGGGCAAGTTACTTCTTTGGGCCCTTTTCAGTTATCTGACCCAATAAGTATGCAGTTGGCACATTTGTATAATGCACTTAATACAAGCCCCACTGTTTTATAGGATAAAGCAGGAGACATTAAAAGCATGGGCTCTGATTGCATGGCTTCTCTGTTTATTATTAGAAGTACAACACTGAGTGAGTTACTCATCTATCCTGTATCTCAGTTTCTTCATATATAAAATATGGATTATAGTAGTTCTAAAACATAAAGTTGTTGTAAAGATTAAATAAGCTCATACATGTAAAGCATTCACAGTAGCTATTATAACATTATACAAATTACAAAAACAGTGAGAAAATTTCAAGTGCTCCATAAATATAAGGGATCACAGTGGCCTGAAGATGAAGGAAATCTACCAACTAATCTATGTGCCTGTAAGGAGAAAAACACCATCTTTTCTGGTCGACATTAGGCACATGCTCCTCTAGCCCAAGGCTAAGTTTGTTGTCTGCACCTGGAGATGGCAATGCTTCCCATTCGGTGCGTTCAAATGACCGAACAGTCACATGAGATACCAGCACTGTGCGAAGGAGAGTCCAAGAGGTTAAATGACTTCTTAAGAAAGAGAAGGTGACAGAACTAAGAAGTTTGAAACTCAGGCTGTGTTTCTGAGTCCAAATTAGTTTTTTTCTTTTTTTTTAATGTCGGGATATAAGTACTTAGCTGATTCTTAAGAGACACATGTCGTTCTGTTTTGGAGACAATGCTTTCTTAGGTCCCTTAGAAAATTATATTCTAATTTGCTAGGTATAAAGAAACAAGGATTATTCTATCACCTCTGGGGGCTTGCCCCCCGCTGAAAGACTAAAGTCCACAGCTAGCTGGGATTTCAGGAGGGGACATTTCTCCAAAGCTCTTCCATGTGTTTCCTCCAAGATGACTGTGTAGACAACTCAAAAGTGGAGGCTGGCCTACTCGGGGCTCCAGCCTCTCTGGGCTCCTGTCTCCCTGACCCTCTATCAGTGGTGGAGGTCTGTGCATTGATTTGCCTATCCATCATCTATTCCTCTTTCTGAAAGTAACGCTAAGCTTTTTCTTGAAGAATGATTCCCCTACCTCCCCTTTTGCTCCCAGACCTTGTGGTTTGGGTAGAACTAACCATCGCCCCAGTTCTAAAGGTAGGTCATGTGATAGCATATTTCATTCTCCCGGCCACAGAGGTTTATGACAGGCATGTAGCCCAAGGCAGCCCTTTGAAGATTAACCTGGGGCTTTTGCTGCACCTATTAAAGAAGAGGCTTTTTCTTTCTATTGCGGTCGCAAATCCAACAAGATGTGTACCTGGAACTTCTAGATCCCACTTCCCCCACCACAAAGAGAGCATGTGCCTGAGAATGAAGCTGACAGAGAAGGGAGCAGAGGTAGAGACCCAGATTTCCTACAGCGCCGTTTCAGCATGTAGATATACCCACGCCTGAAGCCATAACTCTGGCATCTTTCAGTTGTCTGAGCCAATAAATTCTCCTTTTGCTTAGGCAAATTTGAATTGAATTTCTTTAAAAATCCTAATCAATAAGTACCCACTGGATACATGGACTCATTATACATATTTATGAATGTCAGGCTCTGTGCTAAGAGCTGGAAACACAGAGACAAATTGGACAGAGTGCTTGCCCTCAAGAAGCCCAGTCTCTAGAGGTAGAAGCAGTCGCATAGAGAAGTAATTATGATACAGTGGAGTAAGCGCCATGATGTATCATGTATGGAAACACGGAGGGAATACATTCTCCCACCACGTGTTCCTAGAAGGATCTACAGAGGAGAAATTACACAGTCAAGAATTTCAATGATGCTTTCCTGTGGAGTTTGGTCTAAAAGGGAGGAGAGTCATAGCTTATGCAAAGTCATAGATGTATGTAATCGTAGATCACAGTGGATGGTTGGAAGTATTTAAAGTATAGGGCAAGTCATGTAATTTGGCAGAACCCCAAGTCATTACTGACCAGCTGGCAGACAGCGAAAGGATTCACATGCAGTTTAGAAGCTGGCTACTACCATATCATAAGGTGACTGAGCACTGACATAAGCAATGAGCAGCTACGTACTTTGCTGAGCTCAGTGCA
The DNA here is from genome assembly GCF_000325575.1 of Pteropus alecto. Classification (NCBI taxonomy): domain Eukaryota; kingdom Metazoa; phylum Chordata; class Mammalia; order Chiroptera; family Pteropodidae; genus Pteropus; species Pteropus alecto. The sequence continues at coordinate 15,916,233 of NW_006431919.1, read as the reverse complement.
TCATGAAAATGCGAGTCCCCTTGCTGAAACATTGTTAAGAATTTCTAGATGGCGACAGCTGGGCATTAAACCAAGCATAGGGCCCTTTAGCATGCAGAGCCCTAAGCAACTATTTAGCCTACATGCCCAGGAAGCTGGCCCTGACATGAAGGCTAGAGAGGGACCTGCCTCTGGTCCATGACATGGTCTGGGCCTAATTCCCCACAAACACTTTAATCATTGCAAAAGCCAGTCTCCCACCTGTGCGATGGGACGAGGGAGAATCAGAGCGAGGGTAGCCCAGACTGAGAACTCTGACATGTTGTTGCTGGGCTGATTTTCTTCCTCCTATCATGAGCTCTGATACACAGATACTTCTTTCTGCCATGACAATCTCTCCTGTCCATCACCAGCCCCTAAAGCTGGCCCCAAGAATACTGTGGGCAAATGTGTTTATCAAGTCACATGGCTATGCATTTAGGAATTCAGGTAGTAAAAGAGCAGCATTTCAGAGGACAGAAAAGTAAGGAATGGAGGCCATCATACATGAGATAGAAATTCTGACTGTACCCAACCACAAAACTATTAATATATAAAAATGTTCATAATCTTCCCTCTTTGCCTCCTACTAAAGAGAACCCTACTTTCGCCTCTTCAGTTCTCCCCCGTCGTCCACTCTCTGGATATTTCTGTCTTTGCCAGGCAATTCTTGGCTTTTGAGATATAGAGCAAGGGTCATCGCAGAGAGAGAAAAACCTTCTAGTTTGTGTAGAGTGAAGGGCTTTCCATGGGAAGGGCCTAAACCAGATGTAAGATGCCAAAGGAAAGCAAGAGAGAAAGGAAGGATAGTCCAGAAGACTAGTTTTAAGGAAGTGTGTGGACAGGAATTGAGAATAAGGTTCCGAGAGAGACTTGTGAAAACCATGGGATCTGAGAAATACTGAGAGACGGGAGAGGAGATAGGGAATATTATACAATATCGCTGGGTATTATGATTTTTAATTTCATTTGGTTGAAATAATATTATTTGAAGAGAGCATTAAGGACTAAAGTTGCTCAACATTTTATCTAATTTTGCTGGGCCACGTGGGATCTGACCTACGCTTGAGCTACGCTGGTATTCTATGAGATATTAGTAGGTATTATGTATACACACAGAGCCACACATATATGTACACCAAATGGTTCCATGGACAAATCTGTGAAATGCTGTCCCCTAAATCCTCAATTCAGAGAATCACATTAGCATATTAAAGGCTCTGAGAAGTCCTGCCGTACAGAAATCTATTCAAAGCTGATTAATCCAATGTTTGCAAAATTTATTTTGCCACATGTCACAGAATATATTTTATTATTTTGAAAAAAATTAATTAATACAATTTTAATAAGGCCATCTTTAAGCTCTCTTGTCTCAAGGGTTTAGGGAAGGCTTAACAAACAAAGCATGATATTTAAACTGGTATTTGGAGAATGGAGAAGGTAGGAAGTAGCCAGGTCAATATATAAAACAGGGGTGAGGAGTAAAAAAATTAAGAAAAAAGAAAGTTCGAAATTGGTAAAGAGTTTCCTGGAGTTTAGAAATAGAAAGAAAGGAAAGGAGCAGTTACACTTCAATTTATTTTCACCAGGAAGAAACTGTTCCCACCTTATCTCTCTACCAGTGTCCTTAAAGTGACTGCTGGGGTCTCACGGCTGTTAGGAAGGAGATGACAGCTTACCTGTTCTGAACCATACTCATGGCCATCCAGTCTACAGGATACACGTTTTTTCCAATGAGGTCCTTGAACATGATGAATGTTTCCATCAAGAAGTCCTGAAAGAGTAAAAACAAAACAAAACAAAACAAATCAAACCACACCTGTCATCTTGTTTTATAGAGACAGACTGCAAATGCCCAGATCTCGGTGGCTGTTTATATTTTTTCTTTATTATTTTTTGGAGGAGCAGAAAGAGAAAGGGCACAGCCTTTCATTAAGTAAATCCAATAAAACCAATAGCAGTGGATTTTTAAATGGAAGCTTAAGTTGGTTACCAGGAGACTGTTTCACAAATATAAGGGAAACGTGAATATGAAATGCAATAACTCTCAAAATAAAGCACTATTAATTCTGTCTTTGGGAGCAAATAAGTGAATATATTCGTTGATGTGGCAATTTTATAATCATCTTCCTAAATATGTGTTTGAGAAGGAAATAATAAATACTATATAAAAGCATCTCAGGTCATTGAACAAATTCTTATTAAAATGAACGTCTAATTAGCAGTACTATAAACACAGCTCATCCATGTGTCACAGACACACGCCTGGGCTGATTAGAAGAAACACGATGGCTTCTCTTCCTCTCCTTTGAAGAGGTTCAGAGTGGACCCCGACACAGCCCATCGGATTTTGCAGTGGACTAAACTTGTTCTCTCTTCATCTTTGGAAGACACAAATTCGAGACAAGTCTAAGTAGCAGAAACCAGAACCACTGCCACTGGGGTCCTCCTGAGCTGGAGGAGACGAAGCCACACGGCCTGTACCTGTGCGCTTTAGGGAACATTTAAAATCCAGAGGAAACCCGTTCAGTGCTTTCTGTAAGCCAGTGGTTTTCAAATTATTTCGATAGCAGAGTTCTTTGTTCAAAGAAAATCTTTCCTAGAGCCTAATATATAAAATAGATAAGAGTAGAAGAGCTATAGTTTGTATGTGTGTGTGTATGTGTGTGTGTGTGTGTATGTGTGTGTGTGTGTGTGTGTGTGTGTGTGTGTTGGGGGCAGGGGGTTAGAGGTTAGTAAGACTGGGAGAAATATAATTTGAAAATCACTGCTTCGTGCTAAATTTCAAAATTCTGGAAATAAGAATGGTTCCTTTCCAGCAATCTTTGCTTCTACGGAAAATTATCTCAATGACTTAAATCCCAGTTTCTGTACCAGCAGAATGAAGACAGCTTCTACCCCAAAGGGTAACTGGGGATCAAGTGCATACTTTCTAGAAGATGATTTGCACAGAGCCTGGCCCGTTACAAGTGCTCATGAAGTGCTCCATGCTGATGATGACAAGTATTATTATTCATCCATGATGTCATCTGGGGGTGTGTGGATATCATCGCAAGCACGTTCCCTCCCTATGGGAATGGAGAAGGCCTCTGGCTCATAGATGGAAAAACCTGGCTTCTGAATGAGAAGATGCAGCGTGGGGTTAGGGTTACAGCAGAGATTCAGATCTTGCCTCCGCGTGTACTAGCTGTGTGGCCTTGAGCAAGAAGATTATGGACTTATGAAAGAGAGTGATCACACCTACGTTATGTTCAGTAAATAAAAACTCCCTTTTCCACCTTCCTTCCCATCTTTCTCTCTGTCGAGGATCAAAAATGATGAATTCTGCCTATTTATATCCATGTCCCAAGACATAAGGAACTTGGGGGAAGGCGGAAATCCAGGGTTATTTAGCTTTCTTTTTAATCTTTGTATGTCCAGAAAGAGGTTCTTATCCATCCTACTCCAATGAAGAGACAGTGTCTCCACTGAATGAATGAAAGGGTAACGCATTGGATTCCTAATGGTCCTTTTTCATGGGTCACTCTCTGAAGTGAGTCCAGTTCTGGTGCCGTTGGTCCCTCCAAGGAGAGTCAAAAGTGAGCCACAGCGGCAGAACCCTGAATATGGTAGTTGTAAAGAGACGAGGACAAAAGTGACCGTACTGAGGGCAAAGGGACTACGCTACCCCTGGGACAGCCCAGGCCAGGCTCTTTGCTGATGAAATCTTCTGCTGCAGAAGTACAGGCCCACGGGCCACGAGCCGCAGGCGGACAGTCCTGCGGCAAATGAGTCCTGAGAGGCTGGAAGAAAGGGACTCAGAGGCCAACTTCCTTCCTGCGTCTGTTATCGTAATATGATATTAGCTCTCTTTCACTGGGAACTTAATGCGTGAGAGCCACTGTGCTCTCATTCAACCTCTTTACATCCCTGTGACGAAAAAATATCATCCCCACTTTACATATGGGGAAACTGAGGCTTAAGGGAAGTTAACCTGCCCATGGTGACATAGCTAGCTGGTGATAAATCCCCGATTCAAACCCAAGACTGTGTGACTTCTGCAGCCACGCCTTTAAGCCCCCAAATGTCCATGATTCATCAACAAATATTTGTCAAACCATATTTAGAGTAGACATTTGGTCTCATCTCTGACATGGACTGAAGACATGTTCCAGAAGACATATACAGCCTAAATGGGAAGCAGAAGTAGGGAATCACGCAGTCGTGTTTATAAACGTAGACGCACAGGTTTTCAAGGCCCATGGCGGAGACTTTCTTGCCCTAAACTCTTGAGAACCGAGAATGTGATCTGTCTCCTCCATGCTGTCCCCTGGCATCTTATAGACTCACCACAAGTTCAGAGCTGGTCTGAAAGGTTTCGATATAGAAGGAATAGTGCTGGTCACCCATCTGGTTTAAAATAGCCGTCATACATGCCACAAAGTGACTCTGCAAGAAATAAAGAAAAGTGCCATGAAATAGTGGAGAGAAGACCATAACATTCATCTTCTCCATTTCCTTGACTTTAGAATGGAAAATACCCCAACCCAAGTAAGTATAAGAACGCCCCTCCTCCAGGTATGGAGACTTACACTCTCCACCAGATTAGCATATGAAACTTCCCTATGAAGAGATCTCTCCTTACGGCTCAGCCATCATCAGCACATTCACCCAAAAAGCATTTATCGAACATCTATTATGTGCCTGGGACTCTCATAGGAGCTCCAGATATAGACTACAAGACCCAATTCATTACCTCTCCAGAGAGAAAAGTACCACATTCATGTCAGGAGACCCAGCCTATCACAACATCTTGGAGACAGTCTGATTTTCTTGTAAATAATTTTATACGTTTCATCTATAAAGTGGGACAATAATCCACCTATATCTACCCCAGAGGTGTATCAGAAGAATCAAATGTCCCCTACAGTGTCTTGAATGCATTAAAGTTCTTTACAGGGGGATCAGTGGTTGGACCACCATGAATCGACCAGTGAGAAACCAGTAGCTACCAGAAACCGGCACTTGTTAAGAGCCACGGAGGACAAAAGAGACAAGGAGAGGTCGTCCTCGCTCGTTCTTCAAATGCTCAAGATCTAGTTGGAAAAATAAGATTAACATCCATGAGGGAAAATGTATAAGACCTTTGATCTGCGAAGCAGACTAAGTGCCAGAGGGATTCAGACAAGAGGGAAATCAGTGTAAGGACTCGGTGAGCAGGTGGGTCTGGAAGGATCTGTGGGATCAGAAGAGGAAGGACCACATCTCTTCATGCACCGGAATCCATCGCCACACCCTTTTCTGCTTTTTCTCTTCCATATTTTATGAATCTGTGTCAGGGTACATATTCTGTTTGGGCTTGTGTCTGCTAGCAGCATTTAGGGAGATCTGCTCTGGAAATCTGGTAAAGGAAGTACCGACCACAAATCTACCAGTGGGGAGAAGCCACTCAAGACTGTCCCCTGCAGGATTCCACTGGGGCTGCCGTCTTAGCCAAAGGAAGTCCCACGAGGCCCGGTCAAGAAGAGGCTTGCGGAAGATGGTCTGCTTGGTGTGATTAGGGGTGTCTCCAGGGAACCCCATTACTAAAGGGTGTCGGACATAATGCACACCGGAAACATGGGCCTGGAGACGTTATATTAGAACCAAAAAAGTGGGTTGGGTATCACAAACTATATTAAACAACAACGATAGCAATAAACCACATACACACATATACGCCCCCCCCAAAACCCCACCAACTTCTTTCTCTGTTAAAAAATATATGACAAATATGAAATAAAAAAATATTCTCCCGGATCACAGGTTTACAGTGGTGGGGGACAGCCTTGATGTCGCCAGGAAGCCCCTCCCACATTCCTCCCCAGGAAGTCTTTTAGGAATTGCACGTTCCTTAAGTTCACATTCCCAAAAGTGGCTCCCAAAGATGGAGTCTCATTTGCTTCTAGGTTCTTTCCGACTGGGATGCTGGGGATAGTGGGCTTTCCCAGGCAGCAGGGCCAGCTATATAATTAGGGCTCAGGACGAAATGAAAATGCAGAGTCCCTGTTAAAATTTATTCAGAATTTCAAGACAGCCACCGGGCCATCTGAGCACCAGGCCAGGTCACACATCTAGGAAGCCAGCCCTGCCTGCTAGTGACTACCACACACACCACAAATGTGCAGAACATGTGTAAACCGGCAGAGAGCGCTAAGCTGGGGCTCTCGGGAGCAGCAGCAGCGTTGACACTGTGCTGATTGGGACTCGGAGCCTCTGCACTGGGGCAAACTGCCTTGGCCATCCCGGCGGTCAGATCCTCTCTGCTGCTCGGGCCCCCGAGGGTGGCGGTGAGTTTGTGAAATTACTAGTCCCTTTCACACCAGACAGAGTGCCACCATAGCTAACGTAACCAGGTCCCACTTAAACCAAGAAACAGGCTTTATTCTTGTTTATCCTTCTGGCCGGGTTGGATGCAAGAAAGGAGAAATCCTATAGT
>NW_006431919.1:15902027-15909221 GCF_000325575.1 Pteropus alecto | reverse complement strand
ACGTGTGTCTCCTTTACTCCCTCCATCTCCTCTCACCCGCCTCAAAGAATTCAGCCTGTGGCCACTAGAGGTCTTTTCCCTTCACATGGAAGCTGCCGTGCAGTTTGTTCGGCTTTTTATTTATTCCTACGTGAGCAGACCCACTACACTTCTTGCATATAAACAGTGAAAATTACAATATAAAGGACTTATTATTCCTTCTTTTGGAGTAATTCTGCTGCTGGCCAGAGCCTGGCTCATTTTGCACGGAGAGGGAGGACCTCCGCTGCAGGTAATGCCACTGCTTCAAGGTAAGGGATCTGGGTAGGTTTTATTTTTTGTGATCGCTGATCCTGTAAGAGGACATACTATCATCTCTTGGTCAATAGTTTACTTTTAAAGCTTTGGCTTAAATGAGTCCTGGGATCGTGAGCTTTGTGTGCGCGTGTGGTGGTGTGTGGTGGAAATCCACCATTGTCAGAACTGCAGGCTGCCCCACATGCACAGACACTGGATGCCTGTTATTTGCAGTGGCTCGATTTGAATTTGAAGGGGTGGGGGGAAGCAAAAAACCAGCCTCAGAGCTCAAGTTGCCTGGAATTATCGCCAAAAGGCTGCAGCGTGTTAAGCCTTGTTCAAAGAAACTTCCATGCTTTGTTTTAGAAGAATAGAAGGGGGAAGGGGTCCCAGTCCCCATCTAGACAGAGTGACCGTTTGATGAAAGAAACCGTGAGCCTTTCAGAAGGACTTGCTCGGGGTGCTGCAGTTCACCAGTCAGTCAGAATTACTTTTGCCAGCGTGTTCATTTCTCTGTTCTGACTACCACATGGAAAAACCCAGCCGAGTGCCTTTCCGTACGATTTGCAGTGCGATGTGACTGAAGTTTGGACAAGTTGCCTGCATTTGGCTGTTCATGAAAAATGACAGTGTTTTACTCCTGACTGGAAGCACCCCGTTTTTTCTTGGTATCGAGCCCACTTTAGTATCGAATCTGTCAGAAATCACAACAGTGCGGCTGGTTGATTCGTGAAATGGCATGAGACGCCAGCAGCAGGTTCGTATTTAGAAAAGGCTTTTCCTGTCATTTAAAAAAAAAAAAAAAAAAAGAAACGAAAAACAAAAATCCTCTTTGTCACGCAGCGATAGAATGATGGCATAACGTTAGGCTTCTCTGACGTGCATCCCTCTCCCAGTAGTATCCCCGACACGGCGACCCACCTTTTTGCTTCCCGCCCCCTTCCCTTTTTACAAGTTTGAAACCTCACTTCTCCATCCTCCATGTTTTGCATGTTTCGAAGGAGACGGAGGAACGGGGGCTGGGGTGCCGATCAGACTGCATTTACCCAGCATCTCAGAGACTCCTGACGCTGACAGAGCTCGAACTTTGTAGTGGAGGAGACCAAACTGTCGGCAACATGGAAAAGCATGAGGGACGGTGTCGGGGGAGGGGTCCCTGGCAGTCCAGGCAAGTGAGAATCCCCCTTTCCAGCCCTCGCGGAAATGCTGTAGTGGACATATATTTACTACCAAGGCGTGAGGTAGCCACTCATCCATACCCAAGTAGCGTGCCAGGCACCCGGATGGGAAATTGCTTCCTAAAAGGGAATACCAGGGGGACATGCATATTAAATTCTGGAGAGAAACTGTATCGAGACGCTGGCACGAACCAGGCAGAGTCACCTCCACTCCGTTCGGGGTGGTTTAAAATGTAGCTAATGAATCACAGCATGAAGAGAGAGGGTTTGAAATTAGGTCAAACGTGTAAAAATAAGCACGATCATCACAGGCACTCGGCCGATGAGGGGGTACTTAACACCTTGAGCGGCGGGGCTTATTTGCTTTATAGAAGCCTCTTCAGCCATCAGCGACAATCAAGCCTCTTAATGAATTCAGCCCATCAGTATGTAGGGAGGTCTCACACCTGGGAGAGAGCTGAAGCTCTGAAGGAAAACAGTCAGGGTCTTGTCACTGTCTGATGGCAAGAGAGTCAAAGAAAAACCTAATAATTGTGTGATTGATATGAATTAGCAGGGAGATGAGGTGATTGCGATCAGGAGAGTAGCTCTCCCCAAATCACTCTGCTCCACGGCATAAAATATCATCACCATCCTCATCGTCATCCTCATCGTCATCGTCATCATCATCATCATCATCATATCGATAAGGCCAATAGTTTTGGTGGACAACACTCAAACATATCGATTTAACCACTTCGAATGCAAACACACCTACACACCCAATCAGTGTCGAGTGAGCCAGGAAGAGGCTCTCAGTTTGCCCAGCCTTGAAAAACAAATAAAACAGGGGGAGAGGGGCATGGCTGCTGCAAAGGCGTCCCCCACTCACCTGAGATCAGTGCTGAGTGATGAGATCGCAGAGGGAGGAAAACAGCCAACTCGGGAGCTTGCTACCTAAATGCCAACATTACTATGCGATACCAGCTGGTGACACGTTGCTATAGTAACTTCAAATAATGTGCAGGACCAAAATAAAATAAAATAGAACATAGAAAGAACCGAGGAAAGGAGAGGAAGGAAAGTTTGCATGCCAAGGGAGGCTCACAGGGAAAGTTCCATCTACTGAACTATCTATTTCCTTGGGAGACTAAGAATGGCCGAATGGCACTTTCAGGTTGCTTCTCCATTCACCCCCGTGTCTGCCATGTGGTTATATAACAGATTTTATTCTTGGATGGAATTGGCGCTGTCTGTGTGATGGGTCTAGGACCGGAGGTGGGAGGCTGTGGTGTCAGGAAAAACAGGGACTCTACAATCCCTTCCTTCATCTTAGAGCTTCGTCGGGCAGCTCAGAGTGGTAGTTTGCAGCGATGTCTGGGGAAACTAGTGAGTGTGTTCTGTCTTAGCGACCATCGAGTTCTGGGTACTGTACTAAGAGCTGGGGTGAGCAGTAAGCAGGACAGACAAGGCTGTGCTCCAAAGAGCTTACGTTTGGTTATGCCAGGATATAGAGCATTGGAGTGGAGGCTTAGGAGCCAGACAGCCCAACAGTTCAAATCTCAGCTCTACCTCTTACTAGTTGTGTGACCTTGGGCAGAGTCTTGTGCCTCAGTGTCTTCCTCTGTAAAAGAGGATAGAAATATTCCCTATGTCATACGGTTTGGGCAATTAAATCAATTTATGTAAAGCACTTAGAACATAGAAAGCCCTCAATACTTGGCCACTATTACTATTATTGTCATTGTTGCTGACCCTGGTCCAGAGAAACTATGCAGATCAGCTCACTGAAATTCCTGACCTGAGCAGAGGAAATGATGACTCCACCTACGTGTGACTGTCTGTGGACAGATCAGGTTGGGACAAACAGTTAAGCACCCTTTGACTCTGATGTCGGTTAACGACATGCCCAAAGTCCAGCTGTTTAACAAATCGAGTGTATGTCTCTTGGAGCAGAGCATTCTGGGAGGTTCCTTTTATTTGGGGACAGTTGCCGGCAGGTAGAAAGAGTGACAACAGTGTCTAAATTATTTAAAAGCACAAAAAACAACTGTCTTCATCGAAAACATAGTCTCCCAGCTGTTTGGTTTAGGAGGTGCCTATCTGTGTACAGTGACACATTCTTTGGTTACCCGGGGATCCCGCTGTATGACAGAGTTAACCAAGTCACCTTCCTTCAGAGGAAGCTTCTTGATGGGCATAGATCCAGGGGTTTTGTGTGACCTGCTCCATGTTAAAAGCATAACATCACAGGAAAACAGAAAGGTGCCACTTGGGTGTTGTGTACGCTGTATGGACCCTGACGCGTTCCATGTGCACAGCATGGGAACTCTGGCAGAGGTGGCTGTGTGCAACCCCACCTGGCACCGTGGGCATTAATGATGATCAGCTCTCCAGCACCAGCAGGACCGGAATCGCAAGCGTGCTGTCTCCTCACAGAGCTATCCTCACTGACAGGGCACAGGACGGAGGGGTGACAAGGCTGCTTTGAATCAAGCCTAGAAGACGAGTTGGAATTGGTCACACATTCTTCCTTTGAAACTAACACCTTCTGATCCTGGCTGGAGCCTGTGAATATGGCTCTGTAGTGTGGGGTCACTTTAAATCTTCCAAAGAACACAACGGGACCTCTAATCCCAGGGGAAGTGGAAGGCAGGCAGGCAGGCAGATTCCACTCATTCATTCATTCATTCATTCATGCTCAGGACTCTCCCTTCGTCATCTCACTGATCCCTCTTAACGATCTCATGAGGTCAGCTTTATGCCCATCTTCCAGGCAAGGAAAGCGAGACGCGTGGAAGTCCAGCCGTGCGCCCAGATGGGCATCCAGTATACGGTGGGGCAGGAATTAAAATCTGGGTCTTTCTGACTCTTAAACCTGGAATTCTTTTCACAAAACCACCACGTTGCCCGCGTCAGCTCTGTCAGTTCCACCCGCACAGAGATTTTAGTCCACTTAGCCATTGCCATATTGCCAGAACCTAGACTCGATCTTGCACATATTATAGGCTCAATAAATGTTCGCTAGATGAGAGACTGAATTTATTATAATATACCCCATCTCTAAAAGAATGTTTCAGGGACCACCCCACTCCTCCTCACAAACTCAGAAAAGGTAGGGTCATGTGAAGACCACCTTTGCCTTAGGAGAAGCCAGAAATGAAAGGATTTTTGTTCTACTCTGAGCACACACCATCTTAAATTATTTTTGATCAAGTCAGAGCGAGGTCTTCTTTCGCTCATTCCTTAATTTAACAAATATTTCTCAAGCACCTACTATGTTCCAGCACAGTTCTAGGTGCTGGGGATATAGCCACGATTGAGATTAACAAGAGATTTGTTCTTAAGGGGCTCGCATCCCCACTGGGCAAAGGACCAGGGGTGGGGAAATGCGCTATAAACAAGTAAGTACATAAGTAAGATCATTTTAGGCAGTGATATCGACTACTAATGAATATCACAAAGCGCTGACATAGAGATGGAGCGAGACGGGACCTATTTTCAATAGGGAAGACAAAGGTGGCCTCTTGGAGAACTGACACTCGAGTGGAGATCTGAATGATGAGAGCTGGACATGCAAAAATCTGGCAGAACAGCTTTCCAGGGCAAGCGAACAGCAGAGGCAAAGGCCCTGAGACGGGCTTCGCTGAGGGCGCTGAGGGGTCTAGAGGGAGGCCGGCACGGCGGGAAGGGATGACGCGAGGGAAGTGAGGTATGAGACGAGGTCAGAGAGACAGACGGCGCCAGATCCTGTGGGCCTCTGGGGATCAGGGGCTAGAGCCTGGGTTTTCTTCCAAGTGCCAAAGGAAGGCCATTGATTTGGGTTTTAAGATGCTCACTCTGGCTGCTGTGTGTTTCTAAAAACCCCTCTTTAAAGAGGCGGTTTCCATGTCTTACCACACAAGGCCGTCTCCAGGACACTATGCTGGACTTGCTTCCAGGGTCCTGGGGCCATGAAAAACGTCATGTTTTTAAGGTCGTCTCTTCCTCATTCACGGATGTGTCACCACTCCTCTGCAAAGCGTTTCTCGCCAAATGATTATTTTGTAGCAGACTCCAGTTTTACATGGCTCCCATTTGTCTTCAAGTTTGGTGGGTCTGTCTCCCTGTCGTTCAGAGCTGAATGGATATGGGGGGAGCTTCTCTGGCTGCTCCCAGTCTCTGGCTAAAGTCATTCAAGTCTGTGGGACTTGAGAAGCCTGCCTGCCAGGAGGGGAACTATTATTCAGGACACCCCAGTTTTTAACTGAACAGAGGATGATTTTTCTAAGTGTTTCTAATTACATCTGTGGAGGTGTGGGTGGGGAAGTTCACAAATGTGATTGCAAAAAAGAATAGTTTCAGAAACAAGCGTCTATTCTCGGCACATACATCAATGATGATGGTCTTCCACGCTTCACGCTGAATGCCTCCGGAAGGGCTGTGTAGGAAAGTCTGCTTTGAGTCCTGGACCATAGGATGTCCTGGGCTCACACCTCCCTGAGAAAAAGCAGAGCCAGAGGCATCGCTAGGATGCGGGCTCTGGACAAGACTCTTGAGAAGCCCCTTACTTTCTCCTGCAAACATTTGCATCTAGGTTACAGATGGCTCCAAGGTCAACCTGCGACGGAAAAAGGTGTTGCAAAAGGATGCTATGTGTCAAGGACGAGGCACTGTGGGCTAAAGGACAATGACAATAACTACCATTTAAAGGGCTAAGTGTGTGCCGGGCAGCCCGCTAAGCCCTTTATTTATCCATCATTAAGAACTTTTTATAGGGTTGTGACAGGGAAAGAAAGAACTGGAAGGAGGAGAAGCTAATATTAGTTGGATATTTATGCGTCAGACACTGTGCTAAAAAAGTACACCGATGGTCAAAACAGCCACCGGTTACTGAGCACTTACGATGGCCCAAGTAGCATATAAGCTTTATCTCATTATCCTTCCCAACATCTAGTCAGTGTCTGTGAAACCATGTGCACGTTCCAGATGAGGAAACCAAGGAGCTTGACTCCAGAATGCTTTTGTTTTCTTTAGAAAAAGTAAAAAGACTTTATTGTTTTATAAACATGATATAATCTCATTATGATGAAAATTAAGCAATACTTCAAAGTACATGAAGGAAGGAAAATTGTATGATATTTGACCTTATTATGCCCTCGTCTAACCTCGAATATTAAGAATATTCAATATTTGATTCAATAAACCTCTATTAAGAAACATTCTAGACATTTCTTGTGCCTTTCTAGAGATAAAAGGGCAGAGGCAAAGATGAATGGATGGATGGAGCTAGCTTGGCAGATTATATAGGCAGATAGACTAACTGGTAAGGGCAGACACACAGCTACATAGATTAGACCAGCCTTCTTAATGACCATGCACTATGGCTTATGAGTCTCCCATCATTTTAGGCTCAGCTGGGGTTAACCTCTCCATTTTTGACCTTGCTTGGCTCGATGGTCAACAAGGGTTCAGTGTGAGACACTGACATTGCATACTGGGAAGTATATCTGGTTTCCCGTAGAAGCAGCTTTCTTGGAAAGTCCTAGACTGGGCATTTCAAGTCCTGGATCAAATCCCAGCTCTCTTCCACGTGCTCTGGAACTCTGGGCAAGTTGCTTTGCCTCTCTGAGCCTCCGTTCTCTCGTCTCTGAAACGGGGATAACAGTGCTTGACTTTAGGCCTAATCGTGAGGATGGAGTGGGAAGGTGGGTCTCGTGTGGAGCCTGGCACACCCTAGGTATTCGAGAAGCCTTGCAAAGCTCAGCCCCCGCCCCGTCCG
>NW_006431919.1:15887716-15901939 GCF_000325575.1 Pteropus alecto | reverse complement strand
AACAGTTTGTGGATCAGGCAGGGAAGAGTACAGTTAGCTTTTGCTTGCCTCGTGGAGGATGATTTAAACCTCCCTGCGGACCTGAAGAGCTGCACTGCAGATGGTGATTTCTACGGGCTCTCCCTGCCCTCGGTCTCCCTTTGCGAAGCGTCCATGCTGGCAGGAGTGGACGGGAGGCAGACACACACATTCATGGGCAAACGGGCAGCCAGGCAAGAGAATTTTCAGGAGGGATGATTACTTTGTGGATAAAAAGATTTTAGGTTTTCCCTCGTGTTCCCTTCATGAAGAATAAAGAAGTGTGAAGGTCTCTCACATCATGTTTTAAACTTCAAGCCCAACGTTCCAACCAGGCCTCTCCTGGCACCTTCCCTACTTCCCCCAAATAGGTCTAGTTGTTCCTGCTGCAAGTGGTCTGCTTAGTCCCAGCACACCCAGGTATGTGGGTCTGATGACAGCTTATTGGGCACGTGTAGAGGTGGCCAGTTTGCAAGCTCCCTGCGTTGTTAACGGTGCTTAACCGAGGCAATGACACACCAACGGTGTAATTCTCAAACCAAATTAGGGTTTTTTTTGATTTCCCAGTTTCCTAGGTAATTCCTCACTCCTAATTATTCAATGAATTAGCAAATATTTACTCAGAATCTATTATGTGTAAGGAGCTATATCGGGTATGATCTTGGTCCACACTCTGAAGGTCTCAGACTAATTGGGCAGATTGATTGATCTGTCTGTCTATCTATCTATCTATCTATCTATCTATCTACTGAGCACTCAAAAAGGTACAATATTTTGCAAGCCACAGTAAGGTGGCTTTACCCTGTCTGTCTGTCTATCTGTCTGCCATCCATCCATCCATCCATCCATCCATCCATCCATCTATCTAATCTATCTGATATAGTAGTTCTCAACTGGGGCCAATTTTGTCTCCCAGAGGGCATATAACAATGTTTAGAAACACTTCTGCCTATCGTAATTAGGGGAGAGGAAGCGGTTGCTACTCACATCTATTGGGTCAATGCCAGGGATGCTGCTAAATGAGACACCCTACAGTCCACAGGTCGGCCCCAGCAACAGAGAATGATCCGACCCAAACCATCACTAGTGCTGAAACTGAGAAACCCTGATCCGTAGGGAAATAAACATTACGACGCTGAGTGACAGGTGCAAAATGAATGCTAAAAGTAAGGTTTTCCCTAGGCTTTTGAGAAGTAGGAATGGCCTTTGTGGGGAGAATGTTTAGGGGAAATTTCACAGAGCATGTGGGGTTTAAAGAACTATAAGATCGAAAAAGATTAAGCTAAGAATGCGAAAGAACATCTTAGATCTAGAATTGAAATACGTTTTATTATATAATTTGATTGATTAGCAGTAACTGCCTAAAAAGCTACGTGGGGAATGATTCTGAGGGCAAGCCCAAGAGTGTGGTGATAGATTAGTGATGTCTGCCATTGGCAAGGCATGGGAGGGAGAGGTCACATGCTGAGAAACCGCTATGCGGAATAGGATAAGGAAAGAGGCAGAGGTGAAAGTGAGCGTACGGCAGAAGTTTGCAGAGGGAGATCACGAGAGATTCGGAGGGGCAGACTGGAAGGGCCCTGTATGCCAGGCTGAGGGCTTTGAACCTCAATCTGTAGGTAATGGGAAGCCAGGCAGGCCCCTGCGAAGTGGCTGCCTTCAGGCCAGCTCTGCTGACAAGGTCTTGAGAACTAAAGAAAGCTACCCAAAGTCCTTGCTCTTCATTTCTATAAAGGGAGTACTATTTCATCTGTTAACAGTAAAACTGGCAGAATCATCATGCTCTGGCTTTTATGAAGCTGATCCCAATGATGAAAAAAAAATCCTATGAAGCTGAACTCAGAAATAACTGTTTGAAAAACTGACTGTAGGGTTCACGCTAACGAGCCCCTGGAAAGCCCTTTTGGATGGAACACCGCTTCTGATGTTCTCCGTGGAAAAAAAAATGGCTCAAGGAGGATGGGGCCGAAGGGAGTGGCAGTCCGTTCCTGGGGCTCCTGTTCCAGCTGACCCCCCCCTTCCCCCGTGGGGACACGGCACTGCCCACTGATCTTGTGCTTCCTGTCAGCCCCAGCTCCCCGACAGGCTGGCTCCTCCTTAGGCAGTTTCCTCTCTGTCCTGGGAATGAGCCCTCATGGATTTATTGGTTTGCGATTTTCCAAATGACATCATATACCTTTTCCCCCCCATTCTTTCCCTCTGCTCTCCTCCCTCCTCCTAAATTCCCATTTGTCCTACTTTCACTTCCCTGTCCTTTGGAATAGTAACAACACCTTCCAATTACCATCCGCTGCAGTCCGCATTAGCTGCCTGCTGACTCCCTCTCCCCGTCATCATTAATAAAGGTGACACTGCAGCTTGGCATGAATGCAGGTCCTTCCCCACCTGCTCCACCCTTCCCTCTCTTGGAGCAGAAGTCTCCCTCGTCACAGAGCCCCTGCCTTTGACGCTTTCTTCCCGCATCCGGCTCCCATCATTATGCTCTGATCTGCACTCAGTTAAAGCAAAATCAACCGACACAGTGAAAAATGCCATCGGGAGAGCTGGCCTGGTAGCACCCAGATATCGGATCAATTTACTACAACCCATATCTACTAATTCCATCTAGAAGAGAAAAAAGATGTCACTATTGTCTGGACTGATTTGTTCTTTCGAACCCCTGCTGACTCTTTTACCCTGGCAGGCCTGGAGAAATCTCGGCAGAAGTCTAATCAAAGTTAAAGCTTAGAATTAGAGAGTCGATGGGAAGAGTGGTTCTTAGGAGTCCTTGCAAGCCAGCCTCTCTGCAGCACGAACGGGGAAGCCAGGGACCAGAGAGGTTGGGTGGTTTCCCCACGGTCACACGGGCTCTGAAAGTGACAGAGCTGGGACCAGAACCCAACTATTCTGACCACAGTGTTAAAATGCTATTCTCTGCTGCCTACGAACGCTGGCCCCTGAGCCTCTAAGTTCCCCACAGACAAAATGACTGTTCTTTCCCAAGCCTCTCTCAGTCAGGTGGTTGTCCTGATACCCAGAATAAACGGACCACACCTAATAACTAAGGCTGATGTTCGAGAAGCACATTCTTCTTTATGTTCCTCATACATAGGTTTCCAGATCTGGGGAAGAACAAGCAACTGAGCACTAATTTCATCTTTGAAAAAAATTGAATGGGTGTATCAATTACCACTATGCATATCCGCTTCGATCTATTACATTCTGTGCACAGTATCCAACTCTGGTTAACAACATCAAATTAAAAACCAAACAATGTATCACTGAAGTTACTGTGTAATGAAAATCGTCTGAATGTGCATTTAAGGGGCCTCAGGGCAGGAATGAGGGGATGTTGGAGGCTTTGCTTATGTCACTTTGCCCAGAGATACTCATACTGGCAGCCCGTAGCCCACAGCCCTCACAGAGCCCACAGAAATACTTTGTTTGGCTGGCATGGAGTTTTTAAAACATTTGACCTTTGGTCAACATTTAAACACCAGAAGCTACTGTATAAAATTCTGGATTTTCAGCTTTTCTTGGATATTGGGACAATCCAGAGACATCATTCTGCATTCCCATACGGCAGCACTCAGTGGGGCAGGGCGGTGGACATATGCTTCCCAGGTAGCCGAGGCCTGGCCTCGTTCTAGGGTGACCAATTCATCCTGGTTTGCCCAGGATCATCCCGCTTTTATCACTGAAGTCCCGTGTCCCGGGAAAACCCGAAGTCCCTGGCAACCTGAGAGAGTTGGTTACGCTGCCTCGTTCTCTCACGTACCTGCCTGGTTCCTATGCACCTGCATGCATGGCCTCTTCGCCACTGCTTCTTTCATGCCCACGTGCCTCCCCAGGATGACAGTCAAGGTTGCCCACCACCTGAATCCTGTTTTCCCCCCATGCCATGCCATGTACTCTAAACTTCTCTTCACTCCCTTGGCATTTGCACAAGCCAAGGATGCCTTCTTTTACACACCATGACGCCCAAATCATTTTTAAAGACCCCTGCAAGTGCCATTCCCTCCTCCAGGAAGCCTCCTCTGATTCTACATGATACTCTTCTGCCCAGACATAGCTAGGCACTTCCTCCGTCTGCTCCGATAACACTCAATGTATTCTCTCATGGCACTCATCACCATTAACACGGCATCAAGCGAGCGGACCGTGAGGTGGCCTTCCCAAGGGCTCGGCGGGAGTCAGAATTGTGATAACAGAAAAATATAAAAATAACGAAACTGAAATTGAAGGCCAGTCTCTCTGCAGTTGTGAGTTTTGCACAGTTCATCAAAGTGAAAACTGAAAACCACCCCATAGGCACCCCCACCTACTTCATGGCAATATTCAGCATTCCATAGTCTGAGAACATCTGGGTCTCCTGAACATTGACATGCAACTCTCCTTCTGCCTGCAACATGGCATCTTAATCACATGTCCACGTGTCTGTGTTGTCCACTAGCCCTGGAGACACTCAATGGCAGGGGCCTTCTTCCAGATCCTGTATCCACAATGCCTGGTACATGGAAAGTGCTCAGTAAAAGGCTTCCTGAGTGAGTGAGTGAGTCAGTGAGTGAGCGAGTGAGCGAGCGAGCGAACGCCCATCAAAGAGACTGAGGGCTGTGCCATTTGCTGTGATTTTAAAGAAGAAAGGTCTTCTTAGCTGTCCCAGGGCCCGCAGGGCCTCCTTTGCTTAGCTGACCACCCCGAGCCACATCACGAGCTAGGATAACCAGCGTGGGTTACTGACTGGGATCACGCTGTCATTCTTTTGGTCCTTTCTCATAAGATCGTAAGATTACAAAGTGTTGACAGCTTTAGGGTCTTTCCTGATAAACAGAAAGCATTCCAGGAGTCTAACTTCCTACTGGACATCTCCCCTGGGACACCTTCCAGGCAGCTCATAATAAACATGTCAACCTCACCCTTCCCCTCTCAGCCTCCTCTTCCTCCTCCCACTGTGTTTCTTCTCAGAGTTACCCACTAGCTCTAGACAGTAACGTAGCCATAGTCCTTGATTCTGATCTCTCTCCCCATCCCTCTCCCTCTTTCCTCTTCTAGGCCATAAATCGCCAAGCCCTGGAGATTTAGAAATTTGTCTTGAATGTGTTCATTTCTCTGCTCCCACTCCCACTGCCACCGCCGCAACCTGGAGTATTGCGACAGCCTTCTCCGTGGTCCCTGGCCTCCAAATCTGCCCCCTGCCATCTCCACACTGCAGTCAGAGTGCGATCTTACGAAAATGGAATGAGACTGATTCTCGCTCCCGCTTAAAATCTTCAATGGTCCCCACTGACTTTTAGAGAAAGTTCCAAACCTCTTAGCACAGGGTGCAATTCCCTGCACTATCTGGCCTCTTTTCAAATTCAGTTTTTCTAGTCTTCCTTCTTGCTCATTTAAATCCAGGCCACAGAGAAATTTGTCCTAATTCCTTCCAACTCATGTACCCAGATCATATTCTCATCTCCTCTGATAGCCCATCCACATGGTGTTCCCAGCCTCGGCATATGTGTACAAACACGCACATGCACGCATGCACGCGCACGCGCGCACACACACGTACAGACACACACACATTCACCTTAAAATAATTTGCCTCATCACCTCCACCGAACATCAGGTCTCATATTTGAAATTGCTTCTTCTAGGAAGGCTTCGGGAGTCTCCCTACCCCCAGCCGGGTTGGGGGCCCTTCTCTGAGCTCTCGTGCCCCCAGAATCATCACTCTGATGGCACTGGTGACAATTTTCAGGATCGGTCTCCTTATCTATCTCTGCCATAAGACTGTGAAGGCAGAGACTGCGTTAGGGTTCTACTCTCTTTTTATCTTTTCATCTGCAATACAGTGCCTGGTGCTGAACGAATATTTGTGCAGTGAATGGACGTCGGGTCTCAGGTGGAAGAGTAAATGGGGCACAGATTGGGAAGGCATCTAAATGGCCTGTGTTGATTTGGGTCTCCTTTGAGGAGACACACAGATTAGTAAAGGGCTTTCTTCTAATATTTTCCTTAGGGAACTGGGCTAACATCTGGTCTTCCATGGGAAGTCGCTTCCTCACTGTGCAATGGCTTGACCCTGAGTGGGAAGGGGAACAGCTTTTGAAGTCCTGGCCGTTCTTTCTGGCCTTATGTCCCATGGACACAGAAGGAAACAACACTGGGCGCAGAGTTAGGCGGCCCTGGCATAGTTCCGGTCCTGCCCCTAGCTTCCTGTGTGCCACAGGGCAGGTCGCTTTCCCTTTCTGGTCTTCATCTATAGAACAAGGCTACAGAGCCAGCTCCTTCTACGCTGAGCGTGGCGACTTGGGAGATGCTGAATTTGCATCCTGGCTCCCCAGTTCCTAGCTGAGTAGGCTTCTGTAAGTAATAATGACTCTTATTGGGGGTGTCAGGGTAGATTAAATGTGATCTCATTCCTTGAGTAGATAATGCAATACTGCTCATAGAGTACGTACTCAATAAACGGTTACAATTAAGAGTATAGGCATGTCATGTGGCTAGGTTATCAATGGTTATAAGGTAAGGCTACACAGATTTGGGCTCTTCAACTCTGAGTCATGTCAACCCCTCAAGAAAGGATAATTGTATGTATTGCAGTCCCCATTATTTTTAAAATGAAGAATTCAACACAACTGACATTATGTCACGATTAAGACAATGAATACTTACTGCTCTGAATCAAGCCGCCAATTATGCTCCTACCATAATGGGATTATATAGTTCCTTCTGGAATTTTAAAGCCCTTACAAGTTCAAAGCATGATCTTTCTCAGGCTATCACTTCAAGATTGGTGGGATATTGTAAAAAAAAAAAAACTTTCCTGCCCTTGTGATGTCAGAAGTTCCCTTGAGGCCCCCTTGGTCTCATTTATGTCTCCAAGTTTCTAGCTGGTGCAGGAGCATGCAGATGCCTTTCTGGGGAGTACCCTGAGTTCCTGGGATCCTTCTCCAGCACAGGAGCCATGCGGGTTGTCACCTTCACACCTGGTTCGAACAAGGGGACATGTGGAAAGTAGAAGCCAAGAGGCCCGAGTTTCTAATCTTGACTTTGCCATCTGTAAGCTGGGTGATCTTAGATGACTCTCGAACCTCTACTGGCCTTCATGTCCTTATCTATAAACTCATAAAGGAGCTTATAGCTCCAAATGCTGAAAGGCTATGACTGGTACATGAAATTAGATTGCAAAATTAGGCCTTCTCCTTTCTTGTTCCTTGGATGAGTTTGGGCTTGGAAGCTGTGGTTCACAAACTTTGTTTCATATTCCAGTTATCTGCCATCCAATTCCCTAGACATCAGGATTTGTAATATACCCTGGGTGATTCTAACGTGCAGCAAACTTTGGGTACCACTGCTCTTAGGGAGTCAGTGTGGCTCAACAGAAAAAAGGCAGGCCACCCTGACTTCCAATCGGCCAGTTGTCTTAAACAAGCTACTCAATCCTTATGAATCCACTTTCCCTCATTTCTAAACTCACGAGCCATAAGTGAGATAATGCATGGGCACTTAATGCCTTGCTACTCAAAGTGTGGTCCATAGACCAGCAGCACCAGGGTCACCTGGGAATTTGTTAGACGTGAAGAATCTCAGGCCCCAGTCCAGGCTCGATGTATCAGAATCTGATTCTAAGAAGGTTCCCAGGTGGGTAGAAGGCCACTGAAGTTTGAGAAGCGCTGCTCTGGTAGTCGGTGCTGTTCAATAAATTGTACCTTTTGCAATCTCATCGAGCCTCCCTTTTCACTCATCGACTATTCATCAACACTTGCATACCATGGGCAGGGCCAGATGCTGCACCCCCTGCCCCAGCACAGTGATTGGCACATAGTAGGGCTTTAAAGAGATGTTTGGTGATTGAATGAATGGATACAAAAGGGAATCAGACCTGGCTCCTCCTCTCAAGGAGCTCACGGTCCAGAAAGAAAATTAAGATGTGAACTCCAATATCTAGAACAGAGTAATAGTCATGAATGACGAAGGCGCTCCTTCTGCACACTTGCTATGTGGCAGGTATATGCTAAGCAATTGACACACATTATCTCTGAGTTCTCACAATGACATTGGTGGTAGATGCTATTATTATCTGTCTTTTAGAAATGAGGAAGCTTTGGCACAGAGAGAAAACATAGCGTATCTAAAACTACACTCAGCTAGTACGTGGCACCAGGATTTGAAGGCAGGGCAGCCCTAGCCTGACCACTCCGCAGCATTGTACTGGAAGATGAAGCACTAGGAGCATTTCTGCTTAACTTTGACCTTGAAGGGCAGCCCCATCCCCAGGGGCTGTGGGGAGAGGCAGCAGGAGGCCCTGCAGGCAGGGATGACTCCAGGTTTCTATTTGCAGCAGAAGAGCTGGCCAGAAGGCTGAAAGCGCCTGCAGGCTGCTTGTCTGACACGGTTCGCCACATCTAGCTGCCCCTCTCCCTGGCCTCTGTCCTGCCACTTGGACATTTTACTTGCAAATACATTCTTCAGATGGTGCCAGGCTTCTCAATGTCAAGTGCAGGCAACAGAAAGAAAAATCATTGTCTGAACTTGGGAGTAGGAGTGGGAACAATTTTTTGAAAATCGCCTGACAAGGAATGGAGGCCAGGAGTCCCAAACCAGGGGTCCTGAGCTCCAGACTAAGGAGGAGTTGCAAACAAAGACAGGTGTGTGGTCACCAGGGATAAAACACAGAATGTAATTCCCCCAGGTTCTTCCTCATCAAATACCAGAGTTCCCAAAAATATGCACCTGAATCATGCTTTGGTCAATATAATTTTATCATTCAACATGAGATGGTAGATGGCATAGCAATTAATTGAAATAGTTATTTCTGCTTCAACCTTCCTGTAATTTCCCCATCCCTGCCGTTTCCGTAGGGGCAGCCAAGAATTCTGTTCCCTCTTCCTGGGAAGTGTACTCACAGTGTACTCAGTAGGGGCAGCCAAGAATTCTGTTCCCTCTTCCTGGAGCAGTGTACTCCCAGCACGGACCAGCAGCATAGGTGTCACCTGGGATCTTGTTTGAAATGCACATTCTCGGGCCCCATCCCGATGTGCTGCCTCAGAACCTGGAAGCAGGCCCAGAGATCCGTGTTTCGCAAGCCTTTCAGGGGGCTCTAATGCGGGCTAATGTTGAAGAACCACCACTGCCTTAGCCTCGAGGCAAAGCAGCTGCCATGAGCAGCTGGTGCCAGGAGGAATGAAGAGGGACATGAGGGTGAGAGGGAGGAGGAAGCAGAAATCAAGATTACAAAAGGATGAAAAGTTACTCCCAAGACTAGGGTGGCGGGAGTGAGGGGGAGGGGCGGTGGACTGAGGTTCTGAGTAGCAAAGTTAGATAACTTCTGCCCTTGGCATGCCCCAGAGGGACCTGTGCCCTTGGGACAGGCGGGTCCTGGCCCAGAGGTACTGAACCAGCAGAGCCTCCACTGTTCGGGACATGCCTGACCGCACAGTGGCTAGATCAGCAGCAACCAGGGCGAACCTAAGACCAGAGGGTTCTCCACAAATGCTCAACTAGGGACAAGACCCCAGGGACTTTTCTATGACTCTCTGGGTGAAGAGGGAGGAAGCCAAGATCGAGTCCTTTTCAATTCCAGCCAAGTCATGTCAGGGCTGCTCTGGGTTAGGTTTGATTCTGAGAAAATCAAGGATCTGTCATCTTCTATCTTACAGTAGTTCATGGACATAAATTTATACCCATGACACCGGCAACTACTTTAAAGAGGCACTTCTTCGAAGAACATTCTCAGTCTCTCCCAAACTCTCTTTAGGCAGACGACAGTGCCTTATGAACAGAGAACAGAGGGGTGGGATGTTTGGGTTCCCAGGACACATGTTCCAGGGGCAGAGGCTGGGACCATGGAGACAGTCTACAGCTCCGCTTCCGCTCTCCCTGCTTCTAGGGAAGAGGAATGTCGGTCCTGAGAGCAAACCCGCCAGCATCTCTCCCGTTAACTGGCCTCTTCATGGTGGGTGGGTTCCCTCCAGACCCTCCTCCCAGCCACGCCTGGCTGGGTGCTGGTTGCAGAGCCCCACCCAGGCAGGTGTAGGTGCTAATGTTTCCTCTGTTCTGGGCGCTGAGTGGATATTTTACTGGCCTTCCTTCATGCCCGCCTCCTCACTCTGACCCCCACCTTGGCACCCCCTGTCCGCCATCTCAGCAAAGTGCTTTCCTTCTCTTTTAAGCTCACACAGCCCTATTTCTTTCTCTCTCTCTCTCTCATGATTTTTGAAATCATTTCCTACCTTTCATTACAATATTTTCTAGTATGTCATCTTAAGCAATAGGTAGGTATTAAGTTCCCAGAGGTCAGTGATCGCTGCCCACATACATCTGAATTGCACTCACTCCAGCGCCTGATGCGGGTTAGGTTGTCATTAAATATTCACGGAATGACTCTGTATTCTGTACACACCTCCCTATTTGAAAACTCCAGGTGGATATTTTACAGGCATCTCAGACTCGAGATGCTCGATGGGAATTCTTGATCTTCACCTCTTTGCTCACCACAAATCTGATCCTCTCCCTTATCTTAGGAAACGGCACCTCCATCTTCTCAGTTGCCTATATGAAAAGCTTCAGGTATCTTTGACACCTCTTCCTGGCCATGTCCGAGTGTTGACCAAGTTCTTTCCGACTCTGCTTATGGCTAGACTCTGTCCATTTCTCTGCTCCAGTTCAACCACCTCATCTCCCCTGCGCTCTTAACCAGTATCTGTTTCCAATCTTGCTGCCTTCCCTCCAGGGAGCAACCAGAGCGGATTTTTAAAAATCCAACTCTTATTACTCATGTCTTTACTGAGCCACAATAAAATCTAGGATCCTTCCTTTGGTTTTATCTCCTACGAGTCTGCTTGGACACAGAGGCTTTCTCTAAGTTGGACAGATTAGCTTGTTTTATTTTTCATTCTTACATTTTATTCTTCTTAGAAAACTTTGTATTTTCCCTTCTCAGCATCTTGTCACAACTCTTAATTAGATATTTACTTATGCATTGACTTGTTTACTGCCTATTTCCTTTCCTCCGTGGAGCTCCCTGAGGACAGGGACAGTGTCTGCCCAGTTCACCACTGGCTTCCCAGAACCCAGTGCAATGCCCAAATATAAGAGGTGCACAATAAATATTTTTTGAATGAACACATGTTTAAATTCTAAACATCACGCTCAGCATGCTATGCTTACTCTGGCTCTGTTGTTAGAGTTGATTAGTTAACAAAGGTGAGACATTCCCCTGATGGAAGACAAGACTGGGAAATTCAACTTTAATTTTGCACAGTGCAGTTCAAATCACTTCAATTATATTCAATTCATTTTAATTTAATTAAACAAAGCTTTGCAGACGCAAGAAATCTGACAGCCTTTATGCTAGGTATGAACGAAACAGTGATAGAAACTCTCCATTCCCTGCCCTCAAGGAACTTCCCATTTATTGGTCTTCATCTTATGGCCATGACAATTGTAGGATATATGACTGAACTTATCTACACTCAGAAAATTGCAAACAGACAACTGGTTGACCTGAATTGGATCTCACTGCCATCATTTACTAATGTGCTGTCTTGGGGTGTCCAATGACAGTTATAGGGGTTTAAATATTACACAAGACCAGTAGAAGTAAATAATGAGATGATGACCAAAGATGTTGAATCTTATGACTCACCCTCCATCACTGGTCATCTCCTGTGACTGAAATTCTCCAATCCATTTTTGGAAACTTGTCTTAAGACATCATGTCTCTTTCCAATTGATAATTCCTCCCTTTTATTCTATTTCATCTTGAGTATATGAGATTCTAACCTACTTACTTCCTAAATATGTGAGATGAACAACAAGTTAAAACACAAGACATGTTTTCAATGTCCTGAAGTGAGTTTGTCTATTACAAGAAGCAAAAATAGTGACTTTCAGGTACCACCGCTGAGCGCTCTGAGTTGTCTGGCAGCTAAGGCAGAGAAAAAGGAAATATATTAATTTACAGTTTTAATTTTCTCACGTGAAAGGTAAGTACGGATTTCTACAGAGACCACATTATTTTCTCTTTTTTAATTGTACAGTGGCAAGAATTTATCATGAGTCCTTATAAAAAAAAAAAAAAACTTAAGAAGAAGCAGGGTAGATTTTACCTTAATCAATTTCACAAAAGCAACAAACGCAGCAAAAGCTCAACCTGACTGGTCTCATATCTACCCTCAGTAAAGGCAATTCTTTGAGAGGTTTATAGTACAGATCCAACAGTTTGCCTTCTGATGACCTAGCTTTACACTGATCTAATTTAACCCACTTACTCTTCTCTGGACCTCCATAGGAATCAAACAACCGTTTGCCCGCCTTCCGAGTATTAGCAAAGTCAGCTCTCTGAGATGCTCTGTGTTTCCACTTTTCTAAGCCAAATTTGCTTTTCCATCCTGTCATTCTCGTTCCCATCTTTCCCTTGCAGTATTCTACCTGGTCTCTGCACTGCTCTTTCTCGATCTTTCTAGATCTGTGATGACTCTTAAGATGTGGGAGGCATAACTAGGATAGCATTTGCTAAGAAAATATCTGGCCAAGAATGAGAAACATAAAGTCAGAGGATCTCAGAACTGGAAGGACTCTCTAAGGTTTAGTCCAATGTTCACCCTTGTACACGACTCTCTATGCCAACCCCGGTGAAGATCTAATGACCTCTGCTTGAATAACTCCAGAAAGAGAAATATCCACCTACTCAGGAATTCCTTCCCCCTGTGGACAGCTAGGATCATTAGAAAGTTTGTTCTTATGCTGGGCTGTATACTTCTGCCCTCTAACATTTAGACATTGAACCAGCTCTGCTTCTGGAGAATGATCTTCTGATTTCCCTAAAATATGGTTTTTATACATGCCCACCCTGCTCACTGGAATATTCTGTGATGCTACCTAAATTTTCTTATGTTGTTTTTGCCCAGTCCTAGGCTTAAATACTTCGGAAGTCAATAATTTGCTAGTGGAATCCATGAATCTATTTGATCTGGATTGTAGGAACCTGTGTCATTCCTTACCAAACCTACCATAAGCCGGTCGTGCTGATAAAACAATTGTTTGAGGGACACTATATATTTTTTCCCACTGTCTTAAGTATTTTTGGCAAAACAGAGACGCATGAGAAGGTGAGAGCCCTTCGCCCTGAGTCAATTATGAGGGTGACTGGGTGGCTGATGGATGACAGCGCCTTCTGCGTGAATGGCCTCTCCACTGCTGGGTGTTGCTGGCACACCAGCCTTCTCCCTAGCTGTGGCACTTACTGAACAAGCTTTAAGAGAGCCATATGCCTAACGCTGAATCTTAAAATGTGATATTGTTCTTGTAAAATGAATATTTAAACCACGTGCTGTAAATTCACACCAAAAAAAGGAGGAAATATGCCCTTTGTCCTCTATTTTAAAAGTAAGAAGTAAAGGAGGATGGCTGGGATGAAGAGAACGGCCACCTTGTATGTGCGCTGAAAGCTGCAATTTAAATGTGTGCACCAGAATCTCAATAATAACATTTTAAAGGGTCAGCCCTGTTATTCAGATGATGGGTTTTTCAGATTTTCTGTTTGCCCTGCTCTTGTTTGCCCACCTCTAGGGCTTTTCACTGCCCCCCAAAATCTAAGCTTAGACTGGGGAAGGATGGTCTCTAAGAGTCTGATAAGCCCCTCTTTAACCACAGCACAGGGAGGTGGGATCGGGGAGGTTCCTTTTCCTGCAAAGCAAAGTTTCCGAGTTAGCTGTGCGTCCATGGAGTCAGGACTCCTTGCCTTCCATGAGGGCAGATAATCAAGTTGACTAAAGGCCGTGCTCTGTCCGGCTGTGTGCCCCTGGACATTTTGTTTCCCACGTACACACCTGTTCAGGGAGAATATCCAGCCAGTGAATTTTAAATGTGCCTTCCCGGCTTTCATTCTCAAGAGCACAAATCATCAGTCTGGGTCGAGATGAGCTGGCAGACCCTCTCCTGGCGCCATGGTGGACTCTGCAATGAAAATCTCCCTTCCTCTTTCCACTGCCTAGCTCGGGACATCTCTATAAGTAGGCTTGTCTAAGGAAGAGATTAATGCCAGCAAGCGGTGGGGGTGAGGGGAGGGAGGTGAGGGGGATTAAGGGACAAGGACAGCAGCACTAACTGGAGCCCAACCAACCCTGACTCTAACAGGGCCACAGACAGGTCAAGAACTTGATGAAATCATAGCCCTTCATCCCGGAAAGCCAGGACACTCTGGGAGCCTAGAAAACACAAGATTTCTATGTGCTC
>NW_006431919.1:15877720-15887661 GCF_000325575.1 Pteropus alecto | reverse complement strand
ATTCACTGACTGCAGCAGTGTGAAAGAGTCCCAGTTCTACTGTGACCTTGGGCAGGCACCTGACACCTCAGTTTTCTTATCTGCTCAGTGGGGGTGGTTATGTGTATTTATCCTCACAGGGCTGTGGAAAGGACAAAGTAGAAGCATGACATTGAAATAATAATAATAATAATAATAATAATAATAATAATAATAATAAAAGCAGCTAACATTGGTTGAGTACTTATTATATGTCAGGCAATGTATTAAGTGCTTTCTACCTTTTGTCTCATTTAATGCTCACAACAATGCTAGGTAGAAACTCTTGCTATCCCCATGATATGGATGCAGAAACTGGGGCTCAGGGCAGTTAAGTAACTGGCTCAAGGTCACACGGCCAACTAGTACTGATGGTGGCCATTTTCACTCATTCATTCATTCACCACTATTTGAGTGCTTGCTGCACACAAGCCATGAGGAGCAAAACCACAGGCAATCTCTGCCCTCACAGCCCTACAGTCTCATTACTGGGATGCACTAAGTCCAGAGTGCAAATGGGACAGAATTCCAAATCCTACTCAATCCCCAGAGGGCCCCAGACCAAACTGTCCAGAACAACTCCTGCCTGGTGCCCAATACTGACGCACACTCAGGGAGACAGTGCTGGTTCTGC
The DNA here is from genome assembly GCF_000325575.1 of Pteropus alecto. Taxonomy (NCBI): domain Eukaryota; kingdom Metazoa; phylum Chordata; class Mammalia; order Chiroptera; family Pteropodidae; genus Pteropus; species Pteropus alecto. The sequence goes on along the minus strand of NW_006431919.1, from coordinate 15,887,009 downwards.
AGATCCTCCCAGGGACAGAAAACAGGTACACTGGCCAACGCAGAAAGGTCTCGTGTGTTGTCCTCATGTCTGACGCATTCCCTGACTTCTAGGTCTGAAAGGAACCTTGAGAATGAATTGAATCCATTTTTCTGCCTCTGAGAAAGACTGCATTTGTATTCTTCTTTGACAGAGAGATTCAGCCAGGGAAACTCACTTTAAAAATCGAGTTAAACAGAGCCTGTATTTGCAAACAGGTGGATTTAAGGGCATTCAGTGCCTTTAATCAGTGAGGACTCCCAGTGCATTTTAAATAGGATTGATTCAATGCATTTTCTCAGCACACAGCTTTTCAGGGATGTGAAATATACCTGTGCCCAGAATCTTAAGGCTTTTAAAAGGTAAATGATGCCTTTCTCTGTTTGATTACCTGCTCATACCACTAAAAGCATTTTTGGAAGTTCTTCCTGAAATCTAACCTGAATCCTATGTGAGATGCTTAAGGCCACTTCAGGGACCCAAGAGAAAGGAACCTGAAGGAGGAGGGTGAATCTGGGTAGACCACAGCTGTGTGTTGAGGACTCTGTGAGATCTGAGACAGCTTCAAGGGTTAATAACATTATTCTGGCTGAATCCTGGCATCATTTTCCTAACTCGTTCTAGCTGCTCCCAGACACTCAGTCCGTCTCTGAAGCCCTTTTCTCGGAGACACTTAAAGCGGCATCTGTACTTTGTGCCATACAGCTCAGCATTTGCTCAGCCAGAATGGATCTTCGAGATCATCAAGTCCTGCCCTTGCAGGACAGAGGAGGAACCTGAGGCTCTGGGAACTAAAGTGACTTGACCAAGCGTACACAGCAAATCTGTGGCAAAGTTGGGAGACCATCCAGACTCCAGCCCCCAAACCTGGTGTTCTTTCCTTTATAATCTGATTCTCTTCCTCCTCATCTGATTGTTTCCCTAAGGTCCAGGGATGTGTCTTGTCTACTTTAGAACACACACACACACACGCACACACACACATGGATTAACTTTAGGCACATTAGTTGCCCAAAGCACACGTGGTTCACTTTGACTTGAGCGAATTCAGGTGAAACCACCTTGGCTGTGAGAGGTGAAGAGGACCTGAATCTATGGAGCCTCTGTGCCTATTTGTAAATAGAGACTTTGTTTAACCAGGTCTTAAAAGGGAAGTTCCCTGGCTGAATCTCTCCAGTGAAGAACAGTACAAATGCAGTCTCCCTCCCTTCCTTGTTCACACACTGATTGAATATGCGCAGTAAGCGTTTGAGCCTGGAAGCTTCCTGTTGCAAGAAAGGCCCATCACTCTCTGAGCATGCCCTGGCTCTGTCCAGTGGTCCCCCAGTGGTCCTGGGCAGAGGCACCCACCTCCTTCTCTCCTCCAGGACCAACCGCTCTGAGCCCTAATTAGAAGGCAGGAGCCTGGCGTTCTCATCCCTTCTGGAAGAGCCAGGCAGCTCCTCAGCTTTCCATTATCCCCGAATCTCTGCGAGGTTATGGACTGCCTGGCTCGGGAGGACACAAAAGTGCTGAGCTCTGCCCGGGTCTGCTCCTGGCGGGTGGGGTCCTGCAACTGTTCTTCCACTCCCTCCAGCTACCCTCCTGGAGATCTGCCGAGTCACAGGAGGCACTGACTGCGATCGATTCCTAACGCCCCTGCTAAGTTTTAACAACTGGAGAAAATAGCTGCTCGTATTTCCTGGATGCTCCCCTGGCTGGCAGTTCAAGTCGCTAGGGATTTAGTCATTGGGTTGCACACATGTGCAGCCCACGTGGGTGGACCTGTCCGAGCCTTCCTGGGTATTGGTGACCTTGACCACTCATGAAGTCATTCCCCTTGACTTTGGAAGCCACCCTCTGAAGATGTGTAAAATGAAACAAGCATGAGAAGGCCCAGGACTCTGCATTTGGGGAATCAAACTATCTTTCGGGCAAGCTGCTCTTCCTCTTGGACTTCAGTCTCCCCATTTATAAAATGGGAGAACAGGAATAGATGTGCTCACGCGTCCCTTCTGGGTCCAATGCCCACCTGACTGCTGACAGCTGTGGTAGGGAAGACGGGGAGAAGAAGGGGTCTATCTAGCCACTTAGTTGATAGCATGTCATAAATACCTTGCCCAAGGCCTGAAAAAAACATTTTTTATCTGCTTCAAAATACAAAGAGAGAAAACTGCAAAATCAAAATGAGCAAATATTCAATTAAATGTCTACATAATTAACATTATGTAAATGTCATTAATTATTAAATTTGCTATTCATAAAAATTTCATTACATTTAAATACAATTTATTCTTTAGAATTTCACTTTGAAAAAAAATTCAACTATGCCTGGTGATTGCTGAGGGCTTATAGCCACAAGTTACTCATAGACAAATACTTTTAACAGCCAAGTCCTAAAAAAAGTATCTTTTAAATATTTTACAGCAAAAAATATTAATGTGAAATGTGAAAAATTTTTAATGCATTTGATAAGATATGAAGTGACATCTTTAAAAGTAAGAATGCCTAGGGCCTTTGAAAATCTTAAAATTGTCCTAGAACCAGAAGGTATAATATTCCGAACTAATATTTATTATATACTTACTCTGTGTCAGGCATGCATTATTAGCTCATTTAATCCTTGAGGCTAGTTTTGGGGTAAAAACTGTTCCCATTTTACAGGTGGGGAAACTGACACAGAGGAGAGTAACCTTCCCAGGGACACGGGGTAGTTATCAGCACGGCTAGGATGGGAAACCAGCGGTCGCCAGGCTCATGCTCCTAGCCACTCTACCATATCTATGCCTGGCGTCTGGACTTTCCAGAGAAGAAAGCCAGTGCTGGTGGGATGAGGAGGAAGGGGCGCCATTTCCACCAGCCAGGAGTGCCCTTTACGCGGCCTCACACGGAGCCCAGCCCTTGCTTGACCCCGCTGCTACCGTCACCCCCGGAGCTGTCTTCTGCCCAAAGTTGTCTCCTCTCCAGCTGACTGTCAGCTCCACCTACGTGCTATTAATAATGTAAAACTATAATTTAAAAAAAGAGCGGATAGCCATTGACAGCTCCGTCAGCATTTTATACAGTACTTAATCTCATTCCATCCTCACGACAAACCCCATCTTACAAACGAGGGATTTGGGGTTTAGAGACTTGAAATAATTTGCCCCCGGTCACACAGCTCTCAGAAGTTATGGAAGCTGGACTTTCACTCTGGTCTTACTCTAAAGCCTAAACTGTCTTCTAGATTAAGAATATATATGTATTGTTTAAGCAATTTGATTACTAAGAAGTATATTGAATAAAAAAGTGAAGCCCTCCCTTTTCTACAACCAGCCTACTTGTCTCCCCTCATCTGATTCCCTCTCCCCATGTGTGCACTGTTAACAGTTTGGTGAGCATCCTCCTAGACGTTCGCTATATATTTACACGTCTATCCATCTCTCCCTTCCTTCCTCACTTACTTCTTCTGGTGGCTTCAGTGGCTACATGTGGCAGTTCCCAGATGGAAAATGCAATGACAACTCTTTACCCGGGATGTCGAAGTTCCAAGGGCAAGGCTGACAGGAGTCCTGACATACGTGCGTGGGAATGGGGAAAGCAGGTGGGGTGCTTCTCTCCCCTTGCAAGGTGTCTCTGGCTAATTAACACATCACTTTTATCTACTCCTGCACGGTCCTGTGTGCTGAAATGACACGCTACGTTTTCATTCTGGGAGGTCTCAGGGCTCAGCTGGCTCAGATCTCACTTGGGACGCTTTGGGAAGAACAGAGCATCTGCGTAAGACTAGTGGCAAAAATCCGACTCACTGCTGCTTTTCTGTCCTGTTTAAGGGAAATCATAATTAGAATTATCTAGAAGAGAGAGCTGGGCAGTAGCTTGAATTACTTGGGGACAGGACCTTGCTGCTTTGATTTTCGCATACCCAGTGCCAACAGAGAATCTGGTACACAGTAGGTGCTCAATAAATTGTCAAATGAATAAGTTGGTAGAGTAGAGAACGGGGCTCTCCTGCTATTGTTTCATGCAGAAAAGTTCTGTTACAGTGAATTTTCTACTTGCAAAGATGAGAGGTTTTTAGTGCTCTGGTGAATTTCTTTTTCCTTTTATTTTCATAGTGACAGTTCAGGGGCAAAGAAAAGCCTCCATCTCTCTGAAAAAGTAGAAGAAACCCATGGGGTTTGGGTAACTTAAACTACAAGGCTCTTTCTTTGACATGTTGCAAGGATAGGAATATTTAACGATAGCACTGACAATGTCATCTGTGTAAAAGGAGTGACTTCCTGGCTGAGATGGTTAAGATAACCCTGTGCCTATGAGTGGAGGCCGGGCAATCTATGAGCTCAGGGCTCTGGTTCTGCTGCCTGTTTCTTGGCCGTATGATCTGGGCAAGTTACTTAACTTTTCTGTTTCTCAGTTTCATCTTCTGTAAAATGGCGATAATAATAGCACCTGCCCCCTACAGTGTATGGAAGAGGATTAGGTACAATGATATAGGTAAAATATTGAGCATGGTGCTTGGTGTGTATATGAATGTGTGTGCCTGTCTGTGCGTGTGTTTGTGTGTACGTAATAAAATCTCAAAATTATATTATTATTATTAATAATAAACTCTGGACCCTCATCATAATGCTGTTCTCAATACCTAAGAACTTGATATCTACTGACATGGAAGAGGATTAGGTACAATGATATAGGTAAAATATTGAGCATGGTGCTTGGTGTGTATATGAATGTGTGTGCCTGTCTGTGCGTGTGTTTGTGTGTACGTAATAAAATCTCAAAATTATATTATTATTATTAATAATAAACTCTGGACCCTCATCATAATGCTGTTCTCAATACCTAAGAACTTGATATCTATTGATAACTGTTTGTTGAATGAATGAATGAATGAATGCATTATATTGACTGGGGTGAGATGAGGCAGGTGTTCCACCTAATCCATCTCTGAATCCCCAGAGTTGAGCAGGTGACACATGGCAGCCTTTCTAGGTGATTTAGCCAAACATTCATAATTCAGATTAAGTGGGGAAGGTGGCAAGAGAGTTGAGGTTTTAAGCAGAAGATCTGAATTGAGTCCTAAGTCTGCCATTTGCCATCTTACATGGAAGCATTAAGAACTCCTTTTCCGTCTGGGGCCCCCTGTGCAGCATCAGAAGGAATGTCCATGGAATAAACAAGAGACTCGAAGAATGTAAGCCAGAAAGGTTTCTAATAGTGTCCTTGTTAGGGGTGGTAAGACCCAAAGTCTTCCCATTTGGGGTAAAGAAATAGGCATCAAAAGCACTCCCTTCTCCTCTTATTTCTACTCTATTTGTGCAAGAGAGACAATAAATGAGAGCAGTCGGGGAGGTGAGAGGGAATGGTGGGGACTGTACCCTCTGGGCAGACAGCTCTCATTGGCTTTAGCCCATCATTACCAGATAGGAAGGCAGGTCCAGCCAAGCTAGTTAGTGTGACCTCTGAGCAGTTGGAAATCTGGATGATCACATGAAAGCTACCTAATTTTATATGTTCCCATCTAACACAAAATTAATTTTATAACTTTGAGTGGGCCAGCACCATGAGGGACAATCAAAACACTGTGGGACAGATTAACCCTTGGGCTGCCAGCCCATGGATGGACCTCCAATCCAGGCTCAGCCTATGCAGTACGACCCTGAAGCCCAGGTCACATAAGGAGCCCAGTTAAGCTGGTGGCTAGTCATACAGAGTCAGTGATGGGACCCGGTCGTGATACTCCAGCCGATCTTAAGAGATCAAATAATGCTGCAAGAGAACACGGCTTTTACAAGAAATGATGACAAAATGCCCAGAAGAACACAACACTAGACAAAATATTTCATAGGAGAAAACAGCACACCCAAGGCTTCCTGGATTTAACAGAAAAATCCACAGCAGAATCCAGGTGCGTAAACCATAACCAAAATAGAAGCTTACACAACTCTCAGTGAGCAATTCTTCTGCTACAAAATAGTGCCAGGTCGTGTGTCCCCAAACTCAAGCCTCTCAGTCCTGGTCACAAAGCAATCTCCATTCCTGTTTACCCATATTTATCTTCTAAAAGCTTGTTGTTTGAAGGTCTGAAAAGACTGTTGTGCTGAGATTATACTAATATTTATTGAGCTCTTAGTACATGCCAGACGCCATCCAAGCTCTTTGCATATATCAGTGCACTTAATCCTCAAAAAGCCCTAGGAGGAAGGCTTACTAGTTCCCCTATGAGGAAACGGAGACCCAGAAAGGTTAATAACATCCCCAAGAGCTCAGAGCCAGAAAATTGCAGCTCTGGGCCCTGAACCCAGACAGCTAGCTCCAGAGTCCAAGCTTCTGGCTGCCACCCATGATGGCCTGCCTAATCTCATGGTTCCTGCCTAATCTTATGGTACCAGAACAGAGAGAGGATGTGAGGGCATCATCTCTATTGAGAACATTGTGCAAGGTGCCAAAGGATTCAGTTTGGCTCCAACTTCTTCAGAACAGAGAGCAGCAGATCCCTTAGTGAACAGTGTCTGCGATCCCTAAAGGGACAGCCCCTCCTCCCCTGTGACTTTTAGTTCCCCCTTGTGAATGTAAATTCTGTCAGAGGATAATCTAAACCAGTATACACTCTAAAAGAAAATCCAGAAGGGAGGTTACTTGCTAACTGATGTGAGGACAGTCGTGTTTTTCAAGAGTCTATTTGCATTCTCCACTTCAAAAATGAGACCTCCAGCTCTTTCATCTAGAAGTCTTAAATGACAGGGCGATAGTCTGCTCCATCGGCTCCTTTAATTAAATGAACTCTGAGACGTTACACCTCTGCGTACACTCAGAAACTCTTCTATGTTCTCTTTTGATCTCTGTAATTTATTTTAAAGATCACATTGAACATGTTATTTGCTCTGCGAGCCATGGCCCAAAGAAATCAAATTCTAACCTGATCACAGCATTCCATTCCATGTCACCCCCCACATTAAAAAGCTGCCACACCCCCCACCTCGCCACCAGTTACCATTGCCTCTGAATTAAATCTAAATTTGGTCGGGAGTTCCAGGCTCCAGCCACCTTTCTAAGTTATTTTCCACTTTTCATTGATTAATTCTCCTCCCCTTCAGCTAAACTGGGTTACTGGTTGTTATCTCCTTCCAGGAATATTTCTGCAACCCTCCCGTCATGCAGCTCTGTGGCACGTGGACTGGTTTCTCTCCACGAGCCGTCCCAGGCACCCGCCCTTCTAATTCTGCTCATGTCGGAATCTGCATTGCCACGATCTCCCCCTCCTAGGACATATAAATGACAGGAAGGCAAGGATTGTATCTTCCATGAGTCCCTATCCCAATTTACACATAGTAGGTATTCAGCAAATGTGTCTAAAGTTGAATTAATCATCTAGGGAACTGATGCATGAATGGAACAGTCTTGGACTCTTGTGTTTACATTCCAAATGACACCAAGGAAACTCTACTGCAGGGCTGTATATCTTTATCTGCAAGCTCTGATTTTCACTGAGTGACAATCCTCTCTGTTAGGAAACACAGTAATTCTAAGGTAGGAAGGGCATTCAGTGGATTCTATTACACTTTGGAGCTGGATGTATATAAAAACAGTATGAGGATATCCTTTTAATTTGGTAATGTAACAAATACTTGTAATGCCTGCCTTATGCTAAATGGTGTGTTCAGTGCAGAATAACTAGGTACCGGTTATTGGGGAGCTCCTGGTCAACAAAGGCTACACACGAACCATTCTTAGGGGCTGGCCCTGAAGGAGTGGCCAAAATTATCTGGGGAAGGAAGGAATAAGGTCGTGGAGAAGGGAAGGAGGGAGGGAGAGAAAGAGACGTGGAGAGAATATACCAATGTATGTGTGTGTAGGCAGATAATGGGAGATAGATAGAAAGGCGGATGGGTAGACAGATAGATGATAGATGATGTAGATGATGAATGGATATGAAAATAAAGAGAAAGGTACAGTAATCATTCTCCTCCCTCCTCCCCTAAGTCTCTCTGTATAACCTCATCTTATTCTATTTTTTTTATAGCTCTTAATCACAATCTGAAATTAATTTATTTACATTTATTTGTCCACCCTTTATTAAAAAACAGCCTGAATCCCCCTACTAAAATGTAAGCTCTGTGAGACCAGGGACCTGTACTGTTCCTCACGGTCTCCCCAGAGCCCAGGCTGTAAGAGACAAATGACTACTTTAAGTGAATGAATTAAAGAAGCTGTCAGATGGAATTTTCATACCTAAGCGTTAAACTAGGCAGTAAAGAGGATATGCATCGAATGGTGGCCTGGCTCTCCTCCTGGTGCCCAATAAGAGGAACTCTCTGGGCCTCCCAGACAGCGGGGTCAGCTCTTGAGGAAAGGCCTGAGGGGGACAAAAATGGCAAACACTGACCCTGCTTCTAGAAGTTGCAAGGACACCACCTCGCCCCGGGCACAGCCTTCCAGAATGCTGCATGGTGTGACATTTATTTTTTTATTTACAGTATGCTTGTGTGCTCATGCCAACACAGCAGCAGGGGTCATGACTGGAGGACCCATTCCTGCCCCTCTCCTCCAGATGACAGGCAACTGGAAGAACAGTGTGTGCATGCTGTCAGCAGGCCATTCCCGCCCCCCAAGACAAATGCACTTATCGTTAAGGTTTTTATCACAGTTAGGATTTTCATCTCCATTTTTAGAGGAGCAGATAAGAAAATGAAATAAAAAGGAGGCAGTTTAATAAGGAGGGTCGTAGAAGCCCAGTTTCCAGGACAGACAGACCCAAATCCTACTCAGGACAATATCGTATTAGTTGGTGGCCCTGGGCTGGATGCATCCCCACTCAGTTCTGCTTTCTCATCTGTAGAATGGGGGTAATGACATCCACCTCGGAGAGATGAGGTGAGGGTAATGGATGAGACACCAGGTAGCCCAGCGCCTGGCACTCAGTCACTGAATGCCGGTTCCCTCCTCATTCCCCTTATAAGATGCTCCATCCTATTTCAAGATTCATTGCTTTTTCCCATTCTTAGGTCAGTGTGTTAATTCAAGTGTGTTCACAGTGACTGTGTAATGTGCCAGTTAAAAGTGTGGGTTCCACTACCAGACTGCCCGGATTCGAATCACGGCTCTATCACTCATTTGGTGTATGACCTTGGAAGGTTGGGTAACCCCTCTGAGCTTCAGTTCCCGCAGCTCTAAATGGGAACAATACACAGGACTTGCTGAGTTGGCTGAGGATTTAGTGAGCGTTGCAAATAAGACATTTAGAACTGTGCCAGGAATATCATCGACTCTCTCCAATATGGGCGTACTCAGTACGGCCCTGCAACCGCTC
>NW_006431919.1:15870666-15877679 GCF_000325575.1 Pteropus alecto | reverse complement strand
TTCATTCCGTCCCTCCGACATGGCTAAACTTCCTGACGCAGGGCCTTTGCCCATGCAGTTCCCTCTGCCTGGAACACCGTACCCCCAGACATTCCCATAGCTGGCTCCATCTCAGGATCCAGGCCCCAGCCTAAAGGCCCTCTCCAGAGTGAGGGCCTGGCTGCCTCTCAGCCTCAGCTAGCTTCCCTCAATCCTGACGTTCTCTCTGCCACTCCTTTTCAGTGTATGTGCTGCCGAAGCGAGCACTATGACACTCCTTTTGTATGATTTTCAGAGCACTTACTAAAATTATTTTTCAAGGCACCACGTAAAATTTTTTTCCCTATTTCATTTGCTCATTTATCATCTCTCCCCACCCCACTGGAATGTGGCTCCGTGAGAGCAGAAACTAGCCTGTCTCATTTCTTGAAACAGTATCTGATGCATAGTGAGATCTCAGTAGATTTGTAGAATGAAGAAGTGAATGAAGGATGGATGGATGAATGAATGAGTGAGAGACTATGTCTCCAGGGGACAAAATAAGCTGAAGCACATGATCTTTTGCTGAGTTTGCGCCCGGCCCCCTCCAATGCCTAACAGGGCAGCCGTGGTAAAGGCCCATTTTCAACCCTCCTGCCTTTTCTTTCAAATCTGAAAACCAGCTAATGATCCACTTGATAAAGCCCAAAGATTGCCCCTGGCAGAGCCCTCTGGGACTTCCTGTGACTAATCGCCTCCATCACCCGGTTAGAGGAGCTAGGCCATCTCACCCCTCAGGTTCCTGCTTTTTGATGCACCAGGCCGGGCAGGATGTGGGGGCTTGGACACTGCTCCCTGCACCGCTGCCTTCCAGAATGGTGCTATGAGGCTGAAAGTCCACACTTCTCTCAGGTGACCAGAGCTTGCGTCCCTTTCTCTCCCAAGGGCAGAAAGACTCTTAAATTACACCTTCCTCACACATACTGCTGCTGAGATTGCCTGCGGAATGATCTGGGTCCTCTTGAGTAAACATCATTTGCGAGTGGACAGTGGGCAGCAGGGAGGAGGGGAGGGCATCGGGGTGTTGCACCAAGGCTGGAGCCTGCCTGGCCTGGCCAGCATGGCTTCCTGGAGCCGGTAATGTGGCAGATGTTCACTTTTCTGGAAAAGAACCACATCAATATTGTGGGAGACTCTTATGCAAATAAGGACAAGTCTTGCGGCCTGAAGCCAGGGAAAAAAAATTCACTGCACAAAGGACTTAAGGCCATGGGCAAATCAAAATAATAAGCAAAACCTAGAGGTACTGGCTGCTGGAGAAAAGGCTTGGGGGCTAATACTTCCAGAGGGAAGTATTCTGCAGGCCGGAAGGATGAATGATTTTCAGGGGGTGCACACCCAGCCTCCTCTCTACTTCTGGGTGTACGTGTAACAAGGCTGCTGCAAACCTGCTGACACGGCTCAGCCACTTACTTACTGAGGACCTTGGGCAACCTACTTCACTTCTCTGGGCCTTGAAACTCTGTGCTGGGCACAGAGTAAAAATAGCTCATTTAATGGTACTTATTATTAGCATTTCAGTTGAGTTTATTCTTACTGACTTTTCACTCAAAGACCCAGAGAGTTCAAATGTGTTCTACTCTGTCCTTCTGGTCTTTCTGCACAAAATGACGTGTCTCTTCTAATTGGAGGAGGGAAGGGAACCACCACTCATTAAGCACTTGGTATGGCATAAGTCAGGTAGTACTGACCCACTGTAGGGATGATAACACTGTCCCAGAGAAGTGGAGCGACTTTCCCAAGGCCACACAGCCAATAAGTGGGAGAGCCAGGGCTATTTGGTTTTAAACCCACACTCTTTGAACCATGCCAAAGGGTTCTTCCTGGGTTGGGAGGAGGAGAAGGGAACTACACCGTATTCCCTAATCTGGGAATGGAAGGTCTCCATGGGTGTGACGGCTCTTTTGTCCTGATCATGTCGAGAAGATAACCCTGAAGTTGTAAAAAAGAATCTAAATCCTCCTAGTTGTTTGCCAGCCATTCTCAAGGAAGACAGACCCAGAGAGGAGGTCTGGAAGGGAAAAAAAAGAGAGAAAGAAAGAAAGAACATTTGGCAGACGGAGACAGGACGATGAGACGACGCATCTGGGAAATGAAGCGTTTCTAGCGAATGAAGCCCACTGGGCTAGTTGAGGAGGGAGGCTTCCTCCTACAGTCAGAGATCGCTCAGCTTCTTTATCATCACAGCCAACACCACAAGGTGCTTCCTTCTAGATGTGCTCAGAAAGGGCAAAGATGCCGGTATTGATGATAAGCCCTCAGTGCTTTTTATAAACTTGCTTGCTCATTTAATTCTCCCAACCATTGTGAAGGGGTATCATTGTCCCCATTTCACAGACAAGGAAACTGAGGCTCTAGGTGGCAAAATGCTCTCCAAAGGTCACACTTTGTAAGGGGAGGAGCTGGGATGCCACCGAGGATTCGGGGAGCTGCAAAGCCTGGCTAGAATTCACTAGGCAGGTTTATTTGTTCTCTCTCCCTCCAAATGTCCTTGCTCACTCCAACATCATCCTTAGTGTCACAGCCTGCTCCTTGTAACTGGGGCAGGAGAAGGCCACTTCTGCCTTGTTCTATTTTTGACAACCCTCCTTGTTTGGTAGAACATGCCTCTACCTGCCCTGGAGGGCCAGCCAGCTTTGTTCTCAGTGTCCGACACACCACTGTCATTACCTTCCGACACCTGTCTATGCAGGCAAACCACAGGAGACAGCTATCAGAGGCAGGGGCTCACCGGCTCTCCAGGTTACATAAAGTCAGAGCCCCCCACGGCAGGCACTTTGGCATGTCGTCTCACCTCTTTGTGCCTCATTTTTTCCCTCTGTAAAATAGGTCCTCAAAGGGGACCACTGCAACAATCAGGGTTAAAGGACATCACCCAGATAAAGTGCTTAGACCAGTCCTGGCACATGCGAATGCTTTATAAATGCTAATGATTAGTCCACAGACCTGAAGAGTACAGAATCACACTGTGCTAAGGCCAGAAGGCCCTTAGAAACCAGTTAGCCCCCTACCCTCTTGGTTTACAGAGAAGGTAAATAAGGCCCCCAAAAGCAAAGTAACTTTTCTAAGTTTTCACAGCAAGTGGCAGAGATGACAGCAGAACCAGTTCCCTTTATTCCCAAGCATGTCCTCAAACATAACCAGCACCGGAGTCACCTGGAGTGGAGGCTGAAGCACACAGCGCTGGGCCCCACCCCAGGGGGTCTGGTTCATTAGGTCCAAGGTAGATCCGACAATATCGTTTCTCTCAAGCTCAGGTGATGCTGATTGTTGGGTCCCGGGACCCGCCTTGGAAACCACCGCCATAGTCTCAAAATGATAATGGCTCGTGGCGCCAGGCAGGTTAATATAACATGTGAACTAGGATCTGAGGGTAACTGAAGATCACGCCAGGTCCCCTGGGAGCAGCTGCTACTGCTCAACACTGGATGACACTGTGCAGAAAAGTGGGTCCTGTGAGTCTCTAGGCCTTTTGCTTTCTCAAAAGAAGCCGTAAATCTGTCTTTTTATATGGAAACTCCTAGAATGTAAATGTTAGCAACTAACTCACATAAAAAAGTATGTAGATCAATAAGTCACATCCACATGTTGAATTTGGGCCACAGGCCACAAGTTTGGGACCTCTGTGACGCCTTGTCCACATGCCTGGATCTGAAGGTGGAACCGACCCTACGAACAGCTGCTTCCTTTTCTGCAGGGGAAATCTCATCCAGAAATCATGGATTTTCCCCCAAAGAGAATGTACCAATGAATATTTTAAAATCTATCCATCCAATTCACAAGCCTGATGCATTCTCCAAAGCTGAAAGTCGACTTCACGTGGGTGCATCACAGAGCAAGGACAACGGGCCTGGGTGTGGGGGAACCTCACTGTTAGCCCCCATCCAATGGAGCGGAGCAGCTGCGGGCCGTTATCAAAGCTCCCAAGCTGTGCCGGCTCCCCCGGCCCACCCTGCAACGTTCCTCTACCCAGTCCGCTTTTTCGGCTGCGATATCAACAACAATGTTTTTTTGTATATATACGATTTGCCAGATAGCTTACATATAGCGTCTCGTCTAATCCTAGGATATTGTGAAGACAGAGTTATTATTATCCCTGTACTTCATCTGAGTAAGCAAACCTGCACAAGAGAGGGCTCATGCCATGGCTGGCGACAGCAGAAGAGCTCACAGCAGGGTTTGGGGGCATCGAAGACAGCTAACCTCCCAGTAGGCTGGTTGGTGGTTTAACTGGTTCCTGAGCCCGTGTGGTCTCCCTTACGCAGAGGGCAGGGACTATGGCCTCTGTTCTCCTGTGCCCCTTACAGGGTGAAGGTCAGCCGCTGCCCACCTAGTATCCTCAGTGCATAAATGCTGCAGCCAGTGGCACGGGTGCCATCTTGGCAAAAAAATTCCTCCCCCTCACCAGAGAGGGAACTTGGGAGGGAAAATTACAGTTTTCTGTAAAATATGGAAATAGATGCTTGCGAACGACTTTAAATTTATGATAATTTCCCAATACCTCAAGACATCCCACTTGAACATCTGTGTGGTTCATGGACGAGTGCATGAACTGTTGCTAATCAGAAATGAATTGTGCCAGCTCCACAGACCCACGTTTCCTGCATTTTTCGACTTTTCCCCCCTCCTACCCAGTCTCCCTCTAATTAGACCATGGGAGAGGCAACAGACACTCTTCCATGATTCAGAGTGGCCAGAAGTCGCTGGGGAGAGAAAACATTCCAAGGAAAATAATATTTTTCTTGTTTTGACAGATGATTCTTTTAACTGCCTTCTCCACCACCCCATACACACTCTGCCATAAATAAGATATGCTACAGACTTTCTCAGGTGTCTGCACCTTAATGAGAATTTGCTTTCTGACACCTTGGGAAAGGTCAATAAAGAAAAAAGAAATCAGAGAGAGGCCCCACATCCTTCTGATGTTGAACTCGCTCCATTCACGCTAACAGCAGCAGTGGTATTATTTTGCAACTGTAGAACAGATGTGAAGCCCAAATGATACGATAGAGTTTTATTTTCACATGGTGCATATTTTTAAATTGGGGAAAAGAATGGGGCTTGACATTTACGGGCGACAGAGTTCCTGTTGCACAGCAACCTTGCCTTTCAGGACGAACTGAAGTAGGCAGCCCCAGGGGTGGGGCTCTGTTCTGGGCGACCTGTCCCAGTCCCATCCCTCCGCTTGGAGAAAGCACACAGTATCAAATGACGGCTGGTCTCCTGTGGCCACTCTCGCCCGCTCCATTCTGTTTTCTACACAACACTCAGAGTGATCTTTTCCAACGCAGAGGGAATCGTGCACGGCCTTCAGCGCACCCCAGCTCTTAGGACACCGTCCAGCATCCTTAAGACGGCTGAGGGTTCTGCCCAGTCTGGTTCTTCCTTCCCTTGTCATGCACCACGCCCCTCACATTCTGCATTCGAATAGCCACTCACAAGCGCCCCACACAACCTTCTCGCCCTCGGCAACCTGTGCCTAGAACAACACTCTCTCGTTCTGCCGTTCCCTGCGGCCTTCAGACCTCAGGTCCAGGACCTTCCAGGGCTCCTTGTCACCTCCTCTCCTCGCTCCACACGCTTTTCCTTCAGAGCACTTCTTCAGTTTGTCATGAAAGGCTCGGTTGTGGGCTAGCCGATTAATGCCTCTTACCCCTCGGAACCAGGCTCCACGACGGCCAGCTCTCTGTCTGCTTTTGCTCACCTCTGAAGACCTGAGACTTAGCACGAGCAGGTCACTATTGACATTTGGGGCCAGATAATTCTTTGTCAGGGATGGGAGGCTATTTTGCGCATTGCAGGATCAGTTGAGCAGGTCACTATTGACATTTGGGGCCAGATAATCCTTTGTCAGGGGCGGGGGGCTATTTTGCGCATTGCAGGATCAGCATCCCTGGCATCCCTGACCTCTCCCCACGAGATGACAGTAGAAACCCCTAAGTGGTGAAAACCAAAATGTCTCCAGACATTGTTTACTTGGGTAGCAAAGTCACCCCCAGCTGAGAACGACTGGGAGTCTGGCACATAGTTGTCACTCAATAAAAGGCCCACCCACTTTCCAAAGCCCCTTCTGCTTTTCCTTTTTAAGCAGCAGATCCTTTTTAAAAATCAGTAGAACACTAATAAGGTGCTGCTCCCGAGGAAGCATAGGGACCCTGGGACCTACCCACTGGCCCCTCTCCCTGCCCACAACTGTCCCCAGGGCTCAGAGAACACAGAAAATTACCGGGGGAATGTGAGTGTGTAAGTTTGGGGGTAAAAAATAAAAGGCAACTCTGCTAGATAACCTTGAGCAAGTCACTTAAATGCTCAGAGTCTCCATTTTTCCATCTGTAAATAGAGACATGACAGCCTCTAACTTACAGGTTTGTGGTAAGGAATAAATCAGTGCCTGGCACATAGGAGGAGCTGACTACAGGTTGACTTGTCTCTCCTTTTTTATATTCTTCAGGGACCTTAAACGAGAGCAGAACAGCTTACAAGAACCTTACATATCTGATTAATTTTACACAAAAACAAATATTTGGATATGGAGATCCCAGGTAGAACCATGTATTTTTATGTAGAAAAAGAAAGGAAGGAAGAGGAAAACAAAATATTTGTTTAAGGTGGCAGCTATTCTGTGTAATAGTCTCTGCAAAGATTTCTTGAATAGACTGTAAGCTTAGGAGGCAGGTTTGCCCTGCCGCTAAGACCTCCACGGCTGGTGAATTATAGGTACACAATACAGGTTAGCTGAATAAATGACTATCTAGCTGTTTCAAAACTTAGTGACTCCCAGGTTCTCAGAAGTTTAGCCTGAATTTTCCCTCTTTGCCTCCCCACACCTAGAAGTGATGTCCTGTGCCTCCTGTTACACTGTAAAGGACAGTAAAAGTTGGTCTGAAAGATGGAGAACCAAGACTAGGCTGGTGGAATGGAGAAAGGGATCCAACACCCGTGTGAGAGAAGGAACATTTGACTTCAGTGTTGTTAGTGACCAAGAATAGAATGGG
>NW_006431919.1:15817485-15870421 GCF_000325575.1 Pteropus alecto | reverse complement strand
TTCCTGCTGGGTCCTGTGCCCCACGGGCCCAGGGATAACGGGGCCCACCAGAGCCCTGCTGCCCCTGAGCAGATCAGCATCGGTAGGGGGCTACTGCAGGCAAAAGTGTTACATAAAAGAGGCAAATATAAGAGTGTTTAGAAGAAGACATGAAAGAATAATGATAAGTATCTTTTCTTCATCTGAAAAATGAAAATATAATAATATCTACCACATAGGTTTGTTATGGGTATTAAATGAGTCGACAAATTTAAAGTGCTTAGAATGGGTTCGGTCACATAGTAAGTATTCAACGCGTTACTGCTATCATTATTGTTATTGTCATTAGCAATTTACTGAACACCTACTATGTGCCAAAAAAAAAACAGATAAGCATGTGTTATCTCACTTCATCCTCACAGCCTCGGGAGACAGACTTCATATTCTCCATTGGACATTTAAGAAAAACATCCATAGATCAGGTTAGGTGAGAAGTATTCCAGGTTATACACCCTGGGAACACAGATCCAAAAAGCAAATGCAAGTCTAGGGCCTGGCAAACTTTTTCTTAAAGGGTTAGGTAATACATTTTTAGGCTTTGCAGGCCATAGTCTGTGCTACAACTACTCAACTCTTCCACTGTAGTGTGAAAGCAGCCATAGATAACATGTAAACAAATGGACACAGCTGGGTTCCAATAAAACGTTATCTACATGAAAGCTAGCTGGCTGGCTGGTAGTCTGCGGGCCCCTCTAAACCACTGGCACGGACGGTCTGTTGAAAGATATCTTCCACAGGAAGAGATCAGCAAGAGCTGCAGACTGTGATTCAGGTCAAAGAATGTGGGCGAGGGTAGACCAATTCCCTGTCCAGAAGCTGGGCAGCCCCTACTTATTTGCCAAATTCCACACCTCTCCTCCCAGTGTCCAAGCCACTGTGTTTGCAGAGCAGCAGCAGCCGAGGTGATGGGAGACCTAACCTGTGATGGAGAAGCTTTGATATTTTTCTAGTATGTTTGAATTATTAAGTGTCTGCCTCATTAAGCGAAGGGTGCTGTTATAATTCTTTCGCCAGAGACAAAATTGCAATTTAAATTGAGTTTTGCCAATTTAGCTAATTTACTAAGTGGGCATCGCCACGTCTTAATTATTATCCTCCAATCACAGATTATTCATGGGAACGATGGGATGTCAGTGCACCAAATCTATATAGGCTTCAGCGCACCCCCCAACAGAGATGTGAGCCCTTGTGGAATGTGCCGTCCTGTAGCGGCTGGGTGGCCAGACTGGTTTCTCCAATAATATCCAAATATTTGCTAATTTATATATATATATAAAAAAGAAATCCAATAAATCATACAGTAAAGATGTGCTGATTCTCCCCACCCCCCAGCAAAACACACACAGGCTAAGATAGATGTCATTATGTACAGTGATTATCTTGCAGTTGGCTGGGTTTCCCTCCCTCAGCACTAGGTCCGCTGTTGACCAGCAGTGAGACTTTTGAAAAGTCACTTTAATTCCTGGCACCTCAGTCTCCTTCCATAAAGCTGCTGGGCCAGGTCAGTGATTTGGAGCAGGGCCAGGACTGGGGTGCGGCAGACGAGGGGCCTTGAGCTTGCGTGAGCCTCCTAAATATCACCTTTTTAAAAGCGTTGCACTCTGGGCACCTCCTTTGACACGTCGTAGTCCCAGCTCTGCCACAGAGACACAGAACTCCCTTAAAACAATGGCTGACAGTGTGGTCAATTCTTTGGTCTCTTTTTAAAACTTCTGTGCTTCTATGGATTAATTCTGTGTGTACAGTCAAGATGCATATTTTGTTGATTTTGTTCTCTATCTCCTGAAGGGCAGACAAGTGGTTTTGTAATATTTTAGGACAACTGGAAACTATTTTGTTCTTATTTGCAAAAACGCTTAGGGGATAGGAAAATCATTCTTTAAAGTTGGTTTCCTCCTCCCTACCTCAAGAAAAAATTCCTCCTAGCCTCTTAAAGGATATCTATTTGGCCTTTTATTAGTTGTGTTCAGAGGCACGAAACTAACCATTTAAGGATGCAGCTGATAGAGAATGCTGTTTTCTGTATGCTCTGCTGAGTAAATGTCATTCTTGATTATTATTTATCTGCAGGACTTTTGAGTTATATTGTCTTGTTCTATCAAAAATGTCTGATTTTTTTTTAATATTTTTACTGAACCCATTTTTCTCCTATGAAGTCAGTGTACTGTGCACAATTTGACAAGTTCTAAGACATAATGTAGCGATCGGAGCTCTAAGTAAAATAACACGGTGATGACAGATGACTTCCCCACACCTGCAGTGTTCATCACTGCCTCGCTATGAAGACCTTCATTTCACCGCCAAGTAGGTAGGACATGACGAAGTGCTGACTTCTCAACTAGCAGACATTAGCATTTGCTTCTTGATACAGTCTCCCACACCTTGACCCGATATTCGAATGGCTGCCGTCCAAAGGTGCTAGTGGTTCTAACAACGGGTTCTCAACCTAAACTTCTCCATTCGGTCGCCCTTTCAGCATGTCAGACCTTGGTGACTTAGCACTAGACAAGGCAAAGAGAGATGGCACGATCCAGTCTTCAGTGATGGCTCAGCAGCAGCAGAAGGACACACCTGACCTTCGGTTTCCTATAATGGCATGTGAGCTGAGACCGTCTCCTTTGTTGACTTTAAATTTTGATCCAATAATGTACAGGAGAGACTGAAGCTGCAGAGTACAAGGTCTTGTACTCACAGATCTTGGCTCTTGCAAGCGGAGTGCAAAGTCACTCAGAAACGGCGACAGCGTGGTGAACTGCACGCCATCCTCGTTCACTGCGGCTCCCTCCAGTTACGAGGGCATGTCACAGTGCAGGCTGGTCCTTCTACAGAACCTCTGCCTGGGTGCCTTGACTGCCACTTCCCTGCCCACTTGTTGGACTCCCTTTCAGCTCTCTTTCTGTTACTTATCAGACCTTCCCAAGATTACACGCCCCCTCTGATGGCCACGACTAGTATGTTGGCGGCCAAGGTTCACATCTGGCTAATAGTGCATCAGCTTCTGCCTGCAAAATACTTTCACTATACGTACCACTTTCTCAGCTGTTTTTTTTTTTTTTTAATCAAAATTAATATCTAGGCTAGATGGTAAAAGTTGTTTTGGTAACATATCATACGTTATTTGCAGATGATATTAAAATTAACTTATCACATATATGATAATGAAACTAAGAATAATAATAATGATATAACTAGTATTTATCGAATCCTGACCCTGTGAGGAGTGCTGTGCGACTACTTTGCATAGACCATCCCATTTAATACTCATTAGTGCCTGAGTAGGATCCTAGCACTAGCTCCATTCTGCAGATGAGAGAGACAAGGCTTAGTAAGGGGAAGTGCCTTGCCCAAGACCAGGCAGGCCGAAGGAAAGAGCAGGATTTAGGTCTAGGCTTTGTGAATCTACTGTCCACAGTTAAGCCGGGAGAAACGTGGATGCTGATGGCATTTTATCTCTAGCACGCGCGCATATGTCCCCTCACTATGTGACAAGTGCTGGGCCAGGCACTGGGGATACCCTGTCCTCAGGAGTTTGTGTGTAGTGGACGTGAGGATAGGCAAATCAGGGGTGACAACCCAGAGTGGTATCAGCTATGATCCACTTCCGGGACAACTACCAGCACACTTAGGACAGGAATATAAATCAGCCCAGATCAAGGAAGTCTTCTCAAGAAAGGTGGCGGAGGGGACTTGTTCCAAGGAATTCACAATTCTATTCCATTTCTACAAAGAAAAAAAGGCAAGTGACATAGGCTCTGTCCCAGTTCCTGGTTCTTGCCACCCCACAGCTGGCATCTACCTGGTCCCCTGCCTCAGCAGTTCCCAACCTCAAGGACACCCCACAGGGAGTGAGGCGAGCAGACACTGATGCACAGCATGAGCAAAGGGAAGTCTGGTGCCCTCTGCCCTGGATGGTTAAACTTAACATGAGCCACAGACTCTGATCAAGCCGAGGGAGGAGAGAGACAGAAAAGCAGGCGAAGTCCCTAAGTCAGCGCCATTAAAGATGACACCAGAAGAATGTTCAAGAAGTGAGGGTGCTCCCTGGAGCATGCTTTGTCCATTCTTCCTGGTGACTGCGCTAAGTCTGTCCAGCCACCCCCATCAATTCCCTACTCCGTCAATCTGTGTGATGAAGGAAATCCGAGAAGGGAATGCAAGGCTAGCGACTGCCTGGAAGTTGGAGAAGTGGGTGGCGGCCCCAAAACTGCTTGAAGGTGCTCTCCTCACATGGCCGTATTTCCAGAACAGAGGCCACCAAGGTCCCTGGACTTTCACACACGCTGCTCCTTCCCATCAGGAAGAAGAATGAATCAAAGAGAAGGGAATGAGTTGGACCAGAGATACATTGTTTCTGAAAGGTGGACAAATGAGCAGACCGCTTCCCAAGCTGAATGTGAGATCAATATTAAAATGAAACAAAATACTGAATTCATTTACGCTGGCTCTTGATACTCAAGATAATGACTAATTTACCAGAACAGGGAAAGCTGACCTACAGCAGTGGCTCTTAACCTTTGCTGGCACATCAGAATTACCTGGAGATGCCAAGGCTGTGACACAAAATAATGAGATGGAATTACTGGGGGGAGGGGCAGGTTTCAGTATCTATACAACCCCCAGGTGATTTCCAGTGCGTAGCCAAGGTCGAGAACCACCATCCTACATGCTACCCTGCCACATTCCAATAGAAGAAGCTACTAGTAAACAGAACCTGGTTTCCATGGCAACCTGTAGCTCAGCTCCTCTGCCTTTCAGAGCACACTGAGAGGTAAATTATTTAGTTTCCTTGTCCCTATCACCACCCTGTTTCAGGTGATAGGGCCTCAAGTGGCAGGGAATCTCTCTTATTTAATGACTGGAGGATGAGCTGGGGGCCATGATATCATCTCGCCTGTCAATACCTGCCGGAGAAACCATTTCTCTGCAGAGAACGGCAGGCAGATGTGTGTGCTGAGGAGCGGTTAGGATGTGATGGGTGAGCCAGAGGCAGGATCTCTATGAATACTGCTCTGGTTTGAGGTTGCGGCATTGATATTAGAATATTCTGCTATTTTTCCTCGGGATTTCATCTCTGGGAAACTATGATACCAGATCTCTCCTTTAAAAAAAAAAAAAAGAAGAAGGAAACCACTGTTCATTTTTAAACACTATGCACGTACGTTTGTATAGTTAGAGTGAAGAAGGAAGAAATAAAGGAAAGGGCAGGCGGGAGGGGAATGACTGACGGACAGGTGCCCTGGAGGAAGGTTCCACGCTGTTTCTGGGGCTAGCTGCGGACTGTCTTCTGGATTTTTGGCTGCGTCTACTAGAACCACATGTAAGCCATTGTACTAGAAACTTCATATTCCTCATTTATCACCCTCACCACCACCACCCCATCGTATGGCATTAGCCCAGTTTCACAGACGAGGAAACAGGCTCAGAAACATTGTTTCACTTCACTAGTCAAACAGTCAGGAAGTGACAGAAATGGGATTAAAACTCCAGTCTGTCTGACCCAAAGCACTTTCCAGGGAACTATACCATCTCATAAAATAAACAAACCTCATTTTCTAGAGCAGGGGTTTAGGGCACTTGGATAGACGGGAAGGGTTTCTTCAAAGAAGCCTGAAGTTTCAAGCAACCAAGGCGAGAATTCGTCAATTGCTGAGAGATGGCAGTATCGAGCCAAGCCCCTCGCGTGGCTCTGAGGTATGTGTCCTTTCCACTGACCCACTGTGGGGAGCAAGATGTGTGTGTTGATGGCTTTCGTTAGCAATAGGGCTGCAGTGAGCCAAGCCATCTTCACTCTCTCCAGGTCCTCTTGGAGATGCACGTGTGTTTGGCAGATAGCTTCTCAGGACTGGGCTCTGTATAAAGGAGTCATGATTGAAAGCATCCCATAGAAGTCATGATTGAAATCCCAAAGGAGTCATGATTGAAAGCATCCCATAGAAGGCTTAATGCTGAGGATGTCAGTAGCACAGTGACTTCATCAAATGAGCCGAAGTCATTACTATCTTCCCCAAGAGGAACATAACCTCCCACTGGTTCACTTTTCCCAGCTATGTGCCTCCTCCCATCTCCCTGGGACCCACGTGAGCGCATGCCACGGCTGTGTAGGGACATCCGAAAGAGACCCACCCAGGAAATTCAATGAGGATGCTTTCTCCTTCATTTTTTTTTTTTATCACTTATATATAGCTAAAATGGCAAATATAGGAAGAAAAAGAAATGCGAACCTTGATGAAGAACTGAGAGCAGGAGAAAAGAGACCAAGAGAGAAGGCTGCTCAACAATCTAGAAAGAGAGGCTCATCCAAACAGCACTTTGCACCAGACACTCTGAGGGCGAAGAAGACAGAGATTTAAGAGAAACAACCCTCTTGAAATTCATAATTCAAGGCAAAATCTCAAAACTTAATTGCTCCCTGTCGGCCACAGCTCGTCTTTGTCTTCTGTGATTTTGCACAAATTGATGTGGCAGCATTAAACAGCCACCACATTCATTTTTAAAGGACTTTCTTGTTATCTACAGCCTGTTAATATGTCCATCCTTCACCCCCTTAAGTAATTCCGGGCAGATTTTTACTCATTTGGAACCAATGAAGCTCTTATTCGATAGAAGGAGGAAAACTGTCCAAGATGAAATGTCATCTGGGAGGACACACATCACCCTTAGAGGCTCTGAGGCCCCTTGAGCCTGAAAAGGAGCCCCAGAGGTGAGTGCTTAGGGAGAAAAGCAAAGCTGAAAAAAAAAAAAAAAGCTGAATCAGTTTGTGCTTTAATCACCACTCATGTGTGGCTATTGAAACTGAAATTAATTAAAATTAAATAAAACTACAGCTTCTATCTATTGTCACATCAGCCCCATTCCAAGTGCTTGATAGACACGTTCCAAGTGGACACCATAATGGTAGCACAAAACACGACTTCCATGATGGCAGAAGGTTCTGTTGGACAGGGCTGGTTCAAAGCTTTCAGACTCGAACAGGTTGGCTTCTTACTGTCAAGATAAGTTAGCTGTTCTGCATACAATGTGCCACAATCCACTTTGTAGAGAATCCAGATGTGAGAGCTATGGGCTTTGTCTCTGTTCTTCCCCATGCAGGATGATCTTGTTGGGGTTAATCGGGTAAGAAATGGGGAATGTTTACCATGTGGCCCAGGACGAATGAACCAAAGAGGGGAGAATACTCATCCTTGGACAGTTTTCTTCTTTCTATCAAATACTAGTCCTGGCTTACCAATGTCTTCTACATGGAACTTGAGAATACCTTTAACTCCCACTGTGCCTAAGTGCCATTGGCACACGTGCTGCAGGTGGCCTCTGAGTCTGCGTAGGCTTACTGCATAGGCACTCTGGTTTCCTTTTCAACGTAGAGCATGGCAGAGCATCAGACGACTGGGCCAGCTGTTGGCTCAAGTTGACCTCGAGCAATTCATCTGCTCTTCTTGGGGTACGAAGATAAAAGGAATGCCTAGATAACCCCTCATCCCACATGTGGAGCCTTTAGCCCAAATCTAAGCAAGCCTTGGAATGATTAGTCGTGCAGTTATCTACTAATTATTCCACTATTCAAGCAGGACTAGAAGGACCCGGGGCACAGAGTGAGCATTGTGTGTACAATTAATAATTTTCATCACTCAATTACTTTGTAGTATTTAACTTAATAACATTAGACACCCATTGTTGGACTTTGATTACCGTTTCCTTCCATCTGCCCACTCCTGCATAGCTGTTCTCTATGAAGTTATGATTTTTCTACAAATCATGTTTCTTTTTTCTAATTTCTTACACTTTTCAACAGTTTGAATGTATCTGGGCCTCTCTGCCTCTTTCAAAACTTTTCTCTCCTTTGGCCTCCATGACGTCGTCCCTTCCACAGTTTCTTGGCCTCCCCTGTGAGTGGACCGTGCTCCAAGTCACTCACTGGTTTTGTCCTCCAGCCCAGCAAAGCTGCTCTTGTAACTTAGATTTGCCCTCAGCAGCACACACTGATGGGAGGGACAGGAAGCTGTGCTCTGGCAGAAGTGAGGCTGGGAGACTGGTCTGACCACATGAAAACAGTGGAGCATCCTGGGTTGGGGCAGAGGAAATGCAGACCTGGCTCATTCAGGTGGAGAGTGGGTGTCTTTAGTCAGTGCCACTGGTTGGGGGAATTAGTTTTTTTCCACCATAGGATTCAGAAAGTAGAGTCCAGTCTCCGACAAGATGGCAGAGGAAAGAGATGGCAAGAGAAACCAGCTTCCCTGCTGGTTTTCTGAGGCTGCTGCCAATACTGGTTTGGCCTTGGGCAGGGTGAACCAGTGAGGTGGCTGGCCCTGAGTTGGCAGCAGGAAAGGGTTGTCTGGGAGGGCCTGGACAAACCCCAGATTGACAGTACCGTATCTTGCTTCGGTGAGCTTCTTCCCCTACATTTATGTTCCCTGTACCACCCATCTGTGAGAGGCTTATGGATCTGTGAATTCCTACACCCACTGAAACCTGTGGAAGATTCCTGCTGGCCACACCATCTCATCATCCAACCCTAGCTAAAGAATTTTTATTCTGCATATTTCACTTCCTGATCACATGGGATTATATCTTTGGAATTATCTTTGACTCCTTTCCCTCTTGAAACTCAAACTCAGTTGTTTATGAGTCTTGCCAATTCTATGAATCATCTTTCTGATCAGCTTCTCATGTCTCAGAGCGGTGGTTCTCAAAGTGGTCTCTGGACCAGCAGCATCAGCACCACCTGGGAGTGTATTAGAAATGCAAATTCTTGTATCCCACTGTCAGAATCAGAAACTCTAGGCTTGGGGCCAGCAACCTATGTTTAAAAAGCCTTCCAAGTGATTCTGTTTCATGCTGCAGTTTGAGGACTACTGCCTTGTATCACAATCCAGGGCTCTAGGTCAGGGGTCCCCAACCTGGCACTGGTCCGTGGCCTGTTAGGGACTGGGCTGCACAGCAGCAGGGGAGCAAAGCTTCATCTGCATTTGCAGCCGCTCCCCAGCGCCAGCATCGCCGCCTCAGCTCCACCTCAGATCATTGCGTATTAGAGTCTCATAGGAGCACTGGTCCCTGGTGCCACAAAGGTTGGGGACCGCTGCTCTTAATGATCTGGCCCCTCCCTCTCTTTCTCAACTCATGGGAAGCCACTCATGACTCTCCAGCCCTCATGACTCTCCAGCCACAGCGGCCTTCTTTCAAGTCCTGGAAAGGCCCAGGATCTTCCCACCTCAGGTCTTTGCAAATGCCATTTCTCCACCTGGGATGTTATGTTCTTTGTTCTCCTTCCCACCTTCCACATGGCAAGCTCTTTAGTTCCGTGCAATCTCTTATTCCTTAGCATACATGTCAGAGGTTATGCATGGCCACCCTACCTGAAGTGCCTGCCTCATCTCCAGCCTAACTTTTAGTTTTCCCCTATCTCTGCTCCTTGGTTTGTTTTGTATCACAATTTACAATTGTTTTCTGTTTATTGGTCTTTTTTTTTAAGACTCAGAGGTAGGGACATTATCTGTTTTGTTCACCCTCGTGTTTCTAGCACAGTGTCTGAGATATAATGAAAACTCAATAAATAACTGGCTGTTGAATGAATGTACCCAGGCCGCCGTCATCTCTATTTACAGAGCTACGAGCCTTAGAGGCCTTGGTTTATTTATCTTCAAATGATCTTTGTCATCCCCTCTAGCCCTACGCCATGGTATGATGGGTGACATATGATATAACACGATGCGCCAAGCGTTACTTGCTCTGATTAAATTCTAGTCCACCCTGCCTTGGCCAGCCTTTGAGCCGGGTCACTGCTCCCAGCTTTCGGCCTCGTGCAGCTGCCAGATTCGTCTTCCTCCGTCTTCATTTTCATCATGCCCTCTTTGGACTTGGCCATCAGAACTCAGAAGATCGATGCAGACCATTTCCATTCCGAGGCTCATGAGATCAGGAAAAAAGGCCTATTTGTTAACAGTAATGCCAAGGTTTATATGGCAGTCCAAAATAAGGTAGAAGATACGAGGCTCATTTTGCAGACACTCATCATAAATATGAAAAGTGCCCTTCTCCGTAAAGTGACAATGTCCTTTTAATAGTAAGGAAAAAGCAGGGTGCTGGGATAAGGTTTGCATGCGGCAGGGGAGAGACCATGAGAGGAGTGGCCTCCCCGTGGTTCTCAAGCCAGGGCCTGGATCCACAGCTGTGGGGACTCTTGGTCCCAGATCCCTTTGGCCTCACGGGCTTTCCAGACCCATGTTTTCCCAGAGCTTCCCACTTGACTCTGAGAGAGGGATTCCCTCTGCCAAGGTCAGCTCTAGGGCAGGGGCCCAGAGACTAGATGACACCCTGCCAAGGCATGTGGGTCATGCTGTGTACCTGTGTTCTTACAAAAAAAAACTTTAGGAATGTCACAGTTTGTCTCTGAAGAAATATAAGATCTAAACTGGCACCTGCTGGCAGGGGACATCTCTTCCTCAGGGAACCAGAACTTGCTAAATTCCAGGAATAATGACAGTAACGGCCGCAGATAATATTTATGAAGACTGACTCGACTTGTCTGAAACCCTGTGAAGCACTTTACACGAATGGTCTTTTAATCCTCCAACACAACCCTATAAAACAGCTATTATTACTACCCTGCCTTACAGATGAAGGAGCTGAAGTGCAGAGGGCCCCAGGGGTCGCACAGCCAATTCGGGGCAGGGCTGGGATTCCACACGGGGCAGTGCTCATAACCTGAGCCATCAGCACAGCATCCCCGTCACCCCTCCCACGGGGCAGCCATGACCTGTGCCACTTTATAGGTAAGGAAACAGGCTCAGCTAGGGCTGCTTGGTTGTACGGGGTCCTCAACTCCCCACTACAAAGGCCAGCCCCCCTCTTTACTGTATGTTAAACTTCCGACCTTCCATAAAAAGAACAGATGGATGGGAGGCAGAGGAGGGTAGTAAAGAAAATGCACCGCAGAGAAAAAATATCTAAAAAAAATAGAGTAAAAGTGGGGGGAGTGTAATGTTACAGGTGGTTGCATTACTCGGGGAGGACAGTCTGGGGCAGAACTGCGAGCTTCTCAGGAAGACTGGGAAAGAGCAGATGTGCTTGGGCGCAGACTGTTCCTTTTTTACTTCTAGAGGAAGGAGATGCTAGCGAAGACCCAAACCAAGGAACTGTAGTTTGGCCTTAGATAATATATCTACCTGCCCATGTGCCAGGCCAAAAGGAATACCAGATTCCTCCAAACTGATGATGAAAGGTGTGTGGGGGGGGGTAAGGTCAGAAAAAATGGATTTGTTAATTATTCAGTTTTTAGCCCTCCTTCCAGAGGAAGTAGCTCAGATCTGCTGTAATGGCGGAGAGGGGGCTCTCCATTCTTTAAGCAGGATGAAGTTGCTAATTAGAGGTCTCAGTCCCTTCAAATGGACTTCACTGTGATTAAATGGAACTGAAGAGATGAAATGGGTGTTCACAGAAAGGCAAAACTGCTATCCAAGAAAAGGGCAGATGATCATAAAGATGTGGGGGTCTTAATTCTTCTTGAGAACAAATGAACGAGAAAGGTCCACACCTACTTGAGAGAGCAATGGGGAAATCTGACTTGACAGTGGGATGGGTGGAGGAAGTAAAAATGGGTCATTGGACACCAAGAAACTAACAAGGCAGAAGTTGGGCTCTGGTGGAGAAAAGATGTGAGGGAAGGAAGATGGGGACATAGAATTCCTATTTATAGTGAATCTATTCCCTGCCCCAAACCTGATGTCCTCTAGGCCTGACCTCATTTCCTACTAGCTCAGGCCCGCAGGACCAGAGCACATGCTGTAGCTGGTGTAACTCTTACCCAGGTACTGACTCATCAGACGGCTGTGGCCTGCTGGGCCTTTCCAGACACCATGTAGGGAGCAACACAGTGAGAGGATGCAGGTGCCTCTGCCTCTAAATTCACGGGGCACAGCAGGGCAGAGGGAAGGGTAGATGGCAGGAGGAGGTAAGGGGGGTGGTTAACCAATTACTAATTACCAAGCCCTTGCAAACATAACGGCTTCACCTGAATGATAAATGTTATTACTCCAGCTCCATTTTGCCAACTGCGATGTTCCTACTTGCAAATTTAGAGAATTCTCCATGGGAGCAGGAGATTGCTTACCCCACAAAACCTCCACTCTAGCTCACATCCTGACCGGCTAAGGGCTGCAGGATAAAATTCTTCCTGGCAAACTTTCCAAAACACAGGTCGTGTAACGTCTATGCAAATAACGAAGGAAGAAAACTTTTAAAAACATGTCATACATAGCTTTACCTAAACAGAGTCATTTACATTTTTGTAGCACTTTTAAACTTATGAAGTATGTGTACATTCAGTGTCTCACTTAGTCGCCCTAATCGTCTATGAAGTAGTATTATTCCTCATTTAACAGATGAGAAAACAGAGCTCAACGAAGTGCAGAGATAGGCCCGAGGTCGCAAAAAGAATGTGCGAAAAGAAATGAATAGATGCTTAAAGACACGCTTTCCTTTGCGTGACTGTGTGTGTGCTCATTTATGTTTGCCAATACATCTTTCAGCACCTAAGATGAAGGCAGCACGCCTAGGCTAGAATAATGCTTCCTGCATGTGCCCCTTGTTATTATGAAAGTAACACACAAATACTGTAGGAAATGTAGAAAATATATGAAAGGATGAATAACAAAGTGAAAACCACCCATATAAGTTTTCCGCCTAGACACACCATGATGAGGACAGAAACAATCTCATACTCTGAATCGCCTGACTTTTCTACCCAACCCCACGCTTGCATTAACAGAGGAGGCAGAATGGCGCAAAAAGCAAAGGCTCCGGAGCCAGGGACCTGTGTGCGAATCCTAGTTCTGTTGTTTCTCAGGCAGGTGATTTAGCCTCTCTGGTCTTAGTTTCCATGTCTGTAAAATGGAGTAAAATTGTAACAGCTTTGTAGGACCGATAAGAGAAATCTACAACTTGATATTGATAAAGTGCTTAGAAATCTGCTATGGCAACAAGCACTGTCTAGGTATTTGTAAAATAAAGGGGTTATCCGAACTCAACATGCAACTTCCAGCTCCATTCCAAATGATTCCCACAGGAAAACCCTGCAGAGATGGGTTACATCTAATCAAAACGCTCTGCTTGAAGAGCTCTGTGGAATGAGACAGTGCCATTTAAAGCAGATACAGAGGGTTAGGTTCTGACTACGACTCGGCTGCGTACTAGCTGTGTGACCATATACAAATCTCTGGGTCCTGTAAATCTGGAAACTGAGGTTACTCTGCCAGCCTAGGAAGATAATGTAGGTGATAACCTTCAAACTGCAAACTCCTCAATCATTAAGGGTTGTTTTTGCTATTCCTGTTATTATAAAGGTAATGGCCAATATCTACCTTACTGAGATAATTAAACTATCCGGCCTGGTTCCAAATATAACACTGAAGGGGTTAAGAAAGCTCTAACCTGACCAGGTGAACAAGTTCCAGATTGTCCAGCTGATAGCTTCAGTTTGTCGATACTACTGACATTATTTTTATTTCTTAACATTATTTCTTGGTATTCCAGGTGAATATTACCAGGGTTCCACCTGCACAAATTAGGGCTCATCTGCTCTGAGGCTCCATCTTTCATACATAACGTGGAAGGAGTCACTCTTCGGGAGCAAAACATACTTCAGGCAATGCAGACACTCTATTGGAATTCTTTCTGGAAAGCTTCCTCCAAAAGCTGCGCCCCAGCTATGTAAACACTGAAGAGTGACACTACTACAGTTTGTGTTAACATTCTCTCTCAAAAGTGAAATAGCATTAAAGAGAAAGAAATGAGTGAACTGAATAAAAAGGTCATTTGAGTTATGGCAGGCTCTGAAATAATATTTGCACAGTCCCAGGATGTGCATAGCATTCTAAGAGGCACAGAAAAACTCTAACCTCCAACCCCTCTGGGGCATTTTCTTAAAGATCATCCTTCCATTCTCAAGGGGCCAGCACAGTTTTATTTTATTCTTTGTAACAAAGGGGCAAAATGTTGTGGTCGTATAATATTCAGTTGAGGGACTTAAAAGTTTAGTTAAGATCTTTGAAAAAGATTATTAGCATTCATTACAACCTGCTTTGAAGAGCAGACCCTAACTGCCAGGGAACGCGAACATCTCAGTGTACGCCCTGGGCACAGAGATGTGACTCCATCCTGAACACAGCTCCTCCTGAGCACGTCCTGCCCACAGGGGCTATGTAAGGGCTCTGAGGAAATGAGTTTGGAAAACGCTGGGTTATACCAAGTTAAACAGACTTTGCTGGATGCAGAAATTCTCAGAGCTTTTAATGTGTAGAGAAAATTCCTATGAGAGGGATGAAAGAGGCAGAGTCCCCCACGTGAATTTGACCACGGAACTGTTGATCTGGGGGCCTGGGTATTTGATTTGAATATAATTTTCATCTTTAAAAAGAAATATCGTAACAGTCCTCAATTACTCAAAAATCCAGGCTCATTAATTTTTTTCTGGAATTTGATGCTAAGAAAGCAAAAACATATGAGTAAAGAAAAATTAAGACTATGTGGTATTAGGGCAGCTGCTTAGCTCAGTGGGTTACAGTGGAGTCCTAATGACATCTAGATTATGCAGTGTTTCTTGTTAGAAAATGATGGTTTTGAGTGTTACAATCCCAAATCTCATATCAGGTGCCATATGAATTTATTTCAAATCGCAAACACGATTTCCTGAGTGCTTTCCCCCGTTCCTAGAACCCTTCTAGGCTTCCACTGTCTTCACTCCCCTTGAGCATTACCTGACATGCCTTTCCTTCATGGCAGTGAGACCCTGGCATGGTGACTCTTTCTTTAAACGTTTGTAGAAGGAACTGGAAAAGAACTAAGAGAGATAAATAGTATACTTGCAAAGGTAATTGAGAAAGTGTTTCTATGGACTGAGTAAAGACCTAACAAAATGAATCTTAGTTCATTTAGCAAACTGGTTAACTACATATTTTGACAACAAGAGCCGCCAATCTCTAGGAAAATGACTTCTCCCTACCCGGCTCGGAGGAGCTCCGGTGTCCCTGGGTGGGGGTCAAAAAGGCTGAGAAGAGCCTTCCACACAGGCTGTGGTGAGCTTGCCCCTCAGCTCCGAGGCTTTCCTGTAAGTCCAGAGGAAGGCCAAGTCCCAGGCATGGATTAAGTCAGCGGAAATGGGAACGAGTGCAGAGCTACGTGCTCTCCAGGGTTACGCCGTCCATCACTGCCGCCGGGGCCGGGCCCTCGCCTTTTATGAATTCTGTGGAACCTGTCAGCTGAGTTATAGCCATGCCGTCCTACCAAACCCATCAGCTGCTCAGTAAGTGATGTGTGCGCTTGGTGTGAATGGTGAGATCTGACGTTGCATTTGTCTCCCAAGTCTGAGTGCTAGCCAGCAAAGTGTCTAGCCAAGGGTAAAGGCAGGTGGGGAGAGTACGGGTGGGGAAGCAGCTTTTAAACTTTGCCCGAACCCACTTGTTTCTGGAATTTTACTAACAACTCTCAGAGAAAGTGTTTTCCCTCCGTGGTGTTTCTGGAATCAAAGTATGCAAATGAGTTCCCACCAGCTAATTGCATATAATTATATCTTATATAATATTTTATTGTATTACATTATATTTTGTACAATCATAATAATTACATAATCACTATTAGGCATAGCAATATGACATCGCGAAGAGCTGAGGCTCTAAAAGCAGTCTGCCTGGGTTCAACCCCAGCTCTGTCTCCTCCTGTGTGACCTTCTCTGAGTTGCTAAATTTTGAGAAGCCAGTCTTTTTCTCAGTGTTTATCTATTCACTGGAGATAGAACAGTCTCTCATAAAGTTGTTTTGTGCATTAAATGTCATAAGTCACATAAAGTGCTGGGTTCTAAATTCAACAACATTGATGACAATTATTAGGATGTGTATTAATGATTAACAGTGTAGTAGTTTGGTGTAATTTCAGGAAAATTAGGCATGTCAAAGTTAAGTTCAATAAGATCTTTTCCACTAATCCTTTCCACTAATACTAACCTCCTGGTTAACGTCTAAGCTTCTATCTTTAAAGCACCATCAAATTTAGCTTCAGGTCCTGATCTGTTAACGTGCAAACACTACAGGGGAAAAATCATGCTGCAGCTGCTTTCAGTCACCTACACATTAGCAAGTTTCACTGGGTCTCAAAGAATTGCCAGGGAGGAAAAGGCCATGAGCACAATGCTTACTCGGGAAAAGACTATGACACAGACCAAGGCAGGTGACCCATGATCATTGCAGTAAAAATGTCAGAACAATCCCACTCGCCATACATTTGCCATTTTTTTAAACGATTAATGACCATCTTAATGTCCACATCAAATTAACACATGTTGGAGCATTAGGGTCCAAGAAACCAAACAGCAGACTCCAGAGATTAAGTCAGGTGGCTGCCAGTCGGGTACACTGATGCGCTCGGCAGCCCTGGCTATTACTTTTTAGTCTGGAATTTAGTGGAAGTAAAATTTGATGAGCATGGTTAAGTTTGTGTCCAGCCACTGATTTCCGTGGAGTTAAGTCAACTTAATAAGCCTTCATAAACCTTAGAGGAGAGCGTTGTCCAGGCAGAGAACAAGAAACAGGGTGTCTGGGGACTCATTTGGGCCTTGGCACTGCCCTATATTCATGATATGACCGTAGAAAATTTATGCGGCTCCTCTGGGCCCCAATTACCTCAATTTCAAACAAGAGTTGAGCGACATCACCTCTTAAACATTGTTTTAAATTTAAAATTTTATTTAAAATTAATGATCGGTTCTACGGGCAATATGAGATTATAGAGTTCTTGTGAAATAGCTGAAATGTGACGGTCAGTGTCATCCTTGATCACCATATCAAATCCAAAGCCATCACTTCTATCTGGCTTAGCCCGTTACTTAACCCTTTTACAATATATTGTGGCCCCTATGTTTTAAATTAGTGTGCATTTTTAAAAGTAATCTAAACATTATCATATCCAGCAATATTCTGAAAATTGTTTTTTCCCCTTGAGATAGATCTAGATTTATTCATTTCAGTACATACAGATCTATCACATTCTTTTAATCGCAAGATGGTGTTCCTTAGGATGAACGCTCTGCGGCACATCTGGCCATTCTCCTAGTGGGCATCTGTGTGGTTTTCTACATTGTGATATCACAAACACAGCTGCAATAATCTCTTTGTGCACATGTGTAAGTACTTTTCTAGGTTAGATACCCAGCAGTGGAATCACCGCAGTGTCGATAGAGTGTTACTTAGCAGCCAGACAAGGACATTTAAAAAGGTATTAATAATTATACCAGCACGACAGGCACAGATTGAAACCATCCTGGGCAAACCAGGGTGTATGGCCTCCCCAGACAAGGAGCATTTTTAAAAACATAGCGACGAATGCTACCTATAGCAAACTGAATGGGATAATTTTGAGCTTTTGAATTCTACTATCTAAAGTTTGACTCCTCCCCCCTGCAAAATGAAAGATAAAATGTCAAAAGTTTGCTAATCTTCAAATGCCAGCTAAATACTTTTCCTCGCTGAAACGCACTATTCATTAACAGAAGGCACACCTCAGCTCAGTTTCTTCCAGTCCCAGTTTTGATAGTCTGTAAGCCCCTCCCCCGAGGGACAGGGCGCCATTCTTCATTTAAGGCCCCACTGCAGTGTCCGGAACGGAAGTACTAGCAGAATGGAAGTACTAGCAGAATGGAAGTACTAGCAGAATGGAAGTACTAGCAGAATGGAAGTACTAGCAGAAGGGAAAGACGAGCTTTAGCCCGACTGCTCCTTAGTGACCAGTCCTCTCTCTCCACTGCAAGGTCATTGCTTTCTGCACTGTGTGGCCAGAAAAAGGCCCTTTCTGAGTGTGGCACTATATGGCTCCCATCATCTTCGATTCCTCTCCATGTCGGCCTGCCCTATGAGCATGTCCTCTTTTCTCCTTCTTTTATTAATGCATATCTGGTTCCTTCGGGTCTTTCTCATGTTTCACAACCACTGAAAAATGCAAATACTCCATTAAGTGATCAAGCACAAACAATATTCAATTTTAATTTTATCCTGCAAGTCTCTTGATTGAAAATCAAAGGTTATCATCAGAGCCTCACTTCAGTAAAGAGCTTTCTTCGCAGACATAAAAGAAATATGATAGTGTAATTATCAACAAGTCATTTGCTCCACCGATAGTCACAAGAATTAGAGAGCCTCCAACTTTGCAGCAAAGGAAATTCTAGAATTCCTACCTCGACTAGCAATGAGGACTGTATATATCAGGTGTAAAATAAGTAGAATCAATCTATTCACTTAAGAGTGTGCAACACTCCTGGGTGTCATCTTGGGTGATAGGCAGTTATATAAACATGGCCTAGTTTACCAAAAGTTTACAATCTAACTGGGGAGTCAACACTGGTGAGAGCAACTGAAACAAGGTAGCAAGAAGTATTAGAACTTCCCAGTCAGATTGGTTGCTGAGAATTTTGCTTCACTAAAAAGGCTGTCTTTTATTCAAGGAAATACTGTGATTTGGTGGCTTGACTGTATCAACCCCACTGGCTTTAAATGTTGGGTAATAAGAGAGCAATACATGTGACCATCTTCTGCCCCAATCTCCCAGAGAGCGAGCGTATTTACCATGAATGAATTCAATCTTGGACTTGGAAGATGAAGAACAAAGGTTGGTTCGTCTCTTCACAGCATAGTGCTTAAGAGCGTGTGTTCTGAAGCCTGATTCCTGCTTTCAAGTTTGGGCTCCATTACTTACTGGCTGCGTGAGCTGGGCATATTACTAACATTTCTAAGCCTCAATTTTCTCAACTGAAAATAGAGATAAAATAGTATTATCTTGTATTTTCTGTATATATACCTTTGATATTCTGAAGATTAAATGAGTTAATATATGCTATATTCTTGGACTGGTGCCTGGCACATAAAAGGGCTCAAAATCCTGTTGTTATTAAAAGCAATATCTTACACTTTGAAATGTTATTTAACCACTAATAACCTAATTTAACCCATTATGTGCCAGGTACTATTCTAAATGCTTTAAAATGTATTATTTTGTTTGGCCCTTGAACGATCCTAAGAGAAGTAGTATCATTCTCCTCACATTATGGATGAGGGAACTCAGGCACAGAAAGGTTGCCCATGGCTAGCTAGTGGCAGAGCCATCTGCCACACCGCTCTCACCACTTGAATCTTGTATTCCTACAGTTCCGGAGTAGGGATAACCGGGAGGGCCAAGAACATAGTATGACCAAAGAGATATTGACAAAAGGACCCCTGCCAAGTGGCTGGTTCCTTAGACCCACATATGTGCAGACATGGGTCATAAATAACAGGCTCCCGTTTTGACAAACACATCTAGAATTATTTTGTCCCACATCTAGGCAGCAGACAGCTTGTTTAGAGAGAGGATCTGTGAATCATACATTCTTAGAGGACTCTATTCTCAGAATTTCAGCAGCTAATGATTCAGCCTGACAGAGTAAAGCATGGAAGTCAGGAAGACCTCAAATGCAGCTTGCCTTCTCATTAACTGCCTGAGTGACCCGCTGTTCTGCTTAAAAGTTCTCTATGTTATATTTGAGTATAAACATGAGAAAATGAGAAAGGGAGAATCAAGGAGCGTTTAAATATTCCTGGCCTAGTGTGACATATTTCTTATAATCTTACAGAATTCAGCATAAAATTTTTTGAGAGGTAAGATTTTCCTTGATAGATTACTTTTCTAAACCAAATTATATTCTTTAATCATATTTACTACCAGGATTAAATCTCGAATCACCGATCTCACACCTGCATTTCCTGCATTTCTTGTATTTACCAACTCACTTTTAATGTATCATCTCAGTTCTCTGTGTGGACTCTTTAGTAAAACACCTTGATCATTGTCCCTTGATGGTTTAACATGGCTGAACTGTTCATAATGAAAATTTCCTTTAAATGTTAAAAATAGATCTAGATAATGAATGTCAGTGAAGGAAAGAATCTGCTCAACAATGAAGATCTTTTCTTACAGGAGTTTTACTCTAATTGGTTATGTGTATGTGACCTGCCAATTCTCCAATTCATTTTTCTCCATATGGTCAGAAAAACTGAGAAATGAGCCAAAATTATTAAAGCATTTGAGTGATTAGACATTAGCTAGATGCCCTTGGACAAGTGAGTTAATCTTCTTGGGTCTCATTTTCCCATCTGTAAAGTGAGAACAGTGGGTTGAATTCGGGGAGCTAGGTCTGCAATTAATATTAGCTGTTGTTGTTCTTGCTTCTGCTGCTGATTTGAGTACAGATTTTCAAAGTACCAAAACCACTTTTAAGAAACTAATAATCAGCATTAGTTCCCCCAAATATTATGCAGTCTTTATTTGCTTTTGCTCAACAGTTTTCTCCTTATTTATTTCTAATTCATTTGGCTCTTACCAGAGATAATTTCTAATTCTCTGATTTTGTTGATTTTATTAACTTGCACTAAATCTCTTGAAAAGTTCAAGCAGGGAATAAATGCACTGGGGTGAGGACAGCTGGTCGCTGTCCAGGGTCTAAATGTGTTCTGAGTTTGCCCTGTGATGATCCAGTCTCCTCCGGGTCCATACAGACTCTCTTTGGCTCACTGTTGGTTCTGGTCCAGGAGCCGTCTGTTGAAGAGGCCGCTGTGGTGCCATGAGAAGCCAGACAACGACAGCTGTGTTAGGATGTGAAAGGGCTTTGTAGATCACTTACTCTGGGAATTATGAAACCTAAAGTGTCTACAGGGACGAGCAAATGGTGTGAATGAATCTAACTGGGCATAAGAAGGTGTGAATGAGACCCCACTCCACTCAAAGGGTACAAAACTGTTCATATCACAGGGATTGTGGATTGGTGCCTTGTGGGGATATGGACTCAGGCCACCACTGAGATGCCAGAAATCCAGATGGTTTTCTATGTGGAATCTCTTGGTTTTAAAATGTTACCAATTAATTCAATTTTTAAGACATTGTATAGGCCAAATTAAAAATAACCATTTACCACATCTGCTAGCTTTGACATTCTGTTTTATCCTTAGTCTTTTGAATCTAAATTTAGTGCTTTCCAATGATCCTTCCACCAAAAAGTGTAAGCTCCTTAAGCAGAACCTGTCAGTATAGGTCACTGATACACCCCAGTACAGCTGATGACTCAGAGGAGGTATTCAATATTATTTTCTTTTCTGAATGAAGGAATCAATGAGATTAATCTAAGCATGCTGAAGAAGAGAAAGTTATTGATATGGGTTATAAAAGAGTGAGAAAGGGTGGGGCATGGTTACTTGAGCCTTAGTATATAGCATGAGGGAAGCATCAAATTGAAAATCAACAAATCGTGGGGGATGGAGGAAAGCAAATAAAACAGAATGAAAGAACGTGGCTGTAGTCTAAGCTTGCTTCAAAGGGCTCTCTTTGGGATGTAAAATCCAGAAGATGGCCATACCACAGAGCTTCTGAGGAATGAAGGCATACATTTGTTTCTTCATTCAAAAGCTTCATTTGAAAGGGCATCCTTGGTAAACTGAGGGTGTCAATCCAAGTCCGTCACCAACACGTTGTGTGATATGGGTCAAGACACTTGAGTTTTACGAACTTATTTCCTCATTTGTAGAAATGGACACGATCCTACCCACATTATCAGTTTGGCATCCAGAACTGAGGATTAAACAAGATAGTGTTCACTTCCTCTTGCTCAATACACAAAAAGTTCTCAAATGGGACCAACATTGTAGTTATTGCTGTAACACATAAGCATCTAATGTCTCTGATAAAATAATGGCTTAAACCAGTGAGATCATTTTTTAGACCAATTTTGGCTAGAAAATTTCTAGGCAAAGGCCATGATAAGATGATACTATCACCACTAAATTCAATATAATGAAGTTTGAAATACCTCTGTTCATAAACTACTCACTTCCACAAAGCCAAAAGCATAAAAACTATCACAAAAAATCATAGGAAATTTTAGTATGTTTGTGTGTTTGTTTTATTTCAAATTTTCTTGAGCTCCTTTTAGGTAATGCATTTAAGTACCATCTTATAAAGAGTCAAAAAAGCTAGTTGAAAATAGGACCAAACTGTACTCTGCCATCAGCGACTTTCCTTGGCAATGAGCTTGCTCTATTCCCAGGGCATTCTTGGGGGAAAGAGGAGAGCAAGGTTCTAGTGAGGCTCTATATTGCCCTAGCCATATATCAAGCTGATAAATAAGACTCAAGCAGAGCGGAATTTAAATGAATCAACTTTGTGTACAGAGAGAAAGGTTATCTCAACTCTGGGGATGAGTACAGCCAAATAGTTTCCATCAGGATCCACAAAGCTCTATAAACTTCAGTATCGCATTCCGACTCTCCTAGCACACTAATGAAATAGTAAAAGTATAGCTGTCCTTTAAATGTTTGTGCCTGAAGTTATGACCTGTTTCAAATGACAGGAAACTGGAAACATCATTTTAATGGTTATGAATGCATTTAGAAAGCAGACTCAGTGTCTAATGAGAGTTGAGAAGGCACTACAATTAAGGAATAATTTACTACCAAAAAAATCAATTTGAAAATTCTATACAAGAAGATTATCACCCACTAAATTGTCCTTCTTTAAAACTGCAGGCCCTAAAATGATACTTCTGAACAAGAAGTTTTACAAACGATAAATGCTAATTAAGTAATCTATTCGAATGAGTTGACAGAAAGAAGAAAAAAAAAGGAATCGTGTCCTGTGAAAAAGATTCCAGTTAAAAATCTCAACATTTATTGCTGCTGCTGCTGCTACTTTTGATTTTTCTTTATTGAAAACTGGTGGCATTGGGCAATTGACTGTACCCCTCTGTTCCCATTACCTGCATACATTATGAATACGATGCAGTATACATATATATATTCCGCCACACATACACAATGCACCCACATTCCACCACACAGAGTGACACGTAAAGAATTCTGTTTTTGATGTAAAGAATTTAAGTAGACAGAGGCAGCAATGGATTGCAGGAATTTCAAAGGTAGAGGAGAATGCCATGGCTAAATAAGATCCTAAGAAAACACACATGTGCACACGTACACACACTCACATACTCATCACACAAGAAAAGATGAATTTGCGTGCAGCTAAGACTATTTAAGATCCTTGGCAAGCAGAGCAACAATCCTGAAAACCAACAGATAACAAGAAAGGGCATGTAAATAAGAGCTGCCCCTGAACACACAATGTAAATATACATATGCCCTACTGTTAAAATGTACAGCTAAAACTTATCAGATTTCGTTAACCAATGTCACCATAAAAAGTAAATGAATTTAAAAAAATAATAAATAAGAGCCACCTGAAAATAAAGAATGGTCTGGCCTACAGGTGAAAGAAAACAAAAGACACTGAAGAAGAAAACATAATTACTTTCCACTTCTCATATCCAAGGCCCCTCACATCATCATCTTTCAGTAGATGCCATTTTCTAAAAGAGCAAGGTGCCTCGGCTGTCCTCCAGCCTGATGCTCATGGGCGCCCAGTGAGCCCATGACCTCGGGTCTCAGAGATCTTGAATGATAACATCATGCTGGAGAAGACACCGATTTTGACCCAGCAAACAGCATGCAAATGGAAACAAAAGGACATGTAACAGCTCTGTGGCACTTTGGACGTAAAGACAATGGGGAATTATTTCCCCAGTTGATTAGAAAACGCGTCCCTTTCGATTTCTTTTCTTTGGTGTCTAGGCATCCTGTGGCACTTGTAGATATGATTTGGTGACACAAAACAACTCTCATCTTGTGTTGGTTTTGCACAATTAAGCAAAGGGCGTGAAGTCAGTTTTTTACCGTTTGTGTGATACCAACATCTTGGCTAATTATGGGAAACTTTAATATTGTGCCCTTTAACTTGAACACAGACAGAAAAGTATTAAATATGAGCGTTGATTTAATATCATGTGAAATTAAGCCTGAAAGACATTATGTCCTCATAAAGCATAATTACTCCTAAAGTTTTATCTCAAATAGTCTCAGAGGGACTCTTACCAGCAGGTAATAAATAGAGTTGGAAAAATGTCACTGACAACATTAAACATCCCCCCGTCTGAACGTGGAGGGCAATTTTATGTACAACTAAGTGTGGTGGGAACAACTCTTGCCTCTAAAAGTGTCACTGGCCCTGATGGCTTGTGCCCATCACGACACGGAAGGAGAACTGAAGAGAGGGTTCTGATAAACAGCGGTCTGTACAAGGTCTGAATGTGCGTGGATGCAATAGAGCCTTAATAAGAATTGAGAGAGGCATAAAACTTTTCAATTAATAATAATCTTTCTTTTTAAATTCTCTGCTTCTAAGAGTAGCACATATCTGACCTGTTAAATAAATTAACTGAATAGGGGCTATATTGTTGGCATAAAATAAAATAAGGTAAAAACGCTCATGAAGGAATAAATCCAGAAAAGAAATGAAGACATTGAGATATTAGCAGTCAGAACCACAACTGCCAGCAACTTTGCCAAAGAGCATCAACAAAAGAAGGAATACTTTTCCAAGGGACCTTGTGGGGCCCCGAGGGGTTTGCTTGCCACTCTCATCTCCAGCTGACTCACACTCCAAATATGTGAAGGGCCCAGAAATTGTGCCTTGCCCAAGATGATGCATGGGGGCAGATGATGAGCCTGCTCGGGATGATAAATCAAGTATGTGCACGGGAGAGGGACTATGGTCCAGAGAGACCGGAACTGGTGGCCTCACCAGAAGAAAAGGGACACCTGCCAAGTTCTCCGGAAAGCTGCGACCTAAAAGCGCACGGTCATCAGTCCAAATGCCTCTAGAATCTCACTTGAAATTGCTTCTTGGCTTCCTTTAGTCTTGTAGCTGGAGGGATAATGGTTCACTTGGGGGACTTCATTGCTATTCTCCCTTCCGGGTCATCTGCTGAGGATGTGACATATTGTTTTTATTCAGAGCTAAACATTTAGTGCTACAAACCACAGGAAAGCTCCCTGGCACAGAGGGGAATGATGCCGAAAACAGGTCAGTGAATTTTTATGAATCAGGCCTGAGAAAAAAGTAAGCACGTCTCCAACTATAGGCAGCACAATCAATCTGCAGATCTTTTTAAAAAGTTAAAAGAGTGAGCAATAAATCAGCAGTGAGTGGTAGGTAGGTCCTTTGCCATTGATCTGTCTTGAGATGCAATTTTAAATGACTTTGTAGTGACTTTGCCTATGTAATTTCAGGGCTCTAAAGAAATTTTCCTTCTATGTTCCATGCGGTGGCTCACTTGGAAGAATCCTGCTTCCTGCAGGTGGCCCACCTCTAACAATTAGATGCCTGTCTGATGGCTCCTCTTTCTTGTAAATAGGCGGACTTGGGACCTGGATTTCTGATTCTAATCACCTAAAGCTGAGAGAGCCATCTGGGCCAGGAAGACGTGTCATAAGAACGTCTGGTTCAGCTAACGCCAGGCCACAGACATGGAAACGAGCCTGGCTCCGGTGCCATTAAGAGTAAACTTCAAGTGTCATCATTGCTCTTCCATGATGAACCTGTTCCAAGTGCTGGGAGAAGGGCACCCTGGTGACTTGCAGAGTCATAAAAAAACAATGATGGTGCAGAAGTGGAGTGGCATTTTGTAACTCGAGCTGTACAAGAGGCAATTGCTTGACAGGAAAGAGCTGAGGGTTAGGCCTTGGGAAAGGACTCTGTGATATTTAGCACAAAGTATATCTTGTGCTATTGTTTATCCCCTCACATCCTTCCAAAAGCTCCAAATCTTGATGACAACCCTTATAAATGATGATCTTGGAGTGTATCATTCAAAATGACATTGACTTTAGGGTAGAATGAAAGCTCTTATTTTTACTGAGGACTCACGATGTAAAACAAAGTAGACGTATGGGTTTGGAGAGCAGAACGGAATTCAAATCCTTGCTCTGCTACTTAGAAGTTGCATATGTTGGTCAAGTAACTAAACCTCAGTTTCTTCATCCATAAAATGGGAATGATAATGCCCATCTTGCAGGGCTATCATAAAGATGAGCATGAGGAAAATGTCCCCTGACCGATACCTGATGGAGAGTAGGTTCATAACAAACATTTAAACCTTCTTTGAAAAGCAAAACATCTTTTAAAATTAATTGCAAATTGAATAACGCCTTTCTGAAATGCTACACATCCCATGTATTTTATTTCCTTAATTTAATCACTCCAATCCAGTGTCAGCCAATAGCGGGAAATGTTCCACACTGTCCCATATGGTAGCTGCCGGCAACATGTGGCTATTAGTACTAGAAGTGTGGCTAGTGTGACCGAGGACTTGAGTTTCTAATTTTATTTAATTCTAACTAATTTAAATTTAAATAGCTTCATGTGGTAAGTGGCTCCTGTAGTACTGGGCAGCACATCAAGTCTGAGGCGTGAGAGATAAAGAAGGTAGGATCTGGAAATGCAGACATAGCGAAGGTGAGAGAATTAGGCACAGACTCGTCACATCGGCAGCAGCTACTGAAAGCAGGTTGACACTCGACCTCGCTGGCGTTCACTCTGGGGACTGGTGATTAGGCCAGAAATAGCACCAGACAGCAGCTCTCTTTGCCGGAGCCAAGTTCTGTGACCTTGGACAAGTTTCCCAATTTTTCTCTACCTGCTTTCTCATCTATGAAATGGGAATAATGCCTCGGGGTTATTTTCAAGGTGAAATATAATCATAGGTGTCAAACAAAATGTATTGGAACCTGTAAAATGAGGGGCAGTTGCAAACACAGTTCACCGTATCCTTGGTTTTATAACACTGGTCATGATTCAATCTTTTTTGAGGTATATTGTGCAAATAAAACTGTAAGATATTTAAGTGTACAATGTGATGATTTGATAAACGTATACATTATGAAAAGAGCCCCACCTATTGAGTTAATTAAC
Source organism: Pteropus alecto (assembly GCF_000325575.1). NCBI lineage: Eukaryota > Metazoa > Chordata > Mammalia > Chiroptera > Pteropodidae > Pteropus > Pteropus alecto. Next base: position 15,843,517 of record NW_006431919.1, on the reverse strand, counting down.
ATGTGCATCACCTCACATATTTGCCTCTTTTTTATGTGTGTGAGAACATTAAAATTCTACTCTCTTAGCAAATTATAGTATAAAATAGATACAGTGTTAGCAACTATAGTTACCGTATTATACCATAGATTCTCAGGCCCTTTTTATCAATCTCTCCTGATTTCCCCCACCACCTAGCTCCTGGCAACCACTTTTCTACTTTATTTATATGAATTTGATTTGTTTTTTAGATTCCACATATAAATTATATCATTCAGTCTTTCTCTATGTAACGTATTTCACTTAGCACAATGCCCTCCATATTTATCCATGTTGGCACAAATGACAGGACTTCCTGCTTTCTTAAGGTCAAATAATATTCCATTGTATAGATAGAGCACATTTTCTTTATCCATTCATCTGTCAGCACACACTTCGGTTGTTTCTATACCTTGGCTGTTGTGAATACTGCTGTTATAAACGTGGAGGTGCAGATAACTCTTTGAAATGATTTCATTTATTTTAGGTATATACCCAGAAGTGAAATTTCTGGGTCGTATGGTAGTTCTATTTTTAATTTCTTAAAGAAACTCCATACTGTTTTTCATGTTGGCGGTACCAGTTTACATTCACACCAACAGTACACAAGAGTTTCTTGATTTATGTCTGTTTTTATGCCGATATCATGCTGTTTTGATTACTATAGCTTTGTAATATAATTTGAAATCAGGATGTGTGGTGCCTCCAGCTCTTTTCTTCTTTCTCAAGATTGCTTTGGCAATTTGGGGTCTTTTGTGGTTCCATACAAATTTTAGGATTGTTTTTCTATTTCTGTGAAAAACGCCATTGTGATTTTGATAGAATTGCATTGGATCTGTAGCTTCTTTAGGGTAATATTTATTCTTCCAATTCATGAACACAGACGATTTTTCTATTTATTCGTGTCATCTTCAATTTCTTTCATCATTGTCTTATAATTGTCAGTGTATAGATCTTTTATCTTGGATAAATTTATTCCTGTTTCTTTTTTTCATACTATTGTAAATAAAATAGTTTTCTTAATTTCTCTTTCTGATAGTTTGTTGTTGGTGTATAGAAATACAACTGATTTTTGTATGTTGACTTTGTATCCTGCAACTTTACTGAAATTATTTATCAGTTCTTACAATTATTTTTTTGTTGGGGTTATTAGGCTTTTCTACATATATCTTGCTATCTGAGAATAGAGACAATTTTACTTCTTCTTTTCTGATTTGAATGCTTTTTAATTCTTTTTCTTGTCTAAGTGCTCTGGCTAGGACTTCCAATACTATGTCGAATAAAAGTAATGAGAGTGGGTATCCTTATCTTATTCCTGGTCTTAGAAACAAAGCTTTCAGTGCATCACCATTAAATATGATGTTAACAATAGACTTGTCATATATGGTCTTAATTATAAAGAATATTCCATCTATATCCAGTTTGTTGAGAGTTTTTAATCATAAAGTGATGTTGAATTTTGTCAAATGCTTTTTCTACATTTATTGGGATGATAATATAACTTATATCCTTCATTCTGTTAATGTTGTTTATCGCAATGATTAATTTGTGTATGTTGAATCATTCTTGCATCCATGGAATAAATTTCATTTGATCATGGTGTATTACCCTTTATATTTATTATTAAATTTGGCTAGCTAAAATACTGTGGAGGATTTTTACATCTACATTCATCAGGGATATTGGCCTATAGTTTAGTGGGAGGTTTTTTAGTGTCCTTGTCTGGTTTTGGTATCAAGTCAATGCTGGCCTTATAAAATGAGTTTAGAAGTATTTTCTCCTCTTCTATTTTTTGGGAAGACTTTGAGAAGGATTGGTATTAGTTTTCTTTAAATGTTGGTATAATTTACCTGTCAAGCCATCTGGTTCTGGAATTTGTTGTTGTTGGGAGGTTTTTGATTACTGATTCAATCTCCTTACTAGTAATTGGTCTGTTCATATTTTCCATTTCTTCATGTTTCAGTCTTAGTTTCTAGGAATTTATTCATTTCTTTTACATTGTACAATTTGTTAGTATATAAGTGTTTATAGTAGTCTTTTATGATCCTTTGTATTTCTGTGGTTTCAATTGTAATATCAATTCCTTTCATTTATAATTTCATTTATTTGAGTCCTCTCTCTTTTTTCTTGGTAAGTCTAGCTAATGATTTGTCTATTTTGTTCATCTTTTCAAAAAAAAATGGGTCTATTTCATTATTTCATTTATTTCAGCTCTGATCTTTGTTATTTCCTTCCTTCTTCTAACTTTGGACTTAGGTTGTTTTTCTTTTTCTTGTTCCTTGAGGTGAAAAGTTAAGTTGTTTACTTGAGATCTTTCTTTTTTTCCTTAATGTAGGTTTTTATTGCTATAAACTTCCCTCTTAGAATTGCTTTTGTATCCCAGGAAGCACTGGATGAGACGTTGTGTTCAATACTTTCTACTCATCTCCCTTATTATTCCTTACAGTACTTTGAGGCAGTTTATTACTTTTCTTATTTTTCAAATGAGAAGACTAAGTCTCAGAGAGGCTTAGTAACTTGTCCATGGTCACACAGCTAATAATCAGTGGAGTCAGGATACAAACTCAGGGATGTCTGACTTCTAAATCTGTGCTTTTAGCCAGTATTCTATATTGACTCAATAAAATAAATTAGGAAAAAATCAAAAACAAAACAAAAAACAAATCCCATAAGTTTTGGTATATTGTGTTTCCATTTTCATTCATCTCAAGATACTTTTGATTTCTCTTTTGATTTCTTTGACCCACTGGTTGTTCAGAAGCTTGTTGTTTAACCTCCACTTATTTGTGAAATTTCTAGTTTTCTTCTGAGATCGATTTCCAGTTTCATACTATTATGGTTAGAAATAATGTTTGATATGACTTGAATCTTCTAAAATTTATTTGGTCTTGTTTCGTGGCCTAACATATGATCTATCCTGGAGAGTGTTCCATGTGCATGTAAAAAGAATGTGTATTCTGCTGCTGTTGAATGGAAGGTTTCTGTATATGTCTGTTTGATCCATCTGGTCTAATTTGTAGGTTAAGTCCAATCATAATTCCATCTATAGCAAGTTACTTGTCTTTATGGGTAAGAAAAAGCCTGCCCAAGACTCATATATTTTGAGGAATTTTTCCCCCAGCAGGTGGAAATTCATTTGTGTTTCTTTCTCTATTCCTTCCAACATCAGCCCATCTTTTAACTTGGGGACCACATTTCAAAGACCGAATGTCCTAATTTGAGAATCAATTCTAAAACATAGAGCAGAAACAAACATATTCTTAGAGTATATATGATTATGCCTATATGTACATGAGGATACATAATTATATTTACGAATAGCTCAAGAGTCACATGTGCTTATGTACTTTAATGATTTTCCTCAGCTGTTAAAAATGCCTCAACAAATCGAGAGTTGCTACCAAAGGACCAGCTATAAAACAAAGCCCAGCTTAAATTAAAGGTGAAGCTATTAACAATTGTCCTGCAGCCTGTAAGACTCTAATGAGTTCCTTTCTAGCATTAGTGAATGTGAACTTCAGCTAAAATGGAGCTACAAAACCCACTGGGGTTTCCCTTGCTTGTTGTTCATTGAAAGCTTTTCTTGGGAATGGCCTGATCTAAATTGTTCCATTACAGGTTCTTAGATAAAGACAGAGCAAGTGAGGATGTAAACACTTCATTAGAGATAGAGAATTTTTTATAAAATGCAAAATGCTTCAGCAAGAAGTACCTGCACGAGAGATATCTGTGACAGGGACAGGGCAATGGTAAGCACTGGGCTCTACAAGAGGAGGCTTTCTCAACTGCAGCTCTATTGACAGTAGAAGCCAGGTAACTTCGTTGTAGAAGCTGTCCTGTGTGTTGCAGGGTGTTTAGAATGTCCCTGGCCTCTCCCCATTCGATGCCAGTAGCAACCTCCTTCCAGTTGTGACAACCAAAGATGTATCGGACTTTCCAAAATGTCCCCTGAGGGTCAAAATTGTGTCTGGATGAGCACACAGCTCTAGAGAAAGTCAGACCTGGTTCAGTCCCTCTCTGCCATTTCCCAGCTGTGGAACCTTGAGCAAGGGTTTGACCTCTCTGAGCCTTAATTTCCTCATGTGTAAAATAGGGATAATTGCACTTTGCAACTGTGCTGGGTTGATTGTGAAGATTAAATTAGAGAATGTGTGTAAAGTATTTACAATATCTGGCAAATATTCTTCACGACGTGGTAGCTGCTACCATCATCTCTGAGTACTTTGGTTTCTAAAACATCCCAGGCAAATAAGCGGCAGACTCAGCGCCTTCTCTGTGGGAGTCCAATTACCAGCCACTTGGTCTAAACAGGGAGTAAGCAGAGAAGGAGAAATGGCCAAAAGAACCTTCCCTCCTAGAGATGCACTGCTAGGGCCTCCAGATGAAAGCAGTCTCTTCCTCTGAGATCGGGCTTGTTGATATGGCCCAGACACCGTAATTTCTCTTTGGTGCCCTAGGAGTGGATGGACACCACGTGCAAAATAAGTCGCTGGTCTATGAGCCCAAAACCATTTCACTAGTACAAAATGCCTCAGTGGCCATTAGATGTGGATCCCAAATGCATGTCCAGCCACATCTTTGACTTTACTTTGGGGTTTCTAAAACCTCACACTTAAATTTGCACATCCTTCCACCTACACGATTCTGACAGACTGTGCGCTCTGTGAGGGAAGCAGCTCTGCTCTGGCCACTGCTGTGTTCCCAGTGTGCGGGACAGTGCCTGGCTCAGAGAAGGACTCAATAAGTATTTATCAAATGATAGTATTTCCCTCTAAACAACATCTGTGTTCTCAGCACCCCAACAGTGCTGTTTCGCGCATTTCTGGTGGGATGAGAGCTGGTGGCAGTCTTTATGCGTTGCCCCCTCACCCCCCAGACTCTCTACAGAGCTTAAACTTAGGACTGCTCCTAATTCTTTTTGATAGTAAAGCAAGGAGGCCGGGATGGGTTTGCCCCTGGCAGGGTGATTTGGTAGAAAGACAACAGGCTTTGGTGACTGGCTGGTTCCAGCTCTAATATCTGCTAGGTGTGTGACCTTAGACAAGTTAATTCATCACTTTAAAACTTGGTCTCTTCCTCTGTTGGAAGTGGGTGTAACAGTAGCAACCCCAAAGGTTGTGGTGATGGAAGGTCGTGCAATGCCTGGTGTGTGGTAGATACTCAGTATTTACTGAACGAACGAAAGAAGGTCAAACTTAGGACTGCTTAGTAATCCTCAGTGAGAGAAAAATATCTTCATATTCATTAGCAATTAGTATCCTATCTACTTCCAACGATTCAATACCTGCTAAGATAATAAACCTAGTATAGGAGATGTTTATGAGTAAAATGGAATCGTCTTTCTGAAGGCAACAAACATTTCAGATACAGCCAGGTTCAGGAGAGTTGATTTTAGGAAACCAGTCTGACTCTGCAAATAAATGTTCAAACATCCTCTTGTCAGAAAGTAAAAATTCCCTGGCTGCTATAGTTACCCCAGAGTGTTCTCACTTCGTTCAAGTCTGAGTAGGACAGAGGAGCCAGATCGCAGCGGTGTGAGCACAGCACATGTGAGTCATTTGGATGCCTGGATGTAGATGCCACCATTTTGCTGGCTGCCTCCGGGGACCTTCTACCATAGCACATGACACAGTGCATGTGTCCAATCCCTATCCTACCTCTCCACTTCAGTTTGATGTTGGACATCACGCAGCCCATACACAGGACATGATGACGAGTTACATTATGCTGGAAGGAGTGGGGCATTTCATCAATTCCAGCCTGCCACAGAGTCCGCTCCCAACATGCTTTGTGCCTGGCAGCCTGGAGCTATTTATATTTAGGACCCAGTTTTAAATCAGTTCTTGCAGAAAGGAGAACTAGAGGTTGCAAAAGGGCAGCTTTCAGATGTGTTTGGTTTGACAACCCCCCCAAATTATTCTTAAACATTTAAACTCATAACTAGAAATTAAAAGTTGGGATATTTAACACTAAATTCTGGCTTTTTCCAAAAAGTTATTGGCCCTAATAACACTGGACCTGAATATCATTTAAAGATGAGGGCTGCAGCTGTGCAACCACTGTCCTCTTGATGGCATTTTCTCTCTGCCAATCTTCCCCAGTCTGCTTCACTCACTTATGTAACCCTAAAGGCATCTGGGTTTGCAGCTCTTACTAAGCCCACTATAAAATAATAATAATGATACCTCCTTTTACCGAATACTCTGCGTGGCCTCAAAGAATTCTCACAATCCAGTGAGAGAAATATGACTAGTATCTCTGTTTTATAAATAAGTTACTGAGGCTCAGAGAGATTCAATCACTTGCTCAGGGTCACACAGCCAGAAAGTGGAAGAGCAGGGATTCAAACTGGAATATCCCTGGTCCCAGAGGCCAGTTCCTTCCCTAACACTGAATGGCTTTGGTTGGGGAGCAATTACAATGGTGCCCCAGGCCCTCCGTGCAGGCACTCCCACATGGAGATGGATCCTTGTTGGCAGTGATTTGGGGGCTAATAAGCCCACAAATGAGCTCCATAAGGTGTTACTGATGGAAATTCTGATGCAGCTAATACGGTTACTGCTTACTGAGCTGCAGCCACTACGGTGTTTATATCAGGCTGTCACTGCCTGTCCAAATGATGGGGAGCCTTCTTAACCGACTCAGGAGGAGGAATTGATTGAGAGGTCTCCGTGTGACTGAGGATGAGCTGAGGGGGCTTCCTGAGGTCACTGGCATCCTAAAGGCCCATGGTTCTGGCCAGCCCCTTCCCTCCTTGTTCCCACGGGCTCTCCTCCTGCCACCTGCAGCCTGCCCCTCACTCCTCTTACAGAGCAGTTGCTCAGAAATGAGACCTCAGAGGTGTGTTTGAAGGCACTGGTAGAAATTCCAGACAGGTAGATGATATAGAGGGAACAAGTAGCTCTTTCAAACAGTAAAACACACCTGAGCTGCCTGCCAAGCCCACTGCGGAAAGGAGGGGGGACTACTTCCGTTAAGGCTCCGAGGGAAACCGTCCTCAGAGCCAAGGGAAACCACTTCCCTTGGGGCAGATCATCGGCCTCTTGCCAAAGACTCCATCAGCACATTACTCCAGCCCCAGAAACGTGCAAAGGATCCACACTGCTCCAGTGAACGTCACTTTCTCCTCCCTCAAACCCATGAAGGCTTTTCATTGCCCTCAGGTGAAGTCCAAACTCCCTGGCCGTGTCATCTAGTTCCCCTCTGACCTTTCTCCAGACTCACCTCTGTTCTTAGCCTTGTCCCAAGTGCTTTCTACCCTCCAGGGCCTCCAAAGAACCTGCTCTCTCTTATTTCCATATTCAGAGGTCTTTGTCGCTGGTCATTCCTGAAGTAATTTCCCCTCCCCGACTGCCCCATTTGTTCCCAGCCCCCATACCTTCCCTTGGCTAAGTTCTACTTGGTGCCCAAGCTCACACTAGATGCCCTGCTCCTCGAAGAGCCTCCCTTACTCATGGCCCCTCACACTCAGACCACCACAAAAACGTGTCAGGGGTGCATGCCACTCCCTCCCATGGGTTCCAACAGCACGTGCTTTCCTCAAGGTGGGTGCTTATCACACTGCATTTAAATTAACCCTTTTCCTTCCTCACTACCCTGTAAGCTCTGGGGGAGCGTCTCAACTCACTGCTGTATCCCCAGGACCCATCCCAGTTCCTGCAAATGAAGGGTACTCGGAAAGGATCTGAGGAAAGCATATGTGAACAGGAAGAGGGCTCTCCATTCTATAAAACACTCAGCATCCCACTGGGAACCTCAGTTCCCAAATGGCCCCCCAGAACCTCAGTAACATGCCGCCTCTAGAGCAGCTGAGACTCAGCATTTCTTACTTTTCTCAACTCAGGTCAAGGCCTTCCTCTCCAGAGAGCTACTCTACCTGACTTAACCACGAACAAGCTAAGAGCATGAGCTCTGGAGTACAAGTCCCTAGGCTCAGACCCCATTGTCCTACTCACTGCTGTGGGAGCTTAGCAAAGTCACTCAACTTCTCTGTGCCTCAGCATGCTAAAATGGGGCTCACTGGGTAGCTGTGAGGAATGGCATTCACAGCCTTTAAAAGAGGGCCTGGTCTATAGTAGGTGCTCAGTGATGTTAGTTATTATCACACCTCTCTCCTCCACAGAGTGGTCTCACTGGCAGCTCATCAGCTCCACTTGTGGGAGCTAATACACGCCCGGACTAAACTATCATTACACTCCTGAACTTTCCCTCATCTTTTAATGTGTTTGCCCTGGAGGATGGCATAATCCCTGTAGGTCCAGATGCGGTCGAAATTGTATCATGGCCCCTGTAGTAATTCTGCATAGAGAGCTGAGAACCAAACGGTTTGACTGATTGGGCATCTGGATGGTCTCTCTTCTGAAGAGTGGCACCTTAGATAGGATGGCACACACTACTCATGTTCCAAATGTGAAGGGAGAGGACATCACTGTCCCAAAGCCACATGCTCTTGCAAGTCGGCCACCACACAGAAGGGGGTGCCTTCCTTAGCAAAAGGTGGAAGCAAATGTGGTGGTCACATCATAGCCCATGGCTGAAAGAATCCAGAAAACCCCTCCAAGTGGCCCTGGCCAAACCTAGTTGAAGCCATTAGTCTAGTGACTCAAAATGTTGCTTTCCAAGACAGATCAACTTAAATTATCTTCCTCTCTACATCTTTTCCTCCTCACCACCACTCTGACTAGTACTCAATCTATTACGAAGTTTACCGAAAATACTTTTTAATTTATCCAATTCACACCATCTTCACTATTACCACCTAGTCCAAGTGCCATCATTTCATACCTGAATAGACTGTAAAAGCCCCCTTGCTGCTCACCTTTCTTCAATGTTTGTCTCTGTCCAACTCATTTCTTTCAGGATAACCAGAAAAATCATTTCAAAACACAAATGCGTGCGTGTGTATGTGTGTGACATACTCACAGCGACACACAGACAAACACAGACACATACACACACACGCACACCACTTAACACCCTCAAAGTCATCCTGCTGTTTTCAGAATCAGCCAGGAGACTTACCATGGCCCTCAGGACCGACATCATGGCTCCAGTCCATCTCCTCCGAGCCAGCCTCGGCCCGTGCCCTGGGCTCCAGCCACAGTGGCCCTTATTTAGCTATCATATAAGTCAGGCACCTTTTTGCCTCTAGGCCAGGATGCACAGAACTTAAGTTGGACTTCCTCAGAAAGTACTTTCCTTACCCCGGTGTAAACTCAGTCTCCCTATTATTCTCTCATAGACCCCATTTTTTCTTACAACACTTAGCACATTTTATAATGACACATTTATTCATGCATTTATTTGTTTCATATTGACCTTTCCTACTCATAGCTAACTTCCAAGTTGAATAGGACCATGACTGGTATACCAGTTGTACCCCAGGGTGACTCACAGTGATAGGTGTATGGTGAACTCCTAATCAATTATTTCCTTGTTTTTGTTTATCAGTTTACTTACATTCAATTCCACAATAGGTTTCACGTATATCTTGGTAACAGAAGAAAATAATTTTCAATTTTTTCACTACCAAGAGCACTTTCGTGGTTCTCCCTGTTCCCACTTCGAGTACTGAAATACGATGGGTAACAAACTCCACATACTAAGTCATAATTAACTTATTTTACCACCTTATTCATCAAAGGCATGTATGACTGCTAATCAAAGCCTCTAATTAGTACCAGTGGACCAAAGAGACACATTCCCAACATAATTACAGCCCAAACAGAGAAACTTAACACTTAAGTTTGCTTCATAAATGTAGTTTACCTAGGCTTCCAGATGTTGAAAGTAGCTCCAGAAGATCTATTTGGCCTAAAAAGTCCTTTGTGCCCTGCCTCCTGCCAGCCACTCTTTTCCAGACACTTGCCACTTGTCCCTGCCCCAACACAACCACCACGTTCAAGTGGAAGGAACGACCTTCATTTCCTTGTCTGGACTAAACACATGGCTGAGTCTGCTGCTTCCTTCTTCATCACCTGCTTGAACTCTCACGCATTCTGAAAAGCATGGCTTAGGTGTCCCCTCCACCAGGAAGCATCTCCTGACCACAGCGACATGTTAGGCTCCTCGAAGGTAGACTTCCATGGCACCCTGACCTTGCTTAGAGCTTGCCCCTTCCCATCCTGCCTATAACTAGCCCATCTCATCCTTTAGACTTGAGAACTTGAAGGTACTCCTGATGCCCCGCACAGTGTTCAGTATCTGGCGGATGATTAATAGAAGTCTACTGAAAGGGAGAAAGGAGAGGAGGGAGGCACGGAGGGGGAAAAGAAGAGAAAAGAGAGTTTGGGGTTTCTAGTGTTAGGAAAAAAGGGATGTTTTATGAGAATCCCATGAACTTACAGAAGAATGATATAATTGAATATCAATACCAATTAGTATATGATTAGGGCAGAGATGACTTATTGCATTAATTAGGGCTGTAAGAGTCCAAATATTTTTTTCTGGGAAACCTGAGACAAAGAAAGTAAGGAAGAAAAACTCTGAAATTAAAAAGAAGCACAACATAAACACCAGGAGATCCACCTGTTAGGCAGTCTTCATGAGTGGGGAGGAACACCACGGCCCTCATCTATGACAGCAATATCTTCCCCGAACAAAACGTGGTATGCGGAGAGGTCCATTTCCAGGACACTAACATCAAATGAAAGCAATCCAAAGCCCAGCGCCTTCCACGCCTGCTGCAAACCCGAGTCTCCAAGTGGCTGTACGCAGCTCGGGACAGAAACTCATACTCTCCATTACTGATCTTTCAGCCCTGCATTTCTTGGATACACTTGAGGAGGTGAGACTGAAATGCCAAGGCTCATTTCTGATACACGCAGGGGCTGTGCTCATTGATTTTGGTGCCGATGTGGAATCATATTTCTAGGTGGCAGGCAAGCTCTCCCTCCATGTCTCATTACAGCTGCCTCCGTAGGGAGAAAGCCATGAGTACTGGCTCCCGTTCACAGATGGTGAAAGACAAGGCTCAAGGCAGGGTGCCAGGCACTCTCGGGATCGAGAGCCCTGGCTCTGCCTAATGAGCCATACTGTCTGAGCATCCCTGAGGCAAGGGGAGGTGGTGGTTCAATTTGGTTTAGTTCAGTTTAGTAGTCACTCTGTCATCATCCTCATTGCCAACATTTATTGAGCTCTTATTAAATGCCTGGCACTATGTCTCATTATCTCTTTTAATCCACGCATCATCAACCATTCGAGATAATCCCTTTTACTTGCTATTTTGCATTTTATATAGTAGGAAACCAAGGCTCAGAGAATATACACCATTCACCCAGACCAGATTTAAACCCAGATCTATCTGAATTTACAGCCTGAATTATTAACACCTGGGTGCTACCGCCGAAACCACCATTCTACCTCCTTTTGTTCCTCCCCTTTAGCCTCTGAGGTTGCTGAAGCTTTCCATCTGCTCATCTCAATTGCTGCTTCCTATAATTACAGAGATCAATGAACTATGGCCTCAATTTTGCCCACAAGCTGTCTGTATAAATAAGATTTATTGGAATGGCACCATGTGCATTCATTTATGTATTACCTATGGGTGTTTCCATGTGACAATGGTGGAGTTAAACAGTTGTAACAGACCACATGGCCTCCAAAGTTGTAAATATTTACCCTCTGACCCTCAGGGGAAATAGTTTGCCAACTCTTGATACAGTAGATAAGGCAACCACTGTGCTAGAGTTTAACTTTTATTATTTCATTTAACTTATGCTATAATTGTGTGTGTGTGTGTGTGTGTGTGTGTGTGTGTGTTAGACAGTACTCTTGTCAATCCCATTTTACAAATAAGGAAACTAAGTCTCAAAGAGCTCAGAGCTAGTAAATGATAAAACCAGAATTCAAACCCAGGCAGTCAGGTTCTAGAGCCCATGTTCTTAACCATATGCTACAGCTGTCTGCTATGGGGCAGGCTCTCCACAGACACTGGTCATATGATGCTGAGCTAAATATGGCCCTGCCCAAAGGAGCCCTGGTGAGGAAAAGGATGATGGCAGCCAAGTAGATGAGCGCCTGGATGGAGGGAAGCTGGTGGGGCTGTGGGATCCTGGGGCTGCACACTTTCTTGTGCTGATGGCAACTGGGACACACAGAGGACGTTGATGGCAGGTGACACGGTCACTTCTGACGAGGGGACTGTTTCCCCAAATCTGCAGACAATTGCTTGGCTAAATGATTTCCTAATAGTTTTTATCTTGAATAATAATTTAAAGTGGTTTGGTTGCTCTAAGCAGCCTGCCCCTTGATTTCTACGTCAGCAGCTTTGCAGGGAACTGTTTTTGCTAGAGTTGTTCATCCACATTTCAGGGAGAAAAGCTGGTCTCTTCTAGCGGCAGTCTGCTTCTGCATTACATAGACTTGGAGACCATGAAAATGGCCTGGGATGCAAGGGTCATCTCTGTGCTCCTTGACGGTGCAATGAGCCTTCCTACATGGCCCTGAAAGGTGGCCATCTAGACAAACATTTGCAGGACAGGGAGCTCACGACTTCACGGGCCAGTTCACCACATTGCTGGATCACCTGTTTGGGACTCAGTCTGCCTCCTGAGTCATTCGTCGCGGAACAGCGCCACGACCCCTCGAGGTGGTAGTGAAGTCTTTGGGAACATCGCTTTCTCCCCGACCATTTCCCTTTCCTGGGTTAAAGAGCTCACATTCCTTCAACCATTTTTATTGTGATACTTTCCAAATGTTATCAGTATTCTTGTTTCTCTTGGACTTTAGATCTGATATTTTAGATTTGCTAACACATGCAAAATGAATATTCTTACGATAAGTTTTCTCAGAGCTAAAGGCTCTAGTGATGAAATTATACACTTCCCAGCACTAAGTAATGGTAACGACATGTCTCATCGGGATTCCCTTTTGTGCCAGGGTTGACTAGGAAGCTCATGCCATAGTTTATGTTTGGGTTTTCTCCTCTTTCCTAACTTTATTTTTTGCCTCCTATTTTCCATCTGTTACTGTCGCCTTTCGTACTATGCTATCTTCTTTTCATTGTAAACTATCTCATATTCCTACTTTTATTTTATCATTCAATTCCTACACCCACCCTGTGCAGTAGCTAGGAGATGAGTGATAAATACTCGTGTTTGACAGATGAGAATTTGAACGGCATGACTGGTGAGTAATAGAAGTCTCTGTTGGTTCTCATATTTCGATAATAATAATGATGATGATGATGCCAATAGTAATAATACTAGTAATGATAATAGGAGCCAAGATTTACTAAGTGCCTCTGTCCTCACAGGTACTTTTCTGAGTTTTATAAAGTGTCACTTCATTTAAATCTCACAGGCAACTTATGACGTAATATTATTAGCCACATATTACAGACGGGGAAACCAAAGCACAAAAAGGTTAAATAATTAAACCTACTTCATAGATTCAAAAAATGGCAGAGCCAGCTAGAAACGCAGGCAGTCCATCTTCAAAATATATGCCCTTGACTGCCGAGCTATACTACTGAAAGCCACTCTGCATGACATTTAAGGGGCCCTGGTATTGGAGATGAAGAGAGCCATTCGCAACTCTGGACCCGTAAGGTTCTGGAGTTCATCTTAGGAAATACTGATGTGGGCTTTGGGGAGCTGCTGATCATTGCACCCCCGCCCCCGGCAGCAGTAGTTTCTGGATCCCTCATCATCTGCTTGCAGATGGGGGCTCCTCCCAATCCTGTGCCCTGTCCAGCGAGCCAGGCTCAAACATGGGACTGGAGTACAGTCATCAGCCCAGCAGGGATCATGGAGGGCGGCCAGGGCCTGGCTTGTGACCATGTCATTTGTATAAAGGTCCATGTTCAGGCAAGACAAGAGCGGGGCGGGGAGGGAATCAAAGGACAATGTTCATGCCAGAAAACAGGAAAGAAGAAAGGAAGCCAAGAGGCCCGCTGGCTGATCTTTACCTATTACATGCCAGATACTTCGTGATGTAAGCCCAATATTCTCATTCTAAAATGAGGAAGCTGAACTCACAGAGATTAGGTGACTTGTTCTAGGTCACTCAGCAACTATAGGTGTGAACGTAAGAATAACTTTTTGTAGAAAAAAGCCCCCACCAAATAATTATAAGTATTTCACTGCAGGAGACAGAATGCCTCCTCTTCTCCCAGAGGCTGCGGTCAGAGTGGGGACATGGAGAGAGGCAGGACGCCCAGTGGCTGGAGTCTGGGGAATGCATGGGGCCCTGCGAGAGCTCTGTGAACGCAAGCTGGCTCTCAGCAGGAGAGGATAAATGAATGCCATTGCCTCTCTCCAGGCTAGGGACAGGGAAGAAGGATCAGCTATGAGCAAAGGCCCTCCAGATCCCCAAGAATAGGGTCCGACCAGCTACTGAGCTTTCTCCATCTCCTATGTTGTAGGGTGAGAAGAAGCTGGGGCTAGGTGCCGGCCGGGCTGCTGCTGGAGATTTGCCACAGCCTATCTCTGTGTGACCTGGGGCCCAATGCATAGTGGTAATCATGGTAAAAACAAGAACAGCGGCAGCCATTGTTTACTGAGCACCTACTGTGTGTCACACCATTTGCTTATCTCAGAAATGATGGGTGGGCTCATTAACAGCGCTGGAGTCCCATGCTTTTGCAAACTGCTGGCAGCCAGTGAGTTCTCGGTTCATCTGTGACCATCAACTCCCCCCACCCCCTAACCCTTTCCTTCTCCTTGTGAAAATTCTGCAGTGTAGGCAGGGATCCAGAAGCGGGAAAGCCTTCATTGCAGGTGCTTGCCAATGCTCTGCAGTACCGGGGCGGATGGAGCACTGCAGAGTCCAGGGCTTGACAACTGTCCCTGGTGGGTGTGCGATGTGTGTATGTGTCGGGGGTGGGGGTCCTCAGAGAGCCCTTGCTCTCGGATGCTTCTGCTGGCCCTCACCCACCTCTGATGGGCCTGGAGGAAATCTAGTGCCCCAATCTTCCTGAAAGCTCCTAACAAAAATTTGAGGTTCTTTTGGCCCTGCCAGACCACACTCATCTTGGGCAAATCTTCCCCTCCCTTCTACAGTTTCCTTATCTGTAAAATGGGAGTGATCATGCCTAGTCTTGGCATAACTTGTTGTGAGGACAAAATCGGCTAGTAAGTCTGAGCACACTTTGAAAACGTGAGCACTGCTATTAAAGAGCAAAGGATCTCTGGAGTCATTCTTACTTTTAGTATAAGTATTAGTATTTTAATCAACCAAATATGTCTGATTGGTTTACACAAGAGCATAGATCCCTTCGGAGTGGAAAGACTTTTCTAATTTTATTTGTAACAGCTGTAGACAATCTGTGGGATGAGACCACCAAGTGTAAACTCGGACTAATTAAGAGAGAAACAGAGTTCCCAGGTGCCGCAAAACCAAAGAAGGTCGTGCCGAGATGGGAGAAGAGGTCCCTGCCTCCTTCCAGTGCAACTGAATCCCTCCCCCATATTGAAACAGGAAGTGTCAACATCTTGTTATTGAAAAAGGACCTAGAAGTGGCCTGAGCCAATTCCATCTTCCTATAAATGAATCTGTTCATAGCAATGCAAATCATTGGCTGTCGAGCTTCTTGTTGGCTTTTCTGGACTTGAGCTGATGCAGAAAGGGAGTGAGGCCATTACTGAGTGCTGTGCCCCTCACTCGCATCGGACACACAGTTACTTATTCCTCTCATGACAGATCCAAAAGACTCTTCAATATGTCTGGGCAGGCAGCTCCCCAAGTGTCTGACCCCACGAAGAGAAAATCAAATTCTTTAAAGTCAAAAGAGCATAACCTAAAAACTGGTAAGAAAATGTCCCTGGTGAAATAGAAATGCAGTGTGAGGTATCAGAAAAACCGTCTGGAAAGAATTCAAAGTGCTGAGTAAAATATAGAGCTCTATCAGGCCATTGCTGTTTCCTCTGTGAGAAGAAGCTGGACAGACTGGCTAGTGGTTGTGTCTGACAGCAGAAAACCTTTACCCTGGAGACAGCAGGCTGGACGTGACCTTTCAGAAGCATCGGCAGGAGCACCCAGTGCCTCTAGCTGGGGAACACGTGGGCCCAGAGAACGGTCCCCTAAGGTTTGTAAGAGAGGCAATTCCAAGAGATATTGAGTTCCTACCCTTGACACTGTACAGCTAAAGGAATGAATCACTGACCCGGGAGCACTTACGAAAAACACAGGGGAGAAGAAGGCAAGAGAAGGACGGGAAGGGAAGAAAAGAAAGGAAGAGGGCGATGAGGAGGGGAGGGAGGAGCGTGACAGTCGGGGCAAGAGAGTTGGCAGGGCGGAGGTGGGAAGCGAAAGCAGGAGGAGGAGACCAGGAGCAAGCAGAAAAGGCGGAGAAGGTGAGGAGGGAGAAGAGCGAAATGAAAACAGAAGACAGGGAACGAAGGAGCAAGGCTTCAGCTGGATTCGTGACATTTTTTTTCTGAATCTAGGCTGTGGGTTCATAGTGTTTATATGTGCAATATACTCCCCTCTATGCTGGTTTTCATGCCTGAAACATTTTATAATGTTTTAATAAAGGAAGAGGAGAAGGAGGAGGCAGAGGAAGATGGTAATCCCATCTTCCCTGGTTTCTTGGATAAATACAATGAGAGAGCTGAAGAGGTAGAACGAAAATAGTGTTGGTGGCCTGTCCAGCCATGTGAGAGGCCACCTGGGAGCAGGGAGCTGGTCTTCTCCACTAGGTCTGGGTCTAAAGGAGGCTTGTGAACCTGAACCAGATGGAAGCCACGGTCCTTCCGCCATCTTAACTGCTGCACTGGAGAACAGGGGCCCTAGCTCTGGCATCCAGTTCCACTCTGCCTTCAACTCCGTGGGTCACTTGAACAGTTCAACAAGCGCTCCCTGAGCTGCTATGCGGGGTCCATGCTGGGGGCCGAGATACAAGCCAACTTCAAATGGGGCTTGCTTGAAGCGCTAGGATGCCAGAGTGTGGCTCACAATGACGGGGGGAGCGCTGCATCCCCCACTTTTTCTAGAACAGCTCAGTTTTGTTCTGTCTTAGATATTGGGATTGGTCTTAAGCTTGAATTTGGAAATATAATTCCATTGCTAAAGGAGATTTGAAAACCACTGAATGAGATGCTTCCCAAGGAGTAAAGTTTTAAAGTTCTATTTCTAAGGTTATAAGATTCCTCAAAGACTCTAAGAATTCATTCACTCATTCTATTAATAAGTGTTTACTGACGATCCTCGATAAATGGGGTCAGAGATAGCCAATCAACAGATAAATAAACTAACAGGTCAAGGCTGCTGCAGAGAGGGACACGGGATGGAGAGGAGGTTGAGGAGGGCCTCCTGGAGAGGACGTCTTGGAGCTGAGGCTTCTTGAGTAGAGAGACCAGCCTTGGAAAGACCTGGAGAAAGAGCGGCCCATACAAAAGAAACAGCCAGCAAGGAGGCTAGATGACGAGAATGAACCTAACACGTCCAGGGGCAGGGGAACAGGGTCATAGAAAGCAAGGGGAAAAGTAGTATGAGACGACATGGTCAGGGAGGCAGGCAAGGCCAGAGGATGTAGGTTTTTGCGGATTTTGTAAAGAGTTTGGATTTTAATTTCAATGTGGCAGGATCCCTTTGGAGGGTTTTAGAGAGGGGTCTGATTCTGTAAAGATCACCGGCTGCTGTGCAGAAGATGGGTGGTAACAGGGGCGAGCATGGAGACCTCTCTTTGGGTGGCGCAAATGAGAGAAGATGGAGACCTGGGTACAGACAGCAGAAACTGTGAGGAAACGGTAAGCATGACATGTTCGAAAACGAGAAAAAGACTTCATGATCACTACATCTTTCTAGTCTCCGAATACAGAAGTTTTGATCACCTAAGAGGCTGTCACCTTTCGATGCCTAATTCTGCCCCCAAGTACGCCTATGCTTAGTAATTCCAGATGGCAAGAGAAAGCCTGTTCCCTTTGGGTTCTTCACCATTTTGGGGGCAGTGTAGGTTCTGACAGAACCCCCAAATTTATCAGCACTCTGTGGTTATTGAGAAAGCTGCTGAGGCAATTTTCAAATTAAAAAGATAAACATAAGCTTAGACCACAAACATTAACTCTTTGATTTCAGATGGGTATGCAGTGATGCCTGCCAACAAATATGACCAAGCAGTTAACTGAATACAAATGGAAGGGAAGGGAAACTCTGATGGGAAGAACCACAAGATCACGGAGTGAGTGATCAGTAGTTATTTTTGAAGTGACTCCCACAAACTCGGCACTGGGCCTCGTACTTAGGAGGATATCAAAAGAGTATATTGCATATCCCTACCCTCTAAGAATGCCCTTCTAGCTAGGAAAACATGACCAATACAAACTATGATTATACATCAGGTTGGCTAAACGGAGGGGAGACATCTGGTGAGCTAAATGGAGTGGGGGCACTTGGGACCTCCACTCGAGCCCTGAGGCTGGCGTCAGGGGGGCTGTGTTCCAGTTCTGCCTCTGTGACTTAGGACAAGCCATCTAACTCTGCTGGGTGTGATTTCTCTTTAAAAGAAAAATAATGCTTCCCAACATTCTTAGTCAGGATTACATAGGATTTGAAAATGCTTTGTGAGTTGTAATGTATGGCATAAATAGTAAGGGTTATTATCTGACATTAAGCGCGGAAGGGGAAGGGAGATGGCCATGTCAGCAAATAGAGCCTCCTCTGAAAAACAAAAACCTAATCAAGTGTCCCTTGCTCAAAAACCACGAGTGACTCCCTATTGACTAAAGCAGGGGTTGGCAAACTGTGCCTTGGCCCCCAGGCCAAATCCAGTACATCTCATTTTATAGATTAAATTTTACTGGAATACAGTCACAGCCTTTTGTTGACATATTGTCTATGACTGCTTTATTGCCACATGGCAGACTTGAATAGTTGCAACAGAGACCATATGGCTGACAAAGTTGAAAATATTTACTATCTAGCCCTTTAAAGAAAAAAATTGCTCACGCCTTGAGTAAAGGATAAAGTTTAAATCTCATTTAAAATGTAAAGCCCCCTGGTGCTTGAAGCAGGATTTGAATACAGGAAATGAATCGTATGGCTTGCTCCAAGTCATCCCCAGCTCAGCACATTTTGTACCACTTCCCACGGGCTGATTCCACACGAGGTAGCATTTCGAAGTTCCTTTTTAGTGATACAATAGGGATCAGGTCTTATTCCTTTTTGTAATCTCCACTGTGTTTGTCACAGGGCTCCGGTCATAACAAGTTCTCAGGTTTAACCAAATTAAATCTGAGACATAGATAAATTAGCAAGCAGGATACACTAAAGGGCAGACATAGTTCATTCATCCCAGAGACCTAGTAATGATATATCTTTGAAAGGGAAAGCAAGTTGGAAGTGAATTTACTAGTTTGCTCTTAATTAATTAGTTATACAAACATTTATCCCATGCCAACTATACAACTATTCTATGCCACAGAAGCAAAGGCAAATAAGGTAATCTGGGATGATATTCATTCTTTTGACAAGAATTCACTTAACGCCGGCCCTGAATGAAGCTGTAGATAAGGACCAGGGGTTCGGGTGGACTGTGACCACTTTCTGCTCTCAGGGAGCTTGCAGTCCAGTTAGGGAGGCACTGTACAGAGAGATAAGCGCAATGCCAAAGTGGGACCCGAAGTCTGAAGGTGGCAGGGAGAGAGGCAGGATTCCTGGAATGCCGTCCTCGGACACCGCCTCTGGAAAACCCATCCACAGTTTACTCTCCAAAGGGAAAGTGGACCCAGGAGCCACTCGTGAGTATCTCACGGTCTCCAGTGGGCTCCATCCAATGAGCTCACATTGACCATGCTGACCATTTTACACAGATTAACTCATTTAATCCCTGCAGCGACTGTGTGGTTTTACAAAGGCCAAGTCACTGTTCCAGGGCAGTAGTCTGAAAGTGAAAGATTCTAGTCCAAGGCAATCATTAGCTAAAGCCGATGCCCTGATCCTTCTAGCTAGAGCCTGAAAACCAGAGAGGAGAAGTGGGAGTCTATTCTAGAGAAAGTTCAAAGTGTGTCACCAACAGAGATAGTACTAAATGTTTCTGTACCTACTAAGTGGATGCTGATTTCAGGAGGACCACCCAGTGTGGATCAGGCACGGTTGGAACGTCAACAGTCGGTTAGTGTTCAAAACGTCAATAATCAAGGGAAGAGAGAATAAAGTTATTGCAAAGATCAGCAATAACTCCCAGCTGCTGGGCCTGCAATGGGCTGATGCAACCACCTCTGGGGAACGATTCTGGATGCTGGCCAGGATATTAATTAAGCCCTAACCACCAAGGCCCAGGGAACTCCCTATCGATTAATGGCAAGCTGGGAGCCTGCGAGACCTGAGGCCTGCAGGTCACCCCATCAGCCAGGCGTACTCCCTAGAACATGCCTGTGCAAATGTCATGGTGGGCACTGGGGGCAGAAAAACTGGAATATAAGTATGTAAGTTTTTAAAAGTGAAAATTTTTATATTTACTAAGTAAGCTTCCTAGGTTATGTCTAAGACACAAGTTTTCATATTAGCTTAATTGTTTAAATTGTCACTTTCAACTTTTCATTCTTTACATATACAAATATAGATAGTATAAAACCAATAAACATGTGGAAAAATGCCCAGTCTTAAAAAAATTCCATAATAAGAAATATCAGAGACAATTGCTCTCTCATTTTACTGGCAATGATGAAAAACATGAGAAACTGACCAAACGCAGTGATAGAGGCTCTGGTGAAAAGGCCTTCTCATGCAATAATAGTGGGTTGCACAGTCGTAGAACTTTCTGGAAGGAAAAGTGTGGGTACTTTAACCCACTAATTCTTGTTCTAGGAATTTATTGCAAGGAAATATGACAAGTGCTCCAAGGTTCACAAAAGTGTTCCAAGGTTCACCAAAAAATGTTACTACAGAATTATTATACCAGATATTTAGAAACAACCTAACTTTCCCGGAATGAAGCATTAATGAACAGTTAAGGAGAGGGAGGAAGTAGAAGACAATTAGGCAAAGAAATCCGCAAAAACAGATATGTGAATATCTAGGCTCCGCAGCAAGAGAGTGAAGAGCATGTATAGTGTAGCTTCAGGCATGTGACTCTACCTCACAAGTCTTAATTGCTCCCTCTGAAATGGGGATCGCATACTAAATGCCATCCTAAGGATTAATGCCCAGGGCTAACGCAGTACTTGGTGATAGTAAGTTTTCAATACTTGCTACGCAATATTTGCTACTATTAAAAATTAATTATTATTGAATAAAAATAGGTAGTGAGCTCCCTGTCGCTGTAGGTATCCAGGCGGGCTCACTTGTTACTTGAAGAGGAGGAGGCAGAGAGGACTTAGTCATGGTATGGATGACGGGAGGGACTACTATACTCTTCCTGACCTAAAAAATTGTGTGCAGTCACTGAAACAAGAAACTGACTTCAACAGTGAGATTGTTTGAGATTATCGTGCAGAGGGACCAGGGAACCCATCACCAGCAGGAACATCTCCTCAGAGTTATGGGATGATGCAGCTCCCAGAGGCCAGCCTTGCTTTTCATGCAGATGAGGCACGTGTGAGGTGGTTGCCCCAAACTCTGCCCATTCCCTGACCCGAGAGTGGCCCAACCAGCTCTGGAAAAACTGCAGGGAGTGCTCTCCACACACTCTGACCTTCACGACAGGGAAACCACGCTGCAGGCGATGGCGACAGTAGGAACAGGGGCGGCAAACGCATGCGATCACCTGCTATGTGCTGAGCTCTGGGCCGAGAGCTTTGCACACACTGTCTCACTGACTTCTCCCATCAGACCCATTTGTCTGTCAGTGTCTATGGTATGTGTCACCACATTTCACAGATGAAAAACCTGAGGCTCAGAGAGGATAGGTATTGTCCAAAACCTTTCAGCCAGTTAAGGGACAAGGGTTTGAACCCAGGTTTAAGGTACACTTAAGGTGTACTTTCAGGGCCTCGTGACAAGTTGACAGCTCATTCACATTATAGACGAATCCTATTCTCTTTCAGGACCTGTCACTCACTGTCCCACCCCACTGGGTTAGTTGGTCCCTCTCAAGGTAGCTGGGAGCAAAGAAAGCTGAAACTGCCATGGACGTTATCTAGTAATTCCTGGAGAAAGAATAAGACTGAGAAAAAAAAGGCATAAGTTTCACCCACAAAATGGGTACCCCAACAGAGCAGCATGGAGAATGTATGGGAAGCAAAGCACTCATGCTTATAGAAGTCAGAGGTTTCAACCTTCATGATAAGCTGGGCACCACAGACAGAATGTAGTCTATTTTATCACTTTTGATTTCTTCTAAAATACTTTGGTCAACCTAGGCAGGCTTCGAACTTGCTCATCCCAGTATGATCCCTTGGACTTGTGGCAAACAGGTTCACTTTGCCATGTCCCCTGCATCTCTCTAGACCTGCGGAGATCTTCAAACTGTTCTCAAATCACTTATGGCACCTGTCTGCACACAGGGCAGATCCCAAGGGGACTAAGTTATAAGCTCATAGCTAAGAACCCAGACTTTGGAATCATAGACACCTGGGTTCACATCTCAGCTCCTCCACTGAGTATGTACCCTCTCTGAGCCTCAGTTTCCTCATCGGTCAATAGGAATCTCGGTATCTCATAGGTCCGTTGTAAGGATCGATGAGATCATGCAATATTGGAAAGGCAGTGGAGTGTAGAGGTTAAGAGCACAGGCTGTGGTGCCAGAATGGTTAAGTTCAGAACCTGACTCTGTCACTAGCTGCGTGTCCTTGGGCAAGTTACTTAACCTTTCTGGGCCTCAGCTTCTTCAACTGACCATAGAGATAATGATAGTACCCACCACGACAGAGTAGGGAATGAATGAGTTCCAGCTTGGAAAGTGCTTAGAACAGCGCCTGGCACATTAACGAGTACTCAGTAAATGAGAGTTGTTATGATTAATGCCTGTACAGCCCTCAGCACAGTAAAAATAAATGTTCAATAAATGGTAACTGTTTTATTACAAGGTATACTTTCTACAGAGAATTGTGTGCACATTTATCTCCTGGAAAGCAATTAAAAATGAAGATGTTAGGGAAAGTCTTGTCCTCAGAGTAAAGTCGTAGCAGAGAGAATTCACCATCCTGTTGCCTTGGCAGGACACCCCAGGAACCCCCACGACCAGGCTCTCCTTCGCTTCCTAAAGACCTTCATTCAGCCTTCTACTCTTTCAGCAAATGCTCGTTAAGCACCCACAGGGAGCCCAAAGCGGGCTGAGAGCAGCCAAGAGGAGAATAAGATGGCTCTGGCCCCTGCCTCCCTAGAGCGTACAGGGCAGTGGGAGAAATGCACGCTAAATAAATACACACGCACATGCTTATTTAAGGACAGCTGCAATCGGTGTTATGAGGGACGTGACGAGAAGGTAGAACGGGGTCCTGACGTGGTCTGGCACTGGAGTTTACGTGAGGGAGGAGTCATTGGAAAGCTTTCCTGAGGAAGTGACATTTAAGCTGGCACTTCGCAGGTGAATAGGAGCGGGCTAGGTGATGCCTGGAGTAGGAGGAGAAAACGAATCAGTCGGACGGGCATTTAGTTCCGAGGCCCTGAAGCCATGAGATGGCTGGCTTACTAGGGGGACAGAAAGAAGGGCAGTGTGGTGGACTTACTCCCAGACCACCCACTCAGAAGCACCCGGCTGGGAGGCTGGAATTTGGAGAGAAACGCAGGTCCTCGGGAACTGCATTTTCAGCTGCCACTGTTGTCTCTTCCCTTTCAGACTATTCTTGCCTGCCGGCAAAGATGGCCGGGTCTCAGACCCTGAGTCCCAGGGACAAGTGGCAGCCATTCTCAGCTTAGATTCCCAGAGGCTGCACTCATGGATCACGGTGCCCACATGTGAACCACCACAGGGACTCTGCCCTCTGCATGCCTTCAGATGCCTCAGCCTCGTCCTGGCCACGCCTCACTGGGTTTTGTGAGTCTATTTAGGAAGATAAGTTTCCCTCGCTGAAGAAGAGGGGCAGAGCATGAAAGAAAACAATGTCACCGAGGGAGGGACCTGCCATTGACAGAAATGGGGACATTCTCTTAGGGGCATCATGTATTATCAAAGAAGCCAACCCCCAGGTCATTGATTTCTCTGCCGGTTTACGTGCTATGGAAGGAAGCCGTGTTTAAGTTTCCTGTAGTTTTTCACCCTGGAAATCGATGCTCCGGTAAAGGAAGCCATCTGTTCCCGAAGTAGCAGGTTTCTTTTGGAAGTTACGCATCGGGAGTCTGACGCTATCCTCTAAATGGTACTTTTGTTGTCTTTTTGTTCAAGACGGCAAGCGTTTTCCAGGATCGGAACTGCCTGCCAGCCTCCCTTGATGAACAGCTTACCAGCTCTCTTGGTAGATAGGAGGTTTAATAATTAGCCTAACTCATTGTTTATCTAAGTGGCAATTATCACCGCAATGAAATAATATTTTAAGTGCAAGGGAAGCCTTCCAGATAGCTCGCAACTAGAATCTGCAGGCTAGGAATGGCCAACACAGCTTCTCAGACTCAGAGGAAAGGGCCGCTCCATCCGGGCTGGCGGACCTCCAAGTCTGAGATGCCATCATCAGATGCTGCTCCAAAGACCTAAGGATATGTGCCCAGGAGAAGTGCAGGGTCCCAATCCTTTCAACTGAGGCTCAATGGCCCAGCAAAATATGAAAGTGCGTCCTGTGCTTCTAAAGCGTAACAGTCTAGAGTCTGTGGAGTTGGTGAAGCAACCACACCACCGCAGGAGCAAATCTCAGCAGGTGCGATTCAAGGAAGATGGGACCGGTAAGACTCCGCCTGGCCTAGCTGAGGCGGATGTCCACACTTCTGAAGACCCGACTGTGATGGGCAAGACTCAAGCATCCCGGCACCATCATCTCCCCACCTACTCGCTCTCCTTCCCCAGGGCCCAGAAGGCAGGGGGCTTTCAAAACATCGGGATCCAAACCTCCCCCAGTCTCAGGAAGCATTTCCCGGTTTTCAAAAGGAAGAGACTCACAGCCAGCAAGTCACTGGTGGAAATGCCAACCGCATCCCAAAGTGCCATCCAGGTCAATGGCAACCTCTCTGAACAGGACATTGTGTCTTCTGACCTTGCCTACTTAAGGCTGGCTCAGCATCTTGAAGATGGGCCTCGAAGGGTCCAGGTGTCCCACCCGTTCCTCCCTAGAATGTCCAAGGTGCAGAGCAACGGGCCTGTTAGCATATGCCTGGAAGCAGGGACCTGGAGAGCCTCAGAGAAAGCAACAGCTGCCATTCAGGTCCCGGAGGACATTTACCACAGTCCCACCTGGGCAGCTGCAGAGCCCACTTCCAGCCAAGACAGGTCTGCAGAGATAAGCAACTCCCTCCACCCTCTGGCTGACATGTGTCCAGGAGACGGGGGAAGAGCGCCGCCATCGGACGCAGAAAGCCCCGCCTCCCGTGTAAATGCCACCAGCGGTGCCAACCACATGCCAGGCACGGGGACACTTAACACCGAACTGCTTTTGCCCAAAGACAACTCTGATGACAAAGGCTTTGGCCCACTGTCATCTCGGTCAAAGGAAATGTGTGTTCCCTCAGCTCCACGGACTCACGACTCCCCCTCACCAGGCTCTGGCAGCCAGCCCGCCCACCCAGGAGGGGCTTCAGACTGTTCTTCCTCGAGTAACAGTCACCAGGATCTGCTGGCACCCAAACCTAACAACTCATCAGAATCTGTCCCTGAGTGTAAGGAGCAGACGGCAAAGAACCCCACGCAGTCGGACACCCCGGAGTTTCGAAATTGCCCAGGAAATGATCACCTGCCATCCTTTCTTCCAACGAGAGAGACTAGATTTCAGAGCCACAGGGAGATCAGCGGGATCAATCAAATTCACCTGGCAAGGGGCGAACTCTGCGACCTCCAAGGCCGACTGCAATCGGTGGAAGAATCTCTGCACTCGAATCAAGAGAAAATTAAAGTCCTTTTGAATGTCATTCAAGACTTGGAGAAAGCTCGGGCTCTCACGGAAGGGTAAGGTGAATTTTTTTTTTTTTTTATATTAAGTCATTTGCCAGAACGGGGCAGAGAGAGAGCATTGGTTTTCATTAGTAAAATGTCTCCAAAGTGTTTGAGGTT
>NW_006431919.1:15808271-15817451 GCF_000325575.1 Pteropus alecto | reverse complement strand
TAGGCTCCATTCAGTCCTAAGCTTGGGTGGCTTTCCACAGCTATTTGTCTTTGTTTCCAAATATTAACAGACTGGAGAAAGGGGGCATATGAAGTAGCGGGGTGAAAAATGCTTTTTATTAAGATGGGGGCCCAGCTAAAAAATGATGGAGGAAAATGATAGCATGCAGGTACTTCCCACACCCCATCCTTGAAGCAAGTCACAGAATTTGCACAGTATTTTGGTTATCTGTGTGTTTTTCACAAAGGACTCAAGGTGGCCACCAAGCTTACTGGTGACCTTCCCTTCTATTGACCACTTTCATGGCATGGGCCAGTCCATCACTGACCAGCTAAGTAGAAACTGAAATGAAATCACAATTCTGCAAAGATAAAATGCTTTCCTGGGTGACTCAGCACCAGTCTGGGGAGGGAAAGGCAGTTATTTATTTAGGTGTGCAATGTTCATCTCTAGAAAAATGGGCTCCCTAAAGACTGAGAAGAAGGAATGACGAAAGCGAATCAACAGAAAAGTAGGAGACAGAAGTAATCAAGTGACACTTGCTGATATACATCAGAATCATCATCGTCTTATAAGAGAGAAGCTCTATGATGGGTACAGAGAGAAATGTACTGAATTCAGAGGTCAGGAGTTTTAATAACCTCCCTTCTACTCTGTTTCCCCTCTATACAAGGGATTAAGAATAACTGACTTATTTCACAGGATTGTTGTCAGCATGAAAAAATCTCAGATTTGAAAGTGCTTAAACATTTATAAAGCTCTGTAAAGACGAGGTCCTATTATTATGGGGTTCCCGTTTCCTTATTTGTAATGGTCATGCAAATTAAGAGCCTTGCTCCCGATGAGAGGGACAATGTTGGGCTGCAGGAAAGGGTCGGTAGAATTGCGTGCATCCCACGGGACTTTTGCCCATAGATTTACCCAGCAAATGCTCTATCTTGCAGGCGCAACTTTTATCGAACTGGCCAAGATCTCAACAATTGCAGTACCTGCCAGAACACAGCATGCATCATATACAGGTACCTGACCACAACAAAGACCGGCATGGAAGCTGTGGGGTCCACAGAACACTCTCATAAATTCTCTTAGGTGCAGAAAGTCAAGGAGGAAGCAAAGACAGGAAGCCTTTGAATACCAGAGACTTAAAAATCAAGATGCTTAACTGTGAAATGGTTCTAAGGCAGGCATTGCTTTCCTCCTTGCAATAAGGTCTATAATGATCTCTACACTTACTGAACACTAAGTATAGACACCTTACAAAGCTCTGCATGCACATATGCATCACATTTCAAAATTCTGTCTTATGAGGTAGGTGTTAATGTCCCCAAGGAAGTCGAGACATTTGGCCCAGCTCACAGAAAGCATTTTCAGAGTGCAGAAGGGGCCAGGCTCAGGACTCAAATCTAGATCTTTCGGATTCCAAACGCTGCGATGGCGATTATTCCACCACAGTGCCTCTTCCTCAACAGTAGTTATCAGATGGTAAGCATTTACTTTGTGTCAAGAAACAGGCTAAGCACTTTGTGTTCATTTCTAAGTACATCGTTTCCTTCCAGCAGGGGGTAAGGCTGCTGCAATAAGGTGGATTTTTATAAGTAATAGAAGGAAAGCATCATAAAGTGGTGAGAGCACTGAACTAAGAGTCAGAATCCCATTCAGATGTCTGCTAACTTGCCTGCGGCTCGGTTTTCTCCTGTGTAGAGTGGGGATGATTATCCCTATATGGAGTTGCCACGAGGAGTAAATGAGAAATATATGTGAGCGCCTTTTGTCACTGTAAACCTTTGTACAAATCCAAGGGCTTATTACTGTTATTGCTAGAAAGATCGATGCCCTTAGCGGGACGCCCATTCCAGTGGCCTGGTGGAAAAGCAGTCAGAAGCAGTCATTTCAGTTGATGGCATCTGATTTTGACAGTGTATGGTGTTGCTTTCTCTGTTAGGTTCTCTCTCAGGTGAGAAAAGCAGCCCAGTTGGGTTGCCTGTGTCTTCTTCTAAAAGTTTTCCTTCTGGGCTGCAGAACTCTGAGGTCTCACCCTAAGGGGGCGGAGACCTGAAGGTGGGAGGCCCCGACCCTCAGGCAGAGCCTCGGCCACTTTCTCATTGAACTGTTGGTTCCTTGCCCTTAGGAGCCACAGAACCAATGTTTTCACCAAATGGCAGAAGCCCAGGACCAAGCACAGAAAATGCCCTTTATCTAAGTGTAAAATAGCTCCTAAAAAAAAAAAAAAAAATATCCCCTGGAAAAGGCTCGTGACATTGGAAAGTGTGAGGAGGCAGTCTCTGTCTCATCAATCGCTACCTTTTCTGCTCCTTTTTTTTATATTTCCTATCTTAAGCAAATTTTCTAAGCACTAGGAGGACAAAAATTATTAAATGTCTAGACAGCTAGGGAATACAAAAACTATTCATCACAAACAAGAATTATTTTTAACTAACCTCCTTTTACATTTTGGATAGTCTCTTTTCTTCATCAGCCAGATGATGTATTTTCTATTAACTTAAGATGACTTTTTATTTAGCTTATGTAAATGAAAAGGACAAGCGATTATTTCTCGGTCTACTGTGAGTTTCATGGCCTGGCCCTGGGCGAATCACTTCTGGCCTCTGAGTTTCCTCCTCTGAAAAATGAGGTCCTTTAATTAGATGGTCCCTATGGTCCCTTGCAGTTCTGACATTCTGATGTTCTGTGTTGAATTAAAAGTGGCAATATTTGGCTAAGCTATGACCTTCCAACAAGTCCGAGACTGTTGGCATTTTTCTAGTACCTACTTCAAACATCCCAAGCAAACATTCTAAATTAAGTTACACCCCTGGATGGGTTAGTAAACCTCATGCATACATCTCTTTCCAGTTTTCCAAGAACAGCCATTGCATGCTCATTACACATTACCATTCAAAGCCAAACTGTTCCTCCAGACAGTATCTATATCCTTGTATCTAAGCCATTGCAAAGGAACAGGCAATTAATTTGATGAAAGCAAAGAGATCAGAAAAACATCCCATCATAGTAACAGTGGGAAGATGAGATTTGTCATTTTTTTTTAACATTTCAAATGACTTCAAACTCTATGTTGTGTCCTGAAAAGTCAGATCTACAAACCAATGAATAAGTGATGTGAAATGTTCATCCTCAGGCCTTGTTAAGCTGAGGTCTCTCTCCCTGATGACGGATGGGCCCAGCGCACGTCACTGTCCATAAAGCACATGGGCGCATGTTGAATTGCCTGCCGGGTCTTCTTCTCTGGAGATGTTGCTGCTAAGTTAGCAGCACATAAGGTTTTCTAAGTGGCTCAGTCAGCCAAAGGCTACGGCTACTACTACTTGCTTCTATCAACACATGCGGGGTCATCCGTTCTGTCCAACTCGTTCTCTCTGCTCCAAGAGGAGCCTTCTGGCCACCACCCCGTAAGCCTCCTGGGCTTTCTCCTTACCATGGAGCCCTTCCATAGATCCCATCTCACCAGGAAGCACAGCACCAACACAGATGCCTAAGGATTCCATCCACGCATGGCTCTCCTCTTCCAGAGTATTCCTTACACCAGGGAGAATGGGCTCCTGTAAGTTCTGACCGCTGTAGGCTCCAAGGGAAGGGGGCGGGAATTGGCTCTTTGCCTCAAGATGATTCCAGCAGACTCCTCATCTCTCCTTAGCATTAATTCTAGGACATTTTTCTCAAAGAGTTGGGTGACTGCCACCTGTGGCACCCAAAATTAAATAACATGAATTACTTAGTGAGAAAGTTGTTCTCTTTCCAAATTTATTTCAATCCTTGTGATTGCCTAGAGGGGGAAATCAGGATTTGTGCTAGAATGTCTTCAAAACCTTTCTAATGCTTATTTATCACCCTTCTTTGCCAAGAGAGAGCAGGACTCATGTTCACAGCCATGGGCAAGCAACAGTATCTAGCCAGAATGTAATCATTTTAAGATGTTCATTGAAGCTTTTAACTTTTCAAATTAGTCCCCCTAAATATTCATTGTAAATCATGCAGGTCTCCATTTTCAAAAGCGATATTGCCTATTTTGCATAAATGTTTTTAAGTTTAAAAAGGAAATTAATTTAGAGAGCAAAAATAAATAAACAAATAAACCAATTAAGTAAAACAAAACAAAACAAAACACAAAAAACAGAAAAACATAACGGTGGTGGGTGGATGGATTATTGAAGTTTGAGAAAAGATGCCCTAAGGAGTCAGTTCCTTTTCCTCTTTCAAAGGCACCAGGCCTCTCCGAGCCACATCCTTCCTCCCTTCCTCGCTCCCCTCTCTGTTCCTCCAGCCAGATCTCCCTGTGCTTTAGGTGCACTGTAAAAATGATCACTGAGCCTCTTTGGAAGGCTTTGACTATCCTGATCATGCATTTATTTTCTGGACGTAGCTCCCAGGAAAAATCTGCTTGCTTTAAGCCGTAAAATGCCTCAAGTGTTTTAAAGGAGGAGAAGAGGAAATCTTTCTTATGACACCACCTTCTTCCCCTACCACCTCTTTTGTCAGCATGTTTTGTCTCTCTCTCTCTCCTTTTCCCTCTTTCTCTCTCTCTTCCCTCCCTCCCCACTCCTCCATCTTTCTCTCTCTCCTAACTATAGGGATATATAAACTAACTACAGATATTTCCAACTTAATATATCAAAGGCACATCAGATTCACCTGATACCAAACACACTCTTTATTTTCCCCCACAAAATTAATTCTCTTCCTCTATTTCTTATTTTGTTCAGTACAATTAACCATGACTCCATAAAAAAAACTATAGTTCCCATAACCTCACTCTTCTTCACAACACACAGCAAATTGGTTACCAATTCCACCTGCTAAATCCAGCCCCTTCGCTCCATCCCCTCTGTCTCTGGTCAGTAAAGGCCCTCATCATTTGTTGCCTGAACTCTAACCAGTCTTTTTCACCATAGGTCCCTTTGGCACCATCTCAAGTAATCTTCCACATGGATTGCTAAATTATCTGAAAAGTAGAATTGGACCATGTCACTCTCCTGCTCAATGATCTTGTCCTGGTTGCTATTATTTCCTTTTGCTAATTTTTCCAGCCTCTTTAAAAATGCTGCTAAATTTCTTACCTGCTGCATCTCCTCTATTTCTCTCCAGCTACTCGACTGGCTTCGGACACCACGTATTCTATCACACCTTGGTGCCTTTGCCTAAGTTCTCTCACTTCCTGTAATGCCTTTGCTTTGTCTGAACATCTCCTAGTCTCTCAGTTTAAAATCCAGGTAAAATCTCTGGATAACTTTATCCTGCTTCCCGAGAGGGACTACGAGGGTATGTGCTTCCCTCTGCTATGCCATTTACCCTACTGCATTGTATCGCAGTATTTATGGGTTTCATTCCATCAGCAAATGGCTAGTATCTCAAAGTCATGGGCCAGTGTCTAATACACAGTCAGTGCTCGATAAACTGTTGGCAAAGAAGGGAATGGCAATACTGACTAGGGGAGGAATAAAAAGCAGTGGTGGGCTAGAGACAGTTATTTAGACTGGCCAAAAGGAACACCATTGTTACCGCCTGTGTGTGCCCCTACCGTTGGGTGGGGAAATAGAGGGTCTTAGTTAATCAAATGTTCTTATTAGGGAAGGAGGGCTTCTATGTACCAGGTCCACAGTACATCCTTTTGAACTGAATCAAACAAATGACTGAATGTAGGACATTAGCTGTCAGTTTTCAAATACATGGAATGTTACATACTCTCAATGAGACAAACCTAATCAAATCTTCCTTCAATGACTCAGAAAGCTTGTTGCAATTTCACAGGACACTGAGATCCTTGTTGATCATGCTCATCCATTATTGCCCAGTACTGCTGCGCCCACTATGGTAGGAAAGGCAAAGTTTGATTTGTACAAAACCACAAACTCCATCTATGCTAAAACATCTCCCTTCTGTGGCATTGGAACTACACCAGTGACCTCTTTGGGAGAGGTGATTAATGCATGAGGTCTGCAGGTTCTCTTGGTAGAACATCCAAACCCTGCATGGTAGGCATCTGTACAATATTCAGATCAGACAGCTGAGGCTGAGAGAGTGAGTCTCTTGAGCAATTATTCTGGAACTAATTAAGAAGCAATGACAAGATCAGAATTCAGTTCTACCTGCCTGCTAGCCAGATTCCACAGCAGGCTGCCCTCAGAAGCCAGACTCACTTGAGGGGTGTTAGGGTTCAGCGGAATATGATATGGCTGAGTTCTACTGAGCCTAGGGCATCCTGAGAGTTTGCATTTAAGAGGCAGGACCAAAATAGTGTTTTCAAAGTGTGATCTTGGGTCATCTGCATCACAGTCTCATGGATATCTGTGAATAGTGGTTGCTGGGCATCACTCCCGAAATCTGCTTAATCAGAAGGGTGGGGTGGAAGACGGAAATTTGCAGTTACAGCAAATTCTGATCCCAATGAAGCTTGAGAAACATTCAAATATGTAAAATCAGGGTCTTGGAAGGAAAGGGCGATTTACTAGGAACTTTTGTAACCAGCCTACATGTCCATGAATAGAAAATTCTTGCTAATGAAATACTTTTGTTTTAAGTGAATCATTGGAAAGATGCCTTACTTTTCTGATTGGTTTCAATGGTAGAGTTAGACAGTCATATACAGACCTAACTAGGGGGTGCAGGTGACTTTAACATCTATTTTGGAATCCGTGGGTGTCCTGGAACCAACCGAGGGATGACTCTCCTTCTCCCCACATCTTCCATCTCCTTGGGCCTCATCTGAGATGAGCATCGGAATGGCAATCCCTGCTGACATTCCTCCTCCAACAAGGTTAAGACCAGTCAATGCCCAATGCTACTGTGAGGCCAAGAGCCCAAAGGCTAGGAACCGCCCCCTGGAGGATCAATTACAGGTACCTGACAGGGCGGGTGTGCAAAGTGCTGCCCGGCACCATGGCCTCTTAGGGAGGGGGTGCGGTCACGCCATGCTCCTGAACCAGGTAATACGCATGAGGCTGGATGCTGAGTCCTCTCATTTCCTCAAACTCCACAGACCATAGGCTTCTTTTTTATCATTATTGAGTCCTCCATTGTTACAACTGCTTTTGAACCAGACAGAGAAGTTATGGATATTCTAAAGGAGATTTACTGCAGGCGCCTCCCTTTGTACCCAGCAACCAGCATCCCTGTTCCTGGCGCTGACCCCTCAGATTTGATCATCAGAATGTATCATAAGGGGTCTCTGTGGAGCACACGCCAAAGCTTTAGAGCCGTGTGCCCTGCAGGAGAAAAGACAGGCCTTCACCTCCTGAAGAGCTGCATGAGTCACCCAGGGGCACACAGCTGGTGGTGCTGGAAGCCTTTCTTGAGTTTCCTTCTATGGTTAGGCTTTTTGAACACTGGGTCTTGGCCTTGCCTGCCACTTAAAGCTATTACCTAACCAAGAAAAGGGCATTTCACTAGAAATGTAATATGCGCCAGGCCTGTGGGTTTAGATCTAACAAATTATTTAGTACTTTCCTTTGGTCTGCCCATGATGCTCTCCCAGCATGGAGCCAGATACACTGTGAAAGCCTGATCTTCCAGTCACAGTCCTTTCTCTGGCCAGCAATGGAATCCGTGGTGAAAAATAACTATAAAGCTACTGAAATAACTAAAAAGTACTTTCGAGTAATCGCAGATGCATTTGTATTTCTCATCACACTACAATATGGACTGAGCGGCATTCGTTTTAAATGCTAGAAAGTGAACATTATGGTAATACCAACCAGCCTCCCCAAAACAACTGTCACCAAATATAGCTCAAGCTGTCTCTTTAGGAAACAGGCATACAGTCTGGGGTACATGTGGAAATTTCTCTGAGCCCCTATAGACTGATCCCGAAGACATTTGCCTCTAGTCTCTGGAGTGTTAAGGGGAAAGAAGTAGGATTTACAGCATCAGCAATTTATCTGCAATAAAAATGAAACCTATTTTAATGCGTTAATAACTAAAGAGGCTGAAACATGCCATAAATATAAAATCAAGCAAGCCGAGAGTTTCACAGGAATAACAACGAACGGCTGCTGGCACGGAGGCCACGGTCGACCACAGAATGACCCAATCTTTATTTCTCTGTCAAGTTAACGTAACGTTCATTACCATTTGTCATACCAGGCATTGTGCCAGGCATTTTGCTAAACACCGTGCATGTAGTATCTCATTTCAGACCTCCAGCAACGCTAAAATATGAGTACGGTTATGATCCCCATTTTACAGGTGAGAAAACTGAGACTCACTAAGGTTATGTGACTTGTCCAAGATCCAACAGGGCCAGGGCTTACACAGGTCCTGCTTTCAGGAGATTTTTCCTGGCCCTTCCCTTCTTATCTTTGACTTTGCATAATCAGCGAATATATGTGCTAAAGTTCTCTGGGCTGACCTACCCTTTTTGAGGACTTAATGTGAAGCCCTTCTCGACACAGAGCCACAGAGGCCAGAGCGCAGATTTCTTTCACAGAGTGATCAGCAGTGAAGATTTCTGCAGCTTGGTCCTGCTTATTTATGTGCCAAGAGGAGGACGTGCAATTCTCTGAGGTGTCGTCAGCCGACAGATGCCCTGGGAGAAGGGGTGCACTTGCCAACTCGAAATGAGTGCAAGTTGTGAAGCTTAACATTACACCCTATAAATAAGAAGCAAACTGGTCATTAGGAGAAAGTTTTAGGAACAATATCCCTTCCAGGCTGGGGGAAAAATGAACTAACTAAAACTCCTACTTTCCTGGACTGTGATTCTCTCCCAAAGATACTTTCCAAAGTGACATGATTTATCCTAGTAGTCAGGAACCAAACTGCCCTTGCTGATTCCATTTATTCTCACAGCTGATCCTTTAAATAAGAAAGTTGCAGGAGGTCACTAAATCTGTGGCGCACCTGGGCCCTGTGGCAAGAGGGGTCACTGAACACTCAACAGAGATGAAGAGGTAGAGAGGGGTCCAGGATCTGGAAGATGTCTCCTCTTCAGGGAGATGCCATAGATCATTTGTTTCTCAGCCAGCCTGCTTGGAGCATATGGTTTATGGCAGTGGCTTGTCACTGTTTCTCTTTATAAAAGACCAAGACCCACGTGCTGAGAAGGAAATGCAAAGGGCCCACTGCAGACCTCAGCAGCTTGCCTAGTCTCTAAGATTGCTGAGCCTGATATCACCTTGACCGAGCTGACTGCTAAAGGGTGCCCGTCTTCTCCAGGTGTGTGGCCTGCCT
>NW_006431919.1:15792553-15808254 GCF_000325575.1 Pteropus alecto | reverse complement strand
ACTCTTTCAGGGTGGGCCGGTCAGCGCATGCAGCCCAGCTTCAGGTCGGGTCTGATCCCACAGGGGCCTGTGGGGTCATTTAGGTGCCCCAGGCCTTGGTCACCACCACATCAGCACCCCCACTGCACACACATCCGGCAGCCTGGATCTCACACAGGTGAAGACTACCGTGTTCCTTCAGCACAGCGTAGCTTAGAGCATGGGCTTTGCAGTCAGGCACTCTGGGTTCAAATCCTGCCCACGTCGCTTTCGGGTGTGTGCCCTTGGAAGCACGTTTAAGCTGCCCTTGCCTCAGTTTCCTCCTTTGTGAAATGGAGACCATATCTTTCTAGTGGAGCTGTGAGAATTACATGAGATATGTAAGAACTGCTAAATCTGTAGTGTCGTGTCTACAATACAGACTTCACTCTGTGAGCCACGGTCCTCTTTCTTCTCCTCCTCCTCCTCCTCTCTCCCTCCCCCTCCTCTTTCTAATTGTTATTATTATTCATTTAAATTGCCATGTGTTCTCACTTAACATGGTTAGGTACTGTCTTGTTATTTCTTTCTTAGAATAAGACCCTGGTGACAGCCAGGCCCTGGGCCAAAATGTTTGATCCCTCTGTAGGAGAAAGGATGGACTACGAGTCTGGGAACCAGGCTTAGATTCTGATCATAACTCATAGTGCGACTTCTCTTTGCCAACTCACTTGTCAGCTAAATGGGGATAATAACAACCTTCCCATCTTCTTGGGCTATCGCGAGGATAAAATGAAAACACAGATCTGAAGTGTTTGTACTTTGAAAGTGCTATATACCAGGCTTAGATTCTGATCATAACTCATAGTGCGACTTCTCTTTGCCAACTCACTTGTCAGCTAAATGGGGATAATAACAACCTTCCCATCTTCTTGGGCTATCGCGAGGATAAAATGAAAACACAGATCTGAAGTGTTTGCACTTTGAAAGTGCTATATAAAGTAAGAGGTTTCTATTGTTTATTTGTTTTGATGTAAACTTTTATCTCTTTTTGGTGCACCCAACTTCAGTTTGCCCAGCCAAGATACTGCATCCAGAACCTGGCTCTGTGGTTTGCTTATGTACTAATGTATTTATCTACGTTTTGCTTCTCACTCTTTCTTCTCCCAGACAATCCATGACTTAAGCTTCCCACCACTTCCAATTACCTAGAAAAATATCCTTCTGCCTTTCACCTCACATGATGGCTAGAGCATTGATCTGTCAGCTAGATTAGTGAGGTGCCCTCAAGAAAGAAATCTGAAACCTTTCTTCCACCCCTGGTTTACTTTCACTTTCTAAATGCAATGTGGCACCATGCACAGACATCTTGGCTGGGGGGCTCTTGGGCTCCCTAGACAATGAACCGGGCACCCCTGAACCAGGTGTCAGGTATTCCATGCACTCTCAGAGGAACAACCTCACAGACTGAATGTTCTACACTGTCTCAATGGTTCTAGGCCCGAATTCTATATTGTAACAATTTCTTGGCTACAGTTAGCCCCCACTGTGAGGCGAAGCTCTACAGAGTAAGCACTCAGCCCTCCTCTTCATCCATATGGAATACAGATGGCAGAAGATAATAAGGGGGCGGGGGGAGGGGGACAAGGAGGCTCTGATGAAGGAGAGAAGGGGAGAGGAGGTTAGAAAAGTAACTGGTATTTCACCTTGACACCAAACACAAGGCAGATGGCCGTTCCCCAGAATCTACAAACAGCCTACTCCTTGAATTCTCACCAAGTAGGCAATTTATTCTTTTTAAGAGGCTGCTGATTACGGTGGGTTATCTCTTTTTCTCCACCCAGCTTCAAGGTGAAAAAGAGATGAGAGAGAGAGAGCACTGCCCCCCGCCCCAGCTCATAAGGCAGCCGCTACCAAAACAAAATACACGCCCTCTCCTCTCCCTCAAACCAAACAGTAGTTTGTCAAATGGAAGAATAAGAAGGAAAGTGACAATTTTCCTTTATGTTAATAAATTGCTTTGGCCTAAAAAACATTAATCAATTTCTTTCCAAAGTGCACACACTTCTCTATACTATGCTATTTGCCTGGCCTTGAAAAGAAAGTCACTTTCAATCCCCTTTAAATTGTCAAGACCAGTATGGGGAGTTGCAAGAGGGGTGGGGGTAACTCTCTATGTCCCAGTGATTATAATGGAACCCTGTGGTGTTGCCATAGAAACATAGAATGTATTCTTTCCTGAATGTACATGGAGGGGAGGGGTGAAGAGTGATGTTGCTGGCAAAGTATACAATTACTGAAGAGCTTAAGGTATGAGTGAGGAGGTGAGGCTTCGGTCACTAAGATAGGAAGACA
Organism: Pteropus alecto; assembly: GCF_000325575.1. Lineage (NCBI taxonomy): Eukaryota > Metazoa > Chordata > Mammalia > Chiroptera > Pteropodidae > Pteropus > Pteropus alecto. Next base: position 15,805,941 of record NW_006431919.1, on the reverse strand, counting down.
AAAGACTTAGTGAAGAGCGGAGTGGGCAGAGACCATATCCTACGTGAGGACATTTCACCTGTTGTTATTGTCCCGTCTGTGCAACTACCCAGTGACATAGCTTTATAACCCCCACTTTCATCCGAGTCTCAGAAAGGGAAGCAACTTGCCCAACGTCACCCAGCCAGTAAGTGGGGCAGCCTCGGTTCAAACCCAAGAGTATTTCACTCGAGAGCCCTCGCAATATCCTCTATATTGTGCTGCACTTTGAATTGTGACAGCGACACAGAGTTTACATTCTGTCTCCTGGTTTTTCTTTCTACAAGCCTGCCAGCTCTGTACACATTCTGGATTCACCCAGAGCATTATTATTTTGTTATTGGTATTAGGACACTATTGTAAGTCTTGATACACTCAGGTGGTCTGTTGCTGTTTGCTTGAATTATGAAGTCAGAGAAATGTCACATATAAGGAGAAGAAGGAAGCTGGTTTATGTGTTCATATTATATGCAGAGGTGTATGAATGAAAAGCTGAAAAGTAGGGGTATTTGAGATAGACACAGAGCATATTTTTAAAGCAACTGTTTAATAATCTGCTTCACACATTAGGACGTAAGACCCACAAGAGCGGTATCTATGTCTGTCTGTCTTACTTTTGTATCCCTGCAGTGTTAGGGCCAGAGTAGGATGGATGAATGGATGGGTGCGTGGGCGGGTGGAGGGAGGGAGGGAATGTCTTACACTAGACAGCAAAGAAAATTCTTAGAATGAGCAGGGGGTTCTTACTTTCTTTGGCTCCACCTGGTGCTCTAGGATGAAGGTTATTTTTCTGCCTCAAGAGAGAGGGCAAGGCCATTTCAGGAGCTAGAACTGTAAATGCGGATGTTCTCTATCTGAACTAGTGCTAGGTGGGGTGATAATCAGTTTGCAACTTAACTGTGTTAAATTTCTTCCTCGAAGCAGTGCAGAGGTTGCAGGAGACAACCCTTTCCCAGGCTCCAAATCCATCTCCTAAAGTTTCCACTGGGAAGACTGAGGTTGTAGGTAGGGCAGACAGAAGTCCACCCTAGAAGGAGAGATGAATAGGGGTGCAGTACTGGGTAGTGTGTCCTATAAGGGGGAGCCTCAGTGCGTGTGAGTCTGTGGATGCCTCTGCTTACTGACCTGGCATATCCTGGGCTTTGCCTAGAAGGTCTCCAATAGCTCTTGATGTTGGCTAGCATTTACTGAGGACCTAGAGCCACTGGACTGCCAGCACCAGGGAGCCAGGGAGAACGTCTGTGTGTCTGTCTATCACTCCTTCCCCAGCACCTAGCCCAGGGCCTGGCACATGGCAGATGCTCAACAGATGACTGTTGGATGACTGGCTGACTACTTGGTGCCTAGCTCTGAGTGATGCATGTGCATTATGTCGTTTAAACTTCACTGAGATCCTATGAGTAGGTAACATGTTCCTTTTACAGAAGAGGACACTGTGGCTTAAAAATGAGAAATGACTTCCCCAAGATGGCACATCTAATCAGATGTGGAGCTTTGCTTTGAAAATCACGGTCTATGTTTCATAGATGGCACAGGTTGCCCAGCCAAGAGTCCCTATAGAGGGGACCGAGGAGAAACAAAATAAAAGGATGTAAGCCGAGAAGAAAATCTGTGTGAAGCTTATCGAAAATATAGAAAGAAAATAATCAGACACCCCTCCCTGATGTCCCTAAGCAGACACCCCATCGGCCACTTCAGCTTCTTCCATCTCAGTTCCCAGTCACAAAAAACCATTCGGGGGCTTCGTTAGTCATGTGTGACAATGATGATTTGTCTTTTTGGCAGCACTTTGTCTGATCCTGGGTCTTTGGGCGGTGACATGGCAACAGTAGACAAGGACAAGTGTCCCTTTAACGATAGATAGCTCCTTTCAGCCCTCGCTGGTCAGAAAGGCTTTAGCCAGTCATGCCACATCACGAACCAACGTGAAGTCTTTCGTCTTCCATATGAAACATTTCATTTCCTCCTTGCTAAGCAAGGAGAATGCACTGTTTTTGTGACTCTGCATTTCTTCCGCTTTCCACACGCCCACACTGGCTCCTCATCTCTGGCCTTCTGAGAGCTCTAGTATGACACCAGGTAACAAACACAGCGAAAGCTTAATAGTCTTCTGACAAGTGTCGCAGCACTGGGAACACCTCCACAAGTAAATCTCCTAGGGAGGAAAGTGGACAACTGAGGGCAGAGGGAGCCCACGCACAGCCTGCGGGATCTGTTTTCTCTGGCCCGCTCCCTGGTCTCTGGGGAGGCTGAGCCAGAGGAGTGAGGCAGCTGACAGTCCCTGGCGCCTGCCAGCCTGATTCCCAAGCCCCTGAGGTCGGGGAGCGTGAGTACCCACTGCATAGGCCGGAGCTTCTGCACCCCATGGCCCCGACTGTTTCGACCTCTGGGAACCCTGGTGTGTGATGACTTGTTTACCTCACAGACCAGTGTACAGACCATACGACGGAGTCTGTACGTTAATAACTCCAAAACACACAAATAAAATAGAAAAACAAAAGTAATGTTAACGGTGACAACAGTAACAGAAACAACAGGAGCTAACTAACACAGATGGAAGGCTCACTATATGCCAGGCATTGCTCAGAGTACCTCATTTATACCTTCTCATTTCATCGATATACATAATTAATTCCAAAGAAAGCCTTTGAGATAGGTGCTTATATTATGTCCATTTTATAGGTAAGAAAACTGAGTTGTTAGTTTTATTGTATATTCTGTATTATTTAAATCTCATAATGAGGCAGTTTTCATGCATGACATATAAAAGGAATTAAGAATTAGAAGCATTAAACAAATGCGAGACACACTGGAGCAATGTTTACTGAACACCTACTACAAGGCTGCTATATTACATGCCTCATTTAAACTTGGGAACATCCCCGAGAGGAATGCATTATGGGTACCAATTCAGTCAGTGAGAAATTGGAGATTCACAGAGGCAGCGGAATTTTCCCAAGGTCCCACAGCCTGCAGGTACTTAAGCTCTGGGACTAGATTTCAAAGCCCATGTTCTTCCATGTCGGTTGGACACCAGTGGTGCTATATCAGTATGTGCTGATTAGAATTTACTTTCCTTCCTTATTCTCTGTGTTTTTCAGTGTAGAATATGATTTTCGACAGCAGGAAGGCAGGTTCCATGAAGTTCTACAGAGTCTGGAAGAAGCGGAACCAGCTGAGGAGCCACCTCCCCCACCCAAGTCCCCAGCGGAAGCACCGGTTCCCGAGAAGCAGGACTTGAGGAGGAAAACCAAGAAGGTGAAGAAGAAATGCTTCTGGTGGATCTGAGCTTGCTGGGCCCATCTGCTCTGCCCTCCCTACACACCTCCCCGAGGCGGGGAGGCCACCGCACGCAGGCCATCTCTGCAGAGGCCCCAGCCTGTGAGCCACGCCATCTGCAGAATGGGGCAGACTCGGGGCTAGGTTAGCCGTTGCTGGACGCCTGGCCACCAGCTTCACCTGAGTGCTGGCCACCGCCTGCTGAGGACTTCATGGACCATGGAGTGACCACTTGCCTAGTTGCCTGTCATGCACAACCTGGCCACATCCTGGTTTGCGAGTCTAGATTCCGTGAGCAAGGCCCCCTTCGCACTTTCCAATACCTCCGTGATGCTAAGCACTTCCTTCCCAACCTGATTTCACCATCCCAGAAGCAAGAAAAAAAGAAATGTACAGAGCAGGAAGATAGAAGAGGGTTTGAAGCAGATATAGCAGAAAAAAAATAGATACATAAACTGGCAGTTTTCTATGATATTGGCACACATAAGTATGACAGAAATAGGCAGGACATAAAAATGTAAGATCGCCTGGTGGATTGGGTCATTTTCATTTTTAATTAGCCCCTTGATCCCAAATCATGAATTTGTCATCTCATGCCGTGTGGGCCTTGCAGTCTGTGGCAGAGTAAGGTCACTGCAGCATATAATGAACTGGCTGGTGTGGCTATCCTGTAGTTGTAATTGCTCCAGGGCCCACCTTAGACAATCACGCTTCTCAGCCTGAGACCGCCTGGCAAATGGGCGGGATCTGGTTGGGTTTGAACTTTAAGATTCCACGTTAATTTCCCTGCAACATTTAAGACCATGAGATCCAGCAGCTTGTTCATCCATTTCATCTTACCAGTAACATGTATAAGACTAAGGTAAGATACAACACTGGTTCTCATTCATTCATTCATTCATTCATTCCTGCAACAGCTTTGTAGATAGGTTCAAAAGTATATTAATCTACATAATCTCCTTTCCTGGAGACCAGGACATGGTCACCTGATTGCAGAAGCAGCAGGACTGGGGATGAGGATACCTTTATATATTTTTCCATTTTAGTATTAAAGATATTTCCTTCTGAAAGTCTGAATTCTTTTAAAGTCTGGCTCATTCTTTTGACGAGACCCCCATACATGTGGGTCCAGTCAAACTAGCATGGCTGAACGAACTACTAATGTAATATAATTAAATAATCGCTACATACTTTGGGGATGAAGGGTGGGTTGTAAGGTTCATATTCCTTCTCATTAAATTCTCTACCAGCTTGTGGTTAGATTGATGATCCTAAAGGCCAACGTGACATTCAATGAAGAAGGCATTTCATAACCCCCTTTGCTGAAGATCAGGTGTCTGAGTCAGGCTCTGCAGAACACAGCATTCTGTGTGAACATGGCATGTACATACCCCACTGCAAACTGAGACAAAATGAGCAAACCACCCTGACAGTTGCACCTTCCCCTGCCACAGCGCTGCAGTGCACAAAGCTATTTCAGTGAGAGCGAGAGGGAAATTTGGCAAGGAATCTGGGCTTGCACTATTTAAGTCTTGGAATCTCATTCAAGATGTTCTTGTTCTGTTTCTAGTGTAATGTTTAAACCCACAAAATGAGACTGGCATCCATAATGTTAAGCTGGAATTAAGATAAATGCACTTGTCATACTTAAGAAGCCACATTTCAATAAGATATGCTACCACTGGCTGAAAGCCACAGATCTTTCTGTATCCACACAATCAACTTGCAGTTGGCCCCAACAATGGAGAAGAACAGCAGAGAGGATAATCCAATCAAGAAAATCATGTGGGATCTCTTATGTAATTTCATCTTGTAGTAGAGCTTCCATCTTAATTTGCTTTGCTTACACTAATTTTCAAATTACGTTATATTCTCGGGCAGCACGCTAAAATGAAAACAATCCTGTTCCGGAAATTAAGAGACCCAGGCAACAGAACAGTCTAGTCCACTGTCCTTTGGTAAATTGCTTAAATTTTCAGGGCCAATTTTTCCACTCTTGAATGAAGATATAAACACCTTCTCTTCCTACTTGACAAGCTCTGTGCATGGTCCAGCATCAAATGAACAAAATGGCCCAGAGCTGAGCTGAGTCATTTGCCAAAGTTGGCCTTGAATGAAGAGATGTCTGAGGTCATTTACACAATCCGAACCTTGGATAATTAAGAAGTGCATGTTGTCAGGCTCTTATGTTGAGTTAGGGACCTCAGATAAACCCTCAACCAAATTAAATGAAATTGGGGCTGGAAAATGTTGACATTTCTTGAAATACAACCAAATGAGACTATAATGATTCTATACCTAAGCACAACACAGAATTGCTGGGGCCACCAACCTGCAATTGGGAAGAGAGTCTCTTCTGGAAACCGAGCACTGAAATCGTTATGAGGGAAAAGGATTCAGTAAACACCCTCCTGCCAACAAAAATGACCATCTCTGTGTTTAAAAAAACCCATACATATACATATACCAAAACTCATCTACTCATGTGGAAATCGCTTCTTTGTAAAATATTATGTAACATCTACCATGACAGTCTACAAAAATGCTGTACTTGAGGTTATATGGTTTTATGGGGAGATATTAATTTAATAAAAATTACTTTTATAAAATTTAAAAGAAAAAAGACCGATACATCAACTTAAGTTGCAGGAGTTTATGTAGCTGCTTTCTCTGTAGTTAAAAAAACAAAATGTGTATTCACTATACTTGGAACTTAATACTAGCTCATCTATAGAGCATCTTCTTAAAGACTATGTATAATGTAAGGTTTTGTAAATTTCTAAACTGTTTTAAATGGGATATTATCTTTTGCAATAAACTTACATATTTTTCCTAGGTTTTAAGACTCCATTACTAGCTTGGGTTCGTTTGAGTTATAAAACTTAAACTTTAGGAGTATGCCTCTGTGGTCCTAATTTCAGGGGAAGTGTTCGTTATAATTTCTTCTATATTTTCCCAGGAAAACAAATAAACAAAGAACAGATTCAGAACTTAGCGCCAAAATGATCACACGAAGTACCACGTGTCCTGAGAGCAAGGGAGGCCATGTGAATGAATGGGACAGTTGCCAGTTCATTCAGATGAATACACATTCATGTTTTTATCATTATTATGCCCGTACACCTGAACTATAATTTATTCAACATTTTTCTTTATTTTTTCTTTAATTTTCTCCCTTACAAGGCAACTTTATATCACCACCACAAGAAAAACCAATATGATATTTCAAATATAGAAGATGAAATCAATATAATTTTATTAAGTTCTTGCTAGAGATTGTTGAGTATTGAAGGTGCTAAGCCTAAGACCAGCTCTCTTTGTAAAGAAACTAGCAAATACTCAACACGTGCCAAAGCCACTTTAATACCAGCTTATTTTCTACTTGATTAACTCAGACGTTTGAGAGAGAATTGAAAAGAAAAAAAACTTTGCCATCATGTGATTCAATTTTTTCCCTCAGTTGTCCATAAGCTATCTAAAACCAGCTTATTTACCAATTTAGGAGGGAAAAAACTAAACACAGAATCAAAGTCTTAGGCTTGATATTACTCTGCTCCCTTCTTTTTGCTGTGTGGCCTTAGGAAAGCTAACCTCAGTGAGCCTGATTCCTTTTCTTATAATGCTGAATACAACCTTTGCTTTATAAGGGCTTTATAAGGGTATCTAATAATTAGGTGGGTGAAAGCCCTGAGCACAATGTAGGGTACACAACAGGAGCTCAAGAGATGCGTATTCACTAATTTTTTGATTAAAATAAATTGGGAGACAGGACAGAAGATGCCTTCATGAGGTCGAACTGAGTTTTCAGAAATAGGCTTAAGATCGTTTCAGGGCAAAAAGTGGTATTGATAAGAAATAAACTCCTCTTTCTGACCTGATTAAGACCAGAAACCATGACAATGAACGTTAATTAACACAGCCTTCAGTGATCCAAGATACTCAGGCATACCAAGCACAGCATGGCAATCTGGGGAGTGAAGGATCCTTGTTGCATGGAATCAAATATACTAGAGGTGAAAGACAAGAGCTGGATCTCTGTAAGAGCTGGGTCCCTGCCATTTTAAGCATGAGGTGATTCAGTAAGGCTAGAAGATTCACCCCAGGGCTCACAGCAGTCGTGTGGGGAAGTCTGAGCTGGGAGCAATATGACTGGTGGATGGAATGTGTGGGAGTCTACCAGACACCAGCACCCAGGGCAGTTCCAGCAAGCACTGGCGCCAGACTTGAGACCCATTCTGACCCCCAGGTACAGTTTCCTCATTAGCTGAGCGGAGGCCTCAGTACAGCTTTCACTTGAAAAGGCTCTCATTTGAAGTTGCTCTAGGCAACTTGCCATATGCTAAAAAATGTATTTTTTTTAAATTGAAGAGACATAGATGTTTTATGATCATTATGCCCATCAAGCATGACTTGTAATAAAAAGAGCTGAGTGACAAATCCATACCCAACACTGTCTGCATTTGGTTTGCACCATGTTTAACTGACTTCATGCTCATAACCCCTTTTGCATACTTTCATCCCACCCCTCCACCATCTTCTTTCAACCACTTTAAAGCCTGAATGCCTACTGATCACATCTATCACCCCTACTGCTGAGGTTTCCCAAAACTATGATTTCTTCCTGTCTCCTACAGAACCCTCAGCCCACGAAGACCAAACCTAGAGCTTGGTTTAATCACTGCCAGACTAAGTCAGGTTCCAAGTAAGCATGCCTCTTCACTGCTGGTCTCCTATTACAAACCCCCTTCTTCTCTCAGCTGGCTGTTACAGACGCACCCCGACTGGTCTCCCCACAGGCATTCCCTTTCCCTTCCAGCACATTCTCTCCACAGCAGCAAAAGCAATCATTGCAAAATTTCGATCTGCACCACGTGACATTCTGGCTGAAAACATGTCAATGGCTTCCTGATAAGCTCAGAACATCTACTGGACCTCTCCCACAGAAGTTCCCATCATAGGCCCTTGTGCCATCTGCTCTCCAGTCACACTGAGTCACCTTGAGTTCCTTGGACCTAGCATGCAACACTCCCTACAGAGTCTACGTACACTTTTCCCTCTGCTTGAGATAATCCCACCATGCCACCCTCCCTGCTCAGTCTCCAGCTCTGTTGCACCTTCCTAGACAAGGCTTTCATAACTACCACTGCCACAGCCCAGACTACACCAAATACCCCATTTACACACTCACCTGGCACCAAGGACCCCTCCATCAAAGTGGTTGGCATGGTCGTCCTTGTACGTATATTTGTATCATTCTTTGATGAATGTATTTCTCTCTCATTAGCCTACAATCTTCTTAAGATAAGAATCCTGCTTAATTTTGCTCACTGTTGTTATCTCCAGCACTTAGCACAATGAGATTCAAATATTTGTTGCAGTAATAGACTAATGAATGAGTTGGATCCAGTGGATAGACCAAAGAAATGATTCCAAGATTTTCCTTGTCTATCAGTCCTCACATGGCGATGGTCCTACTGGTGTGCACGGCTTCCATCTGTGCTCTCCCGGGCATCCAGCCCTCCACTGATTCGGACTGTCCGCAGCTAATGTGCCCAAGGCTTCTAACTCCACAGGGCTCGATGTGGCCCTGAGGACCCAGGAACACCAAGCCACTACCATCCTGTCTCGCCGCCACCCTCAACACCTTTATCTTGAATACTGATGACCCAGTTCACCTTGTTTCAGAACAAACTGCCATCAGAATCAAATTTCAATGCATTTTGCACATTTCACCGAGATATTGCCTTACTGCATGAAAGAGAAAATTTGTTTTGAAATTACGTAGATTGTTAACTATTTTTGCTGTAATGTTTCCATTAAAATGCCAGAATTTATTACATGTGACCTAGTCCGTTTCAGACAAAACGCAATTTAAAGGAGACAGGGTCCATCTAACTGAAGAAACATTTTGAACAGAGCATTTTGCCTTGGTTAAACCACAACTAAAATGAAAAGACAATAAATATCATACCAAAGTATTATTTGCTCCAAATCAAACAGAAGCTTTATTACCATGAATGGCTTTCACGAATTCTCAGAATCCATAGCTATCTTACATTAAATTTCACTCAAATGAAACCCACGCTTTTTCTCCTGGCAAAAGCTCAATATGTATTTTTTAAATCATCAGCTAAACACAGTGACCTCGCATCGGTGCTTGGGCTTGGTCTCCCAGGTAGCACACACAGCGTTGTAATACCCTGGTTATGCTGACAAAGAAGGCTTTTTTATCCTAAGCCAAACAGGCTGAGTCATTTCAATTGCTGAAATTGTGAGTGGTTCACACAGGCCTTCCACAGAGCATGCAAACCCCGTCCCACGTGCAGAAATCTCATACGGGTGATGCTGTCGTGGTTTTTTGTGTGCTCATTTATTTCAAGATAAACAACAACAACAACCAATAAGCCATCTGGAGTCAGGGATCAAAACAAGCAAAGCCAAAGCCACGCGAAGCATCGACGTGCACAAACCCACCCCACTGACCTGTTTGGGCTTCGTGAAATGCATCCCTCCCTCTTCTCTGCTCTATGCATCCACCAGCTCCAAGGAAACTTCTCAGGTGAGCCTCAGTCCATAATCACTTATTTTTCAATAAACAGTTATTGATTCCCTTCTGTGTTCCAGGCAAGAAAACTGCAGATACAGCTCTTATTATGGTCAGGGGCGGGGGTGGGAGTTAGGACACTAAGCACATCTCCTTTTCTCATCCGCTCACCGGGATGTCCTATCGCCCTCCTTTTGACCTTCTCAATGTTGTCCTTGTTAATTCTCTTGTGATGATTATTTGTCTTAAATTCTCCTCCTTTGCCCATAATACGCTGTGTCCTGAGAGTAGGAACTGCTTTCCTTACCTAGTGAGGTCTAAGGTCTAGAAGGTCTTTGTAATTGAAACGAAATGCTTCAGCACGAGCCCTTGTCTGTTCCACGCAGACCACCACACTGGCCTTCCAAGTCGATTTCCCTTACACTTTTCCTCCCTGTTGCCTGGAAATCTCTCTAAGACACATTTGGCCATGCCATCCCCTGGCTTTTATGTCTCTAATCGCACCCCACCTCCACCCTCGAGCATAAAATTCCTCACGGCAAACAGATTTCCTTATCATCTGACTCCAACCTACTAGGTATAGCCTAACTTCCTACTACTCCACTTTCTCCTGTACCCGTCTCCTTGCCACTTTCCAAAAGGTTCGAGGCTATTACTTATCAGTAACTTAGTGCACGATGTCCTCTCCACCTGAGACAGTGTTTCATGATCCATCTATCATGAAAAATGTGGTGGAATAAATGAATAGCAGCCATATCACTACTAATCGTGATAATTAATAAAGGTAATTAAAGAGAAGTAAAATTATATACATAAAAAATGTTTGACTATCTCATTAATTCCTGTTTTTAAAAAAATAGTGTTTGAGGCTTTTTTCCCCGATTATAAAAGGAAAGCAAAATCATTTCATTTTAGAAAAAGTAAAACTACAGAAATGTACAAATCATGTGTTCTTTAAGCAGAAGATACCAACATAACTTTAGCTTCAGAACGTGGTTCCTGGGTCTGACCTCTGCGAGGTCCAGGCCTCTGGTAATGGGCCACGTTTTCCTGCCACTCAACCTTCAGGGTACTAATGACTTTCTTGTTGTTGTTACATTCCTGTAATCCTTTCTCTATATTTAAATCATAAAATTTCCTCAAGTTACTAAAAAATCATTATAAATATTTAATGGCTGCCCAAATACATCACTGTATGAATGTAGCATAAATCTAGAAAAATGGGTTCTGATTTTGAAGGATCATTTGACAAAACTGATGCCTTTGAGTCACTTAAGAAGGCCAGTGCCCTAGGAAGGATGACCTGGACCAGAGACTTATGGGGGAAGCCTATTCATTTGTAGCTGTTCTTCATGGGCAGCTCCAGTGGGAAGGACACTCTGTGATGGGGTTCCTCCTTCCAGTCTGGGACTCAAGCCTTCAGAGCAGACATATGGTAGCCAATATCATCTCCAGGGGGCTTTACTCACAGCCCAGCTGCAGCAATGGCTTATGCTGCAGGAAATGGCTTATGCTGCAAATCCAGGAAAGATCCCAAGTCAGGGCCATAAAATAGTATGTAATCTGATTCATAACATTGCGTCAAAGTAGGAAGGAGACTATAGCACGAGAGGAGAATAATAATGGCTCCTGCTACGTGTGAAGCCCAGTGCTTTGAGCTTGATACATATGTTTTTATTTAATCTTCGCCATGGGATTGACATGTAATAATCATTATTAGCTCCATTTGGCAGATAAGGGGACTGAGGAAAAGAACTATGAAGTGAAGAGATTTCCTAGTTGTGAAATGAGGCCTCCCCACTCCTTCTGAGAAAAGAGGACCAGTCCCCAGCCAGTAAAATCCCTGCAAACTCCCTTCCCTGCACCCCAGCTCCTGAGCCTTCAGAAAGCAATGCTGGGCATGACGATGCTCAGCCAGCGCCCAGTGGCAGACATTCTAATTTCCAAAGTTCTCCAAGGACGCGAAGAGAGGCTAGCCGGGGTGACAAGTGCCGGGAAACAGGACAAGAGGTACAGTGGAGTCTGACCTTTAAGACTCCACAGCACTTAAAATGACTTGTTTGCAGTTGGATCTGTCTAGCTCCACTAACAGAGGCGGAAAGGCACTGAGATATTTGGAGATGATTTCATTAGGATGAGGCACTCTGGTCGCACACTTCCTAGAACTCACTGTTCAAGCCCCAGTCTGTGTCTGTGCCTCTCCCTCTCTGAGTGGCTAGTGGAGGCTCCTGCACAGGCACCAGCTTCTCCAGGGCCTGAGCTCACCTCCCCCACAGAACCTCAAAGTGTGTGCTGCTGAGGCACGTGTAAAACTGTCATGGTGGTGGCGGCGGTGGCGGCAGCAGCAGCGTATTTGTCATCTAAGAGCGTGCTCTCCTCATAGCAAAGGCTGCTCGGGCAGACCAAGGAGATGTAGTAGCTGTTTTCACAAATTTAGGAACCTATATCTCCTAATTCCCTTTTCTGTGGTTCATTATGAAAGAGAAGGAAGGTTTGAAGAACAAAACCAGCTCCTTTATGCCCCAGCCCTGGAGCTTTAATTTGTCTAAAAGAATTCTACCACATAGGGCTAGTAGAGCATTTGGGAATTTTATATTAAAAATATCCTTAAGGGAAAGTCTGACACGAAATAAATCTTTTCTTATCTTATTTTTTAAGTCAGAATTCATTTAAAGCTAGACATTAATTTGTACTCTTGATTAGTTTGTCTTTCCATTCATTCACTCCTATAGCCTGCATGAATGCCTGCTCCTTGCCAAGCCCTGGGCCTATGGACGGGAACCTCAAATACAATAGGAAACAGTCCCTTTCCTCAAGGATTTTAGTCTTCTGTGGAACACTGATAGGTTAAGAAATAATTCCATTATGACATGATCATGCTGTAATTGAAAAATAGACAGAGAACAATGAGGTCACTGAAGAAAGATGATCTTAAGGAATGAAAGGAGGTTTCACAGAATAAGGCAAGAAATGATGCTCCCTCTCACAATCGTCTAATGCATCCTCTCTACATATTCAAATTTTTCATGTCATTCAAGAACTAGACCCAGTTCTATGAAGTCTACCTTCGTAACTGACTCCTGCCTACGCATGCTGTAGGTTCCTTGGAAGTTGAGATACCAATCCATCTTTTATGTATATATTTCATATACTCCTTGATACACAATTACTAAAATCCTTATTAAAGCAAAGCTTCCCCCCTCCCCCACAGGACATAAGCATCATCCACATTTCCATATCAAGCAGCAACCGCCACGCTACTCTAAGCTAATGACGCCATCTTTTGGTTACCACTGAATTTTAGGTCTCTTGTATAATGTCTATTTTCTTTATTAACTTGATCTCCCTCTAACACACACACACACACACGCACACACACACACACACATACCCCACACATTTACTATCTCTCCGAAATTTTCTCAAATTAATTTTACCTCAGGAAAACGATTTCCCAGACATGCATAGTGAAATGCTTAAGATGTGGGCTCTAAGACCTGGGTTTGGACTCTAGCTTCCTTCTTCCCAGGCATGGGATGCTGGGGAA
>NW_006431919.1:15782379-15792000 GCF_000325575.1 Pteropus alecto | reverse complement strand
ACGCATGCTGTAGGTTCCTTGGAAGTTGAGATACCAATCCATCTTTTATGTATATATTTCATATACTCCTTGATACACAATTACTAAAATCCTTATTAAAGCAAAGCTTCCCCCCTCCCCCACAGGACATAAGCATCATCCACATTTCCATATCAAGCAGCAACCGCCACGCTACTCTAAGCTAATGACGCCATCTTTTGGTTACCACTGAATTTTAGGTCTCTTGTGTAATGTCTATTTTCTTTATTAACTTGATCTCCCTCTAACACACACACACGCACGCACACACACACACACACACACGCACATACCCCACACATTTACTATCTCTCCGAAATTTTCTCAAATTAATTTTACCTCAGGAAAACGATTTCCCAGACATGCATAGTGAAATGCTTAAGATGTCAGCTCTAAGACCTGGGTTTGGACTCTAGCTTCCTTCTTCCCAGGCATGGGATGCTGGGCAAGGAGGCTGACGCCCTCCGATCGCTGTTTCATCTTTGAGAGGGGATCATGATTTTTGTCAGCAACACAGAGTCTCAGCCATTGTGGGGCCATTGAATGCTTTCTCACCAAGAACGTTCTACTCTGAAAGACAATGTTGGCTACACAGAGTGTGAAGAACTCAAAACGGACCAGACGGCAGGCAGTGTGTCGCATTAGAAGACACAGCAAAAGCAGCAGCGAGAGGCCGCATGGCCAGACCCTGGCTGGTGATGTCGGTGGTGAAGAGAAGCATTTGAATTCGAGAGGCCTTTCCCCTTAGAACCTAGAGATGCGCTGGATGTGAAGGAGGAGGCTCTCGCTCCCTCCCAAACCCTTCAGAATCTCCACGTCTCCGTTCTAGCGTCGCCATCTTCTGTTAAACGTGCTGTTAAAACTTATGTCATGAGTACCGACACAGAAGTAAATAAAATGTTCTTGCTCTGATTTTACGGGTTTTTATGGTTGAGTAACCAGAATTGAGGAGATTGATCCTAAAGATATCACTGTCATCATAAAACCGCCAAAAGTTCTGTGTCATTTTATAGGTTTCTGAAAGTTGCCACATAGTTCATCCCATTAGATTTCATGATCCAGGCAGGGCAGCAGCTGGCTTTAAGGTATTTCATTGTTACCTTTAAAATGTGTGATGCTTAAAGAACACCTTAAGGTATTATTAGTGTAGAAGTGCATAACACAGTTTGTTATTTAAGAGCAGAGACTCTAGAAACAGTACTGCCTGTGTTCAAATCCTAGTTCTTCCATTAACGAGTTGTGTGATTACAGGCAAGTCACATGACCTCTCTGTGCCTCAGTTATCTCATATGTAAATTTGAGTACCTGACGCAGGTTAAGGAGATACTTGAGGAGTTTTGCATTCCGCCTGGAACACAAGATATTTACTCAATAAATAAGAGCTTTGTTCCTTTTTTTTTTTAATAAGGTGTTGGTTTGCTGAGTGAAGGTCAAGAGTCATCCAACCACTTCTAACTGGGAAGCCCATCTACTTGTGTCCTAGACTGTCCTTCTTCACACCTGCTTCCTATGGGGCAGGGTGGGGTAGAGTTGGCACTCACACTGTCTTGCTGTGGCCCCTGCACAGTCTTCCTAGGGTCTGTGGTCTCTCAGCGTAGTAGAGTGGTTCCATAGTGGGCCATCTGCCATTTGGAAAGTAAAGTCAGAGCTTTGAAACTCTGTGTCTGATGGCTCAGGTGTTTTCTGGAATCTTCAGTGCTATAGTGAGGTGAAACAGTGGCGGATGGGGCAATTTCCACTATTTTTTTCCTTTTTGAACAAAATGCTCTGAATTTCTGGAGCCGGCATGATGTCAACTGTATTTACCTTTATTTAGTCGCTCAATAGACTGCTCTGTGAAACCTAGGATAATTAAGCCCAAAATATATCATCAAGAGGCTTGTTTTAACTACCCAAAATAAAAGCTAGCTCCCAATTTCAACAAAATTACCAGATTGTTTCCCTTCCAAGAACTTCTGGCAGTGTGTATGTTCCCTGGTGGATTCTCCCAGTGAGGCTGTCTGTCCCCAGCACTACGGAGCCCAGAGCCAGGGGACAGCCTTAGCTAGAGCCCAGGGAGGGTTCCCTGAGACACCACCTCACTGGAACAAACAAACCTGAAAATTTTCCTCTCGTTGCTCCAAGACCTATGGGACAGCGCAATTTACACGCGTTCTGAAGTCAGAATCCCTGGGTTCGCGTCCCTCCCTGCTACTAACTGTGTAACTTTGGCCATGATGCTCAGTCTGTTCTCTTGAACAATGAAAGATGACAATTACCTGTGAGAACTCAAAGATATGTTCCATCACATGGTAGGGATTTTCAGTCAAACTTTCTTTTTTATATTTTAACATCTCCGAAGATTATAACCAATATAATATTAACTACTGTGTCACAGTTTAATTGATAGCATGTTCTCTTTCTTTGGTCACATAAAATTATGGTGCATGTGACATGCGATATGTAGAAACCACTCCCTGGTAAAATGTAAACTCTCACGTGACTAGGATTGTCCATTACACTCCTGCTCTTACACCACAAATGTGGCAGAGAACACTGCTGATACGAGAGCTTTTGAACTGGGCCACAAAGACACCAGTGACTTCAGTCAAACATAGTATTGGCAAGTATCTTGTACACATCACTGTTCTCTAATCTTATGCTTATCAGAGACATCGCTGATCAGTTCAGCACTTCTTCCCAAGAAGTCAAGATGGAGTCTCTGAATCTTTCTGAACATAGTATATTACAGGCAGCTAATACCAACCCACCAGAGCTGGCACATGGAGCTGGCCAAATCAGGAAACTTAGATATATGAAAAAGATCTCAAAAATGACAGATTCTATCACACAGAAGAAAGCATGAAAGAGGTGAAAGCATAAAGTCACAGAGCCAACTCTGCAGCATGAGTGTGGAAACTTTTTCCTGTCCTCCCTCATCCGAATGTCCTTTCTACCCACCCATGCTGCCTTTCTCAGCATCAAAGTCAAACTCCTTGGTAACTTAAGTAGACAAACAGATAGATTAGACTTTGGCAAAGAGAGGAAGAGAGGTCAGTAGCCATGTAAAAAATTCTGGTTTTTGTTTTTGTAAAATTTCCTTTTGCTCGTTTGCCACCATAAACACTTTACTGTTCTTCAGGAATGGTTATTTCCAGCAAGTGATAATTACAACGCTCTGTGTGCAAGGAGCAATCCATCTTAGCTAGCCCTATGGTTCCTATAAGTTTAATAGCTAACACCTTTTATTGCAATGTTCCCACTCCTAGAAATAAGAAAAAAAATGTCACTATTTAATCCCACATAATGACATGAGAGAAACCGGCCACCCCTACACCCAATCGAGGCTTCTCGGGATTTCAGAAGTACTAGACATGTCTGGCGTTTGCCATAAATATTGGTTGTTTAATATTCCCGAGAATGAAAAGTAACCAATAAAATCATATCTGGAAAATTAAAAGTGACAGTTGGAATGGGGATCTCTCCTCCCGGTCGAATTTCAATTTGAAATTAGATTGGGGCCTTCAGTGCTGAGACGGGGACCCCTGACCTCTGACTGATGACTTTCCAACATCATTTTGTTTAATTTGGAGGAGACAGTTCTATGTTAAAAATTGCTGGGAAGGCTCATTTTGTGAAAATGAAGCTGTATCTTAAGAAAAGCTTGTTTGTTTCTTCCTTCTGACTCAGACACGTCCCTGCCCCTAGCGTGGCGTGTTGCTGCCCATTCCCAGCGCTCCGCCTCAGCACTGCGGCCACTGCAATTACACTGGCAGACTCGAGAGTGGGTGAGGCTCATGGTGCAGCTTCACCTCAGAAACCCCTGCAATGTTTCCAGAATCAGCCTGGGGGCAGGGGAAATCTGAATGGGCAATCCTTTAGCTGTTGCCACACTTCCTGAGATGTGAGCACCCAGTATTTAGAAAAAAAAAAAAAACATTTGTTGAAGAAGAAAAAGCAATCTAATCTGAAGCAAAGGCACATACAAAAAATATGAAGGTCTCATACAGCACAGCATTTTCGGGGAGTATTTCACTCATTCATTATCTCAACAAACAGTTCTTGAGTACCACAATGTGAGAGGCATGCTGCTGAGTGCTGAGGATAAAAGAATGAGTAAAATTCGCTCCTGGCTCTCAAGGGAATCCACAGAATGCAGAGGACATGGAGTACTAAAACAGAAAATCACCTTACAGTGGGCCAACTACAACAAGCCTGATGACCGAGTACGCAGGAGCTGTGAAAGCCAGGTGGGGAGCCGGGTGGAGAGGGACTATGGCCAGAGGTGCTGAAAACAGAGGGGCTTATTGGGTGATTAGAAGTGGCAGGTGAGTGAGGGGGAAGGATCAAAGGAGGTCAGCTCCATAATATGAGATCATGAACATAGGGAGAGTGTCGAGTGGGCTCCAGAGTCTGGTGATGTGTTGGGTTTGAGATACAGTGAATTTGAGGTACTTGAAACATGTCCCATTGTCTTTGTTGCTGAGTATATAAGAAGTTCCCATAAAACACTGAATGAGTAAATAAATGAATATTATGTACAAGAACTACGTGGGCCAATGCTTCTCACATATCATTTCATGTAATTCTCACAGCAACTCTGTAAGGAAAGTCTAGTAATACCCCGTGTTACAGACAGACTCAAGCCTCAAAAGTCCTAGGTGTAAGAGAGGAGCTATGTATGGCAAGTTCACAGATAAAAATGACTCGAAAAAAAGAGACGGAGCACATGGAAAGATGCTCAACATCATTAGCCATCAGGGAAAGGCAATTAAAACCACGATGAGATATCATTAGAATTGTTATAATCCAAAGGACTGACAATACTAAGTGTTTGTGAGGATGCAGATAAACTAGAATGCTCACACGTTGCTGGTCGGAATGCAAATGGTACAGCCACAGCAAAAATAGTTGGGCAGTTTCTTACAAAGCTACACATACATACTTTCCACACGCCCCCGCAATTCCACGCCTACGTTTCTACCCAAGAGAAATTAAAATATGCTCATACCAAATGTGTGTGTGAATGTTCATAGCACCATTATTTATAATAGCCAAAAGTTGGAAATAATTCAAATATCTATCAACTAGTGAATGGGTAAACATAATGTGTTATATTCCTGCAATGTAATACTATTCAGCAATAAAAAGGAATTAAGTACTTATATATCCTAAAATATGAATGAATCACAAAATATTATGCTAAGGAAAAAGTCAGACACCAAAGAGCTCAAGTTGTGGAATTTCCAGAAAAGACCAATCTATAGAGCTGGAAAGTAGATTGGTGGTTGCTTAGGGCTGGGGGTGGGGGGTTGAAGTGAGACAGAGAGTGACTGCAAATGAACTTGGGGGGTGAAGGAAGTGCTCTGAATTGAATTACAGTGATGGTTGTACAAGCACATACATTTACTAAAACTCACTGTTAAATTTTAAAGTATGTAAATGATACTTCCAAAAACTTAAAAAAAAAAAAATCAGAACGAGCTGTGTGATTTAGAAGGTGTGTGTTGGGGTGAGATTTCCAGCCAGCTTGGTGAGATTCGGGAACACATTTGTGCTGGACTTTGAAGACTAGGTAGGATTTCAACAGACTGAGATGGCACACGAAGGAATTTCAGACAAAGAAAGCAGCATGGAAATGAGAACGTGTCGGGCATATTTGGGCAATATCCAGACATCCATTTTGGCTAAATATTTGGATGGAGAAAAGTAAGTGAAAAGGAAAAAAATTGGTTGTGATCAGATGAGAGAAGTGGAAAACGAGCAGGCTAATGCATTTACGACTTAATTTGATGGACGGCGGGGAGCCACTGAACACTCTGGAGTAGGGGAGTGTCCTGGCAAAGATTAACAGGGTAGCAGTGAGGAGTGTGTTGGAAGGGCGAGCAACCAGGGCAGAGCATCAAATTATAAGACTCAGAGAATTGGCTGTAGTGAATGAGGCCCAAACTGTCGCCAACTGCCTTTGTCGATAATGCAAAGGGACAGAGAAACGTATTGTGCTGGATAGAAAGGAAAATCATAAGAGATCCAGTTATTTGGTGCTTTCTATGATCCAGACACTTGTTTTAATGAGTCACTTCCAAAGGAGAGGCAGCAAATTAAGAGCCTGCTCTACACGGAATGAACCAAATGGATTGATGATCACCTTTAGGTCTGGCTCCATAGAGAAGGAATAAAGATTAGAGAATTCATAAAATGATTACCTAAGGTTTGTTATGGGAACCACAGATATGGAAGCTTGTAATTGAATAAGAAATAAGGTGGTAGGATGGTAAGTGAGACAAATGACAGAGACCAATTCACGTGGCTCTCTGCCCCAGAAGGATGGGCATCACAGGTACTCGCTCTGATGTCATCACTCCTTTAAATATGCACTGATACAGGTTAAGCACACGCGCGCTGTGTTGACATGCACAGGCAAAACCAAAGGGGTGTAAAGAAGATTGTTACTTTGTTGCTTCCAGGGATCAAGTCTGTGCCCAGCTGCTGTTAGAGTAACACTCAGCACCTGACTTCCGTGCTCATGAGACAGGACTATAGTGCATCAACAGTCAGCATCCACCTTTTAATTACCTGCCGGCACTTAATTACCAGGAAATTTCACATAAAATATGTGGGTTTTCAGCTTCTCTTGAGAAGTTGGGAGTTTCGGCAGCTAAATGGTCCAATCACACATGGCGTCATCAGAGCTGAGTAGCACTTGTCCTCTTTAAACACTAGGATCCCTGCCTTTTATACTTCATTCATTCGCTCATTCATTCAACAAGTATTGATCAAGCACCCATTACATGCCAGGCACTGTTGTAGGGACTGGAGATACAAAGGGACGATGACAAAATTCCTCATATTCTGGAGCTCATATTCTCACAAGGACCGCCAGGCAATGACTAAATGACTAAGTATCTCAGGTGGTGATAAGTACTGAGAGACATATGAAGAAGTGAGGTATGGAGACTGAGAGAGAATGGAGAGGTGCCAGGTATTGTAGACAGTGTGCTAGGGCTGGGGAAGCCCCTCTGGTTAGATGACACTGAGCCCAAATCTGATTAACATGAGGGAACAAGCCCTCATCTGAGGGAGAGACAGGCCAAGCCAAGGACATGACAAATAAAATCATGTTTTATACATGGGAGTAACAGGTAAAGGAATAAGCAAGGGGCACGGGCATTTCAGGCCCTAGCAACAGTCGAGACTTTATTCTGAGTGAGATAGGGAACCGCTGGTGAGTTTGAGCAGAAGAGGGACACGGTGGGACATACTCCGTTATTTTGGTGACTAGCTTCTCTGAGCATTAGAGTTTGGGGCCCTTGTTTTAAAGCAAGATGGACAAAGGTTAAAGCGTTAGAGATGGGCCATGTGACTGGAGGAGGACAGTAATCAGACCATGGGGCAGGAGTCTCCTGGTATTCAGAATATAGTATTTGCGTAGAAGAATAACCCAAAACATAGCAGTGACCTTGAATTAAGCGACGTCTATGGTAAAAGTTAACATACAACGAAGCCACTTAGAAAACCAAGTGTATGGGACCCTAACACTGGGCACTGTTTGACTCCAGGCCAGAAGAAATAATTGGAAATAATTCAAATATCAATCAATAAAAAAATAATTCAAATATGGTGGACATGAATGTGAAGCACTCTGCCTGCCCATTTACAAAGAGCTTCTCTCACCTCTCCATCTTTATCAGCGATATTCCACCCCCACCGGTACACTCGACTTGGGAGACAAGTCCTGAGTTATGTTTAATTTCAGCACTCGAGTTAACTCTCGTGTTCTCCCAACTCAGATAGAAAAAATTTGGCCCTTGTCCCCCAAAACGAAGCAGTGATCGGCGCTTGCTGTTCCAATGACCGGATGCTCCAGAAACCCACTCCCCGACCCTGAATAGCCTGAAAGGTCCGACCAGAGGAGGAGGTCTACTCACAATGAGAACGTGCTCGCGCCCCATCGTGATGACTGTCCGGTTCACTGTGCGAAGCAGCTGGGCCATAATTTCTTGGATGTGGTGGTAGGTGAAGGCCTGTAATGCAGAGACATCTGTGTGACAACCAGGACATTGTATCTGCACACCTCTTCCAAAGGACATGCGACAGTGGTCAGACACGGTAAACACAAAGACCACCAGCAGAGCAGCAACAGCAGGGCCATATCGTCATCATCATCACGGTTGTTGTCACAGTATCGCTATCACCATCGCCACCTGGCATTGGGCACCAAGAATTTCACTAACCATCTAAACGATAAGTTAGTGATTAAAAGCTTAAGCTCTGGAATCAGAAACTTTTGATTTAGAATACTAACTCTGTCAAGAATTATTGTGCTGCACTGTCTTGGTTACTTAATTTCTCTGTACCTTGGTTTTTCCGTCTCTGTTAACAGTCAAGGTCTAACCTGGAATAAGGAGGGAATGTAATGCAGGGCGTTGGTTATACAGGTGATAAAGAAGCCGAAACATCAAACAAGGTAACCTAGAGATAGCAAAAGCAGGAAGCCACTATCCCTCCCAGGCTGGAGGGACAAATAGAAGAGCCAGTGCTTCTGGAGCCCAGGACTGGGGTTCTGTGATAGAAACTAACCATGGGGTGCTCGTGCAGCAGAAGCTGCATGATCTGCCTTGGGAGAAATCCATGGTGAGCCAGGATGTAACATATATGGGGTTCAACCCACTTTAAATACAAGTACCTGAGACTTGGGTAGGACTTGCTGATACTTTTTGAGCCTCTGCTGTGGTAGGCCAGGGTTTCGTGCATTTTTACCTTCCTCTTCAGATTCTTTTACCAGCACAGGCTTGCACAGAGTTCCACCCATGCGTATCTGTGAGGGTGGTCATGGCCGAGTGGAAAAGCCCTGAGAGTTTAAATTCAGCAGTTCTGGGTCCGAGCGCCAACTTTGCACTTGCACTATGTGACCTCACTTATCATTTAACCTCTCTAAGCCTCAACTTCCTCATCTATAAAATAGGGAAGCTTTTTTCATCAGTCTCTTGAGGTTCATATAAACCAAAAAGTGACACATGCAATTTTGGAAAAATGCACACACCTAATTCCACTGCAGAAGATTCTGTGGGTCCGAGATACAGCCCGGACTTCAGTAATTTCCGATTTTTATGGGGCTTATGCTGATGGCTGGGAAACATGACACAACACTGTGAAGCTCTGGAGATAGAGACTAGAATTTGGGACCAGCCTGTGCCTCCAGGACCTAGCCAGAGCCTGACATAAAAAAAGCGTTAAGTAAATGGTGGCTGAAAACGCGGATAACCACTCACACTTCCTCATAAGCACCTTATTAAACTTTGCTGCTCACATCTTAACTGTGGTTTGTCTCTTAATAAAACTCGTGAAAGGAAAATAGATTTGCAATAAGAAAAAAAGAAATGTGCTTATTAAAAACATGCTTTCCCAATGTGCTTTCAATGACTATTGGCATCCAAAGATGAACAGCCCAGAGCTTCTTTCTCTGCCCCAGACTCGCCTCTGCACTTGGGCTAATGCTCACTTCCCGAGTCCCACGGAGCTCACCAGCAGAACCTCTGCCACCAGGGCTTCAGCAAAGCATATACTTTACAGAAATAAGTTTTCATGCTTCATCAAGCCCAGCGAGACTTCAGTCTCTTGCTA
>NW_006431919.1:15761966-15782318 GCF_000325575.1 Pteropus alecto | reverse complement strand
TTTTCCTCCTGATGCTCAGAGGTGGGGGAGAGAACATCCCCCTTTACTTCTTGGCTACAGGTGAGCCTCTCCTGACTTCCTGTTCTCCTTTATTTCTTCAAGCCTTTTACTGCCTTACAATCTCCTATTTTTTGCAGTATGTGAAGATGATGCTCATGGTATAACAAAAACAGCTAACATTTTCTGAGTGCTTACTAAATGCCTGGCACCTTACTAAACACGACCTCATTTTACGAAGTGGGCAATATTATGATCTTCATTATTCAGGCGAGAAAACTGAAGCCCAGAGAGGTTAAGTAACTTGTCCAGGGCCACCTATGTAGAAAGTCAAAGAGAAAAGATTCAAACTTGGCAGCCTGCTCCTTGCCCAAACTCACCCAGGCACACTGGAACACAAACAGAGATCTCTGGTTGCTATTTTGGGGCTTCGTCATTCTCTTTCCACCTGTCAAGATGGATAGAGACCCCACCCTCAACTAGGCCAACTCCTGCCTTTAGTGGCTTCTGATCTTTTCTTTCCCTTTTAGAAAATCTTCGGTGCTATGCATTCATTACTCCCATATCTTTTTTGCACTCCTTAGCAATTTCATCATCCTAAGCCCACTGCCAATGTGTGTTATGGTTTCCATTTGATGTCATTTCTGCCCCACGCCCACCCCAGGATTACACCTCTTCCTTTACCAGTAGAGATAATAAAACCCCCTTTTCTTGAACTCTTGTCTGCACCTTGCTTCTTTTAAATAGTAATTTCTTGTTCATCCAAAGGAGCAATTAGGCTGGTCAGGAAGTTTGATTTTCAAGGTGGAAAACTGTCAAATGCAATTCATTTCGCTCTGAAAGCTCCCAATATGAGAGGTGGTGTAGCAGAATGTTTTGGAATCAGACTTGAGTTTGAATCTCAGTTCTGCTAATTTGAGCTGGGTGACCTTGGACAAATTACTTTTCCTCTCTGAATTTGTTTCTATATTAATAAAAGGTGGCAAACCATAGAAATCTCGAAGTCCTGGTTTGAGGAATATATAAGGGAATGCATCAAAAGCCCATACTGAGAGTGGGCACAAAGTGAGCCCTCAGTAAGTGGTGGCTGCAACTCATGTTCCCCTTGGTCCACAGCAACTTTCTGGCCAAGCTTGCCGATTCCCAGCACGTAGCAGAAAGTGCAGTAAAAGGCAATGCATAATCGAAACTCTGAATGCTATAGAGATGTCACCCAAAGAATGGATAGTGTGTATGCAAATGGAAAACTTTCAAGATGATAAACCTGTGCTAAGCACTAAAAATGCAGCCACAAATCACCCACTGTTAATTGCTCCAGCGCCAGGCAAGTGGAGGGAATCTCCAGAAAAGTGTCTTCGGGGCTCAGACTAAACAGTAGCTTGTAATTGAAATGACAAAGTCAGTCTTCCTATTATGGCTCTGACAAAGAAATTAATCCACCCAACCTAAACATGCTGCAAATTGTAGTGATTTTTTTTCTTTTAATAATTATAGGCTATGATATCAGGAAGGAACTTGGAGTCCTTTCTTTAAACGAAATCTTATGCATAGGCCCAATATATAACATAGTAGAAGGAGAGCTGAAAGTGTGGTGGGTGGTAAGTGGACAACCCCTGCTGTCCCTGCTCACCCCAGGGGCCCTATGCCAGCCCTAGGACTTGCAGAATGCAATTCAAAACTACCGATTTTCCACAGTATTTCCAGAATATATATAGCAAGTGTTCAGGAAAAAAGATCCAAAATTTGGAAATAAAGCAAAATGCATGGCTTTTTAATAGAGCATTTCTGATAAGCCCTCCTGGGGGAGAGGGAGTCCTTTCACTCTTTTGGGAAATGTAATTTTGTTTGATTAAGTATCCACGACTGACTAGAAAGCAGGAATATTATAGCCCTGTAAAGTCAGAGGTTAACTTATAGAAAAATGATAAAGTGTGATATTTTCCTGATTTGCTAAATGTTATTGCTCTGTCGAAATTTTACTTGTCTTACGTCTAAGGCCAATTTAATATAAGCATCTTCTCTCTCCAAACTCAAGAATCCTAAAGACTTTTGAACCAGCTCTTTCTTTGGTCAGCTTTTCTCCTAGTTCAATAAATAAAACTTGAAATGTGCTATCTTCACCATTTTAGAGTTCTACTTTTATACAAGGGATATTGACTACTTACTGATAATATTATTAGATTTTGTTTATATTTATCAAAGTTAAAATTGTATATAGTTTAGAAACATTCTCCAAGTTTCGCTCAAAAACAACAGCAACAGCGACAGCGACGGTGGCAGCGACGGCATCAGTCCGCCACGCTCCCATCCCCAGGGGAACTTCTTTACTTCTTTCAGCCTGCGCAGTCGTTATTTGGTATTTATGACCGTGCGGCCAAAATTAGTTTGTATGACCCCTGCCTTAAACAAATTTGTTCACTTTTTGGCATTAACTGTTAACTCTCCACCATGAAAAACAAAGACTTCACTTCTTCTTCCCTGTCTCATGAGACATCTGTATTCTTCCCATTTTGCCTTCTTTCTATACCAAATATAATAGTATAATTTTGTATGATACCAAATATAATAGTATAATTTTGGTTTGATCAATATTTAATGTTTAAAATGTTTTGATATATAGTTCAAAAATCTATAGCATTCCTATACTCTAATAATGAATTATGAGAAAAAGAGGTGGAAAAAATAATTCCTTTTGCAAATGCAACAAAAAGAATAAAATATCTAGGAATAAATCTAACAAAACATGTAAAGACCTATATAATGAAAACTATAAGACCCTATTAAAAAAAATTGAAGACGATACAAAGAAATGGAAAGATATTCCGTGTTCTTGGATTGGAAGAATCAACATAGTTAAAATGGCCTTATTACCTAAGGCAGCATACAGATTTAATGCAATCCCCATCAAATCCCATAAGCATTTTGTAAAGAAATAGAATAAAAAATCATTAGATTTGTATGGAAGCCCAAAAGAACCAGAATCACCAAAGCCATCCTGAGAAAAAAGAACGAGGCTGGAAGTATCACTCTGCCTGACTTCGAATAATATTACAAAGTGACAATAATCAAAATGGCAGACCAGTGGAACAGAATTGAGAGTCCAGAAATAAACTCATGTTTATATGGGCAAATAATTTTCAACAAAATAGCAAAAAAAAACATACAGTGGAGAAAGGAAAGCCTCTTCAATTCATGGTGCTGGGAAAACGGGAAAGCCACTTACAAAAGAATGAAACTAGACTGCTGTCTATCACCACACACCAAAATTAACTCAAAATGGATTAAGGACCTCAATATAATACCTGAAACAATGAATTGCATGGAAGAAAACATAGGAACTAAACTCATGGACCTTGGATTTAAAGAGTATTTTATGAATTTGACCTCAAAGGCAAAGGAAGTAAAAGCAAAAATAAATGAACAGGACTACAAGAAACTGTCAACAAGGTCAAGAGACAGCCATTCGAATGGGAAAATATATTTGCAAGTAACGCCTCCAATAAGGGCCTGATAGCCAAAATATACAAAGAACTCATACAACTCAAAAACAATAAAAAAAGAACAATCTAATTAAAAAATGGGCAGAGGACCTGAACAGACACTTCTCCCAAGAAGACATACAAATAGCCAACAAACATATGAAAAGATCCTCAACATCGCTAGCTATTAGGGAAGTACAAATCAAAACTACAATGAGATACTATCTCACACCTGTTAGAATAGCTATTACCAACGGGACAAGTAATGACAAGTGTTGGAGAGGATGCAGAGAAAAAGGAACTCCTATACACTGCTGGCGGGACTGTAAACTGGTACAGCCACTATAGAAAACAGTATGCAGGTTCCTCAAAAAACTAAGAATTGATCTACCACATGATCCAGCGATCCCTCTACTGGGTATTTACTCCAAAGACTTGAAAACATATATCCGAAACGGTATTTGCACCCCGATGCTCACAGCTGCATTATTCGCAGTGGCCAGGACATGGAAGAAACCGAAGTGTCCTACGATAATGTTGAAAACCACATGATATCATTTATATGTGAGATATAAACCTAAAAACAACAAATGAACAGGACAAACAAACAGAGACTCATGGACATGGACAATAGACTAACGCTTACAAGAGGGTCGGGGGAGGGGGAAGTAGATGGGGTAAGAGGGATTAAATATGTGGTGACAGAGAGAAATCTAACTATGGGCAATGAATACACAATGTGATATATATATATGCCTTACTGTTGAATTGTACAGCTGAAAATTACTGGATTTTGTTAACCAATGTCACCATAAAAATTAATTAATAAATACATGAATGATCTAAATAAATAAATAAATAGATAGATAGATAAAATGTTTGGATATGTAAACATCCTTCCTGTCCAAGTTGTAAACTATGAGAAATTCTCATTTATTATATAACTTTTCATTCTCCAACAGAAAAAAAGCAATCTGGAAACAAATCAGAGACTCCTTTTAGCTCTCTATTCTTCATACTATCTTTTTCCTGATTCATGATTATCTCCTCTTATTTTTCAAAATTCTCACTGCCTATTTCAAAAGTTTACTTTGCCTCAGAGTCTCTTCTCCTCTAAGTGGCTTCTCTTCTGTTTGCTTGTTTTGTACTCTCTCTTTCATGTTAGAGTTTTTCACTTCGTTCTCTGTAACCCATGGTGGTATATTCACATTTCAGTGTGTGTGACTCGCAGGCTGGTCATCAACTCTGAGGATGTGAGTAGAGCTTGAGGTCTGTGAGCTTCACTGTAGGATGATCTGGTTGGGACACTTAGTTGGAAGAGGTTCAAATGTCCATAAATACAAGTCTCTCTTCTTGGGTGACTGAATTCCACAGACAAGAATTCTGTAATCTCCCTGCCTGAAGGATTAAAGCCTGGCTGCCAGCATTCCAGAGCTGAGAGGGAGGAAAATGCCAGAGGCTTCAGCTTCTAGAATGCATACTTCGATTGAAACCTGGTTTTGAGTATGGTATCACTGCCCTCAACTGTGCCTGATGTCTCTGAGTCCAGATGCCCTCTGTTTTATCCTCTTTACAGAATAAAGCTCCAGTGATCTAGGTGCAGAGTCAGGCTGCTTCTTACACAAACTTGCAGCTGATCCTCCCCATCTGAGCTCCGCTCCTTCACTCCCACCCTCAGAGACACCTGCTACTACCATTTCCTCTGACTCTGGGGGAATCTTTGCTTTAGATTAGATGAGATTTCAGCTTTCCCCACTGCTGGCTTATGAATCACTCTTCTCGGGTCTGCTAAATCATTTAGACCTCTTCCATATGATATCTACTTTCCTTTTACACAGCTCCCTTTTTTACAGTAAGTTTTCAAGAGGGAGCAAAATATGTGACTATGTTTAATCTGTCAACTTTACAGGGATTTCTACCCTAAAATTCTACCCTTAATGTTTAGATGTTTGTAAGTGAGCTCATTTAATTAGAAATGTTCAAAGTACATGTGATGTTGACAAAAATGTGACTGTAATATGCAAATGTCACATTTTGAAAAGAGTTCTAGTGTAGTCCTAACTTTACAGAAAGCAAAACTTCAGCTTTGAGAAGGTAGTTTGCACAAGGTCATGTGACCAGTGACAAGTATGTCGTTAGAGCTAGAATGAAAAACCAGTTCTGTTGAGCAATGCCTGGCCAGCTGTTCCCTGCACTCCAGCACACAAGCAGCCTTGGTACTTGTGTTCGTGCCAAGGACAGTCCCAGCCACTGCCTGCTTTGTCTTCAGGCCTTTTCAGCACAAAGATGAAGATCACAAGGTCACAGCTACAGAGTTAAATCCAAAGACTTTTCTTTCTCTTAACAAAAGGGAAATAATGCATATTCTGACCACAAAAACAGTTGCAATCTGTGGCTGCTACTATTTTTCTCTGCTCTTTGTTCCTATAGAAGAGATCTTTTCAACTTATTATTATTTTTTTTTATTTTGAAGGCACCTAGAAACACTCACCTAGAAAGAAAATATCCTAACTTTCGAAAGATAGTAACGCTTATCATCTAAAGCAGAGTCTCCTTCTTTCTTTCTTGGGCCCCTCGAGGTAATGTGATTTTCTATGAGTTCTATGTTTAACACTGTTTTCTTTCCTCCTGTGCGAAGTGGCTTCTGATCTGAAAGATTCGACTTTACAGCACAACAGCTCATTTGTGTGAAGCAAGTAACAGAGGCAGCCAGGGACTTAAAGAAGCAGGAGTCGGGGAACATTGAAGCTGGGTGGGGGCTTTGCCATATCCCATCATCTCCACCTCTCCTACCCACTGGGCAGTGCCCCCATTTCTCAGGCAGGACTTGGGCAATGCCTTTATGTGGTCATGCATGGCTTTGCCTCCTTTAGAAGGGGAGAGTTTGCATCAGTGGTGGAAGGATACAATCAAAAGGAGAAAAGATGGGAGTTTTCATTCCGACACTGCTGTTACCTAAAAATCTTGAGGCCATACTATATGTTAAGAACTATGGGTATAGACTTAACATCTATAATATCGTTTAATTTTTTTAAAATCCCATTGAAGACCCAGATGTGAAATATAAGAATGAGAGAGAGGATGATAACTTGCCCGGTTAATAGATGGCCAAGCCTGAAGCCAAGCTCACTTCTGTCTAATCCCATGCTCTTTCCATGATACGAAGAACGGGGGTGGGGCCAGGAAGTGGGAGGTAATTTAGGCCCTCCACAACCTCTATGGCAGCAGTTTTCAGTATTATGAAAACACAGAATCTCTCTTTGAACAGAGATTACAGAGCTACCACTGTGTATCTTCCTTAGGTTGACCAATCTTACCCCTCTGAGCCTCAGTTTCTTCAACTACAAACTGGGCATAATGGAACCCACAATATCGGAATTGCTTTGAGAATCTGTAGCTAGTTCTGACACTGAGAGCCGATATTTTTTTGAGCTTTTACTAGATGTTAAGTACTCTCCTAAGTATTTTGCATATGTTAACTTACAGAATCCTGTAAGTACCTATGAAATGAGGAAAATACTTCTACTATCCCAGCTTTACAGTTGAGAAAACTGAGGCTCTGGCTGTGATCACACACCATGGTTAAGTACTGATCCAAGTTCCAGCCCAGGCCTGTCTGACTCCAGGGTTCAGACTTATAACTGCCACCGCCTCCATCTTTTAGGATCATAGAAATAAATGGATGCGACAGTACTTTGTAGATGATAAATCTTTCCGCAAATTGTCCAAAGTAAACAATAAGGCAGACATTTGTGTGAACAGCTGTTTAGAGCATATTGTATGTTTAAAATATCTAAATGTAGCAAGCAAGATAAATGTCCCCAAATCAGGGATCCTGTTATATAAATGAGAGCTTATACACACAGTGGCGTAGGAGAAGGCAGATATGTCTTGATTTGGAAAGATATCTTTAATACATTCAGTAAAAAGAGACTACAGAGCACCATGTGTAATAAAATCCCATTTATGTTTTTGCAAAATATTTTTCTATGTCTGAAAATCTGGAAAAATGTACAGCAAACCATTAATAACGGTATCCTTGAGCAGGGAAAAGAGAGAAAGAGAGATGAGGTTGAAGAGGTAATTCTACTTACTATGGTTTGTTGGACATTTTCACAATAATCACGTATGATATAAAGAAAACAAAACAATTTCCCAACTGAAAAAAAAAATGAAAGTCAGTTGACATAACTAAGGAATCGTACTCACAGGGGACTGAATGGATACAGCCCCGGGACTTCGCTGCATGGCAGGCAGCCCTGTGCGTAGGTGTGTGGGTGTTTCCCCTCCCCAGGACCTCCTGCCCCATGCTGGGGTGGCCATGGAAACTTGGTGCTCACAAGATGAAGTGCTGTTGTCAACTGACAGAGGAGCACTACATAGTAACATGAGTTAACGCTTTTTTTTTTTTAAAGGCACAACTATGAAATGTTTTATTCCATTTACCAAATGCTTTTAAGTTCCATTTGCAGGTGGAAAAAAAAAAAAAAACTACTTAAAGCAATCAGAAAAAACATAACAAAACTATTGCCTCCAACAAAAAATATTCGATTTGGCTTTGAGAGAAATGTTGCTTTTATTCAGATCCTGTAAGTTGCTTTGTGGGGGCTTTTATTAAAATATACTGGAACCTCCAACTTGCAGCCTAGGGCGGAAAAAATTAAACCATCCACGGTCTCTGTAAGTCTCAATGCTGATGAATGGAGACTGGAGCAAGCCACTTACGAAATGTATCTCAGAGGTGTCTACTTTTGTGCTTTGTTCTACAAAACAGGAGGAGTCTATGGGATTGTATAAGGAGAAATGAATAAACAACACAGCTAACATTTGCTGAATTCTTACCATGTGCCTGGCAATGGGCTGTGTGCTTTGTATTTATTATCTCAGTGCATCGTGTGAAAACTCTGGGGATAAATATTACCCCATTTTAAGATGTAAAATAAGATCTATTCTAATTATTATTACCATTTAACATTTATTGAGGAGTTAATAAATGCCGGATGCTTTAATAAATGTTTTATATGCACCATATCATTTAATTTATGGAATATTCTTATCAATCTATTACACTGGTTCTCCCCACGCTATAATGAGGACATTTTTAGGTTTATGTAACTTGCCCAAAGACACAAAACTGTAGGTGATGGAGGTGAATTTGAATCCATGTTATCTCAGTTGCAGGGCTCACGCCTTGTGCACACAGCTATTTATAGCAATTTTATATTGTTTGTAATATCCAAAATAGCAAATGAGATAAATATCTAAATGGCCGTGCAACAATGGGTTCCTTTAAGGTTTGCACTGTAGTAATAGAGATCTGTGAACCATCTGTAATATTCCAAAAATCTTAACAGAAAGTGTACCCACTCCTCTTCAGCATTACCACATAGTCTGATTATGTCAAGATTCCTCGTTCAAATGAGAACAAGATAAATCCCAAGTAGGCATCCTGTTTAACTCTGCTAATCAGAAAATTACGAATGGTGCTTATATATGATTACTATTTTTTTAATGATTACTTAATGTTTATATATGCTGCTTGTTTGGGAGACAATATATTTTAAAACACGTGTCCATGGGAATAGGATAGAACCGATGGTGAAAACTCCCTAGTTGGGAAAACCTTTGCTACTATTTACGCAGAAAGCCCTTCAAAATCTGTCTTCCATCCTCCCATGCCCCGACTTCTCAATGAGCTTCCGCTGCCCCTCTGTCACTCCTCTCTCCCACTGATGGTGGTCTAGAGCTTCTCCTGTTCCCTTGGTTTCCTTTTGCTTCAAGCCTCTGTGTATCACCAGTCTTCATCTTCAATCCTGAGATGGCTTCAGGAGAGCAGGTGCCTCCAAGAAGCAGTAAGATTCTCCCTCATTCCAAATGATTTCCCGAATATATGTCCAACCGTTTATGGACATTTGAAGTTCCATGGATAGAATGTCATTCTTTGACTTAAGGCTAATTCTCTCCTGTTAAAATGCAGCCCTAAAATAAGAGCCTTAAAATATTAGACGACAAGCTCCTCCGGGGTATGTGTCATAGCATATCTGCCCCTGCCTGACCCCCTGTCACTGATGAATGAATAGACTGTGAATCATCTGTGAGTTCCCCGAGGGTAGGAAACAGTTTTGTCATTATTTTAGGTTCAACATCTAGCACCAACACCTGACACACAATAAGTAATCGTCACATTTTTAAATAAGGGCTGTAGGTTTTATTTAATTAATTAATTAGAAAAGCTAATAGTAGGTGTCAGGTAACTGTTGGAGAGAGTCAGGAGAGATGCTTAGATGAGAGGATGGAATCAGGATCTGGAAACCTCTGGGCATAGACTTCCTCAACTGTACTGGCAACACAGCTTGACCCCACACAGATGGCTGAGAGGGTCATAGACAGGGGAGGAAAGGAATAAAAAAAAATACACAATTTTCTATCCTTCTTCCCACAGTGAAAATAGCCCTCATCAGCCAGCCATCTTCCAGAGAGAGAACACAGACATCCGACAGCTCGCTGGGTACCGAATGATCCCGCTTCCTCAGCAGGGCTACCCCATGTCAAAATTCTACTCTCCTTTTTTTTTTTTAACGGACTTTTTCCCCACAAATCCCTTCCAATGAGGCAGGCACAAAACAAAGTTCAGAGACAGGTCTCATGAAATATCCCAGGATCCTATTTCTCAGCCAGAATTCTGAGCCCACTCTCACTGACCATTCTGCTTAGGCATAGATTATACCAGAAACTTTAGAAAAATTACCACAACAGGAGGCTTTAAAATCTTGCCCTTAAACCTCTTTTCCTTTGCTGGGAAGGGACAGAAAAAGTAGGCCAATCTTAAATGCAAGAGAATTGGCCAGGAAAGAGCAATACACCTAAAGAATGGATGCGTATCCTTTGATCTATGTGAGCAGTTACGCCGACCTCGGTGTTGTTTTTTTCAATTCAGATTGGATATAATTAAAACCCTCCCCAGAAATTCATTTCTATAAAGAACAAGCAACAGAGCATCTGTGCCCCTCTCATGTGCTGACAAAATCGTGCCTCCCAGAACAAGAGCATGTCTCCTCACTTTGAGAAGCGTGGAGCGCCCGCCCTCTCCCTGCTCCCCTCCCCCACAACCTCCACAGTCTGCGTCTCTGCTTTAATGTTGATGAAGTCCGTGCGATTTTCTTCACTGTTCCCTAACTGTAATGATGATTTCAAATATTTTTAAAGTCCTGTCGCATGTCTAACATTTACTATCTTCCCCATCCCGCTCTTTTTGGAAAGTTTAGGTTGCGTGCTCCCCTGTCCCCCAACTATCTCTCCGACCAATCTATATATCTTGAATAAATTTTGGAGAGGGAGAACTAATTGATTTTTCTGATTTATTCCAAATTTTCCATTTTGATCTGTGGTTTCTGGGGTCTTTTCTTGATGAAAAGAATATTTCCCAGTGTCCATAATATACCCAGTGCTCCTACTTTGAATCCATGCTTCTGATCTTTCCCTGACCAGCTGCAAGCAGGAAAGGTTTTCCTCTGAAAGTTCAGCCCCTTTATAGTCTCTGCTAGTGAGAACCCATCCTATTAGTAACCAATTCATCTTGAATCAAATCTGTGTGTTTATGCCTAGACATACAGTACAAGTTTCTTTCTGGTAAATGTAAAGCATCTAGAAGAAGTCATCTGTTCCCAGTGTTCCTAGGTCTGGGGTGAATTTAGAGCCATGCGAAGCTACCTAAACCTCAGGTTGCTGCTCTTCCCCAAATCCCTGTCTGTCCTATCAAAAATGAGGTGACCATGAAAGTATTCATTATAATGCAATGTCTCCAGAAACATACTCTGAGCATCTACTTCAGTGGTTCATAATCATGGCTGCATTTTTAGAATAACTTAGGGACTTTCTAAATATATAAATATATCCATGCCCAGGTTCCACCCCAGATTCTGGGGCTAAGGCCCTAAAGCCCAGGCACTGTTATTTTTAAAATGCTCTCCTGTAATTCTGACATGCAGCCAGAGTAGAGTACTCGCTATGTGCCATGCTCTGTCCTCAGTGCTGAGGGTTCAGGGACAGAGAAAGCCCAGTCTCTGCTTTTAAGAGGTCATAGTCTGCTGGCAGTGGTGACTAGGGAAGAACCACCTGGTGAGGAAAGGGCCATGCAGTTATCACAGAGTGCTGAGGAAGCTCAGAAATGAGACTAAAAGCCCAGCTGGGGGGAAATTTAGGAAGATGTGCTATCAGAACTAGCCCAGAGAAATGTGCGTCTGCTAGGCCCTCTGCTATAATAAATAGCATGTTTCTCTAATGACACCTAATTCACCCTCATATGTTCTTCCTACCAGCCCCTTTCCCTTGGCCTGTGCCATTTTCATCCTGCTCACACTGAGACTTGGATTCCTACCTACTCCCTGGAATTCTGACCCCACAATCATGATGTCTTCATGAAGCAGAGCTCACCACCCCTTAGTACTGGGCTTAAACCTTTGAGAGCAGGTTTATACCTGTGTCTGAGATGCCCTTCTCCCTCTAGTCACCTGTCAATCTCCTACTCAGCAGTCAAAACACCCAGATCACTCATCTCCTTGGGAAAGCCTTTTCTTTTCTTTCTTTCTTTCTGTTTTTTAGGAAAGCCTTTTCTGACTCAATCACTCTGAACCCCCATCTCACCTTAGGTGGAGTTGTTTGTTCTTCTTTTTGAGTTCCCACAAAATTTTATTCATAACTTCCTGGAAGTACGGGCCCGCATCTTTCCATTTTGAATGTCCAAAGTGCAGCACTTGCTCGGCACAGAGTAAGCACTAAGCACGCTAATAAATATGTGAAATAAATGTGTCCATGAATGGATGGGTGAGGTTGAACAGATGAATAAAAGGATGAATGGATGGGTGAATGGCTTTGCCTAGATTTACTTTCCATATTATTAATTAAGAGTTTGATGCAAAAAAATAAATGTGCCAAGTTATCTATTCTCAAAAAGCAAAGATGCTGGTGATATTTTTCCTTCTTTTTCTTACCTGAGCCATCTCCTCCTCTTCTCCTTTTAGCTTTTACCTTATAACCAAGAGGACATAATATTGTAACTTGTCTTCCCGAATAGGTTTCAAGCAGATAAATAATTAGTCTTCTGGGGATATTTTGGAAGATTGTAACTATTCCTTTCCAACCTTCCCCGAATCATGTCATTCCTTGCTCCAGATATGAAAGCATCGCTTTTGTTCCTTAA
The DNA here is from genome assembly GCF_000325575.1 of Pteropus alecto. Classification (NCBI taxonomy): domain Eukaryota; kingdom Metazoa; phylum Chordata; class Mammalia; order Chiroptera; family Pteropodidae; genus Pteropus; species Pteropus alecto. Next base: position 15,769,643 of record NW_006431919.1, on the reverse strand, counting down.
TGACTGGTTCTAGTCACAGAAAAAATTTCTCCACTTCTCATAGTTTGCTTTCAAACTCTGCTCACTGGATTTCTAGTGCCTCTCCATGAGGTTGAGGCATATCTGTTCTTTGTTACCTACCACAGTCACAGTGATCTTGTCAAGCTTGAGGAGAGTGTAAAAAAATACTAGTTTTGCCTGCATTTTTACATTTCTGATCCCTCATAAAAATGTATAGGATAAATTTTAATGTCTAACAAAATCAACTATCTCTTTATCCACTCAGATGACACCTCTAAATTATGCAGAGCATTCTTTAAACATTATTTATTGCACAGACACTACCAGAAACAAAAATGACATAATATATCCATAACTCCAACTCTATAACATATCTAACTTCTCATTCTTCTATGATGGCTTCAAGTCCTTATGAATGCAAAATCCCTACACAGCACACAGACAATGTGTGTTCTGCTTTTTCCAGTTAACGTGATACAAACGTTTTTATTAACCTACTAGATGGCTAACGGAAAGTCTCTTTTTACTTATTCTTTGAGGGAGTGTAAGGGGAAGGTTTAGATGTCAACAGACTGAATTCTGGCTCTGCTAACTTGCTGTGTAGCCTATACATATTTTTTAAATTCCTGTAAGCCTCAATCGGCTCATCAGTAACATAGGCATGATAACAATTTACTCCCTGGATTATGGTAAAAATTGACTTCTATATATAAAAGGTGCTTTACATGGTGCTTGACATACAGTAGGTATTTATTAATGTGTGACTCACGAACAACAGTAATATTCTAAGCATAGATCTATCATGAATTAGAATATACAGTATGCATAAATAATTAAGATGAAGACAGACTGATGGGCTTCACCCCTAGAATATTGAGTTTATAGTCACTCACCTCAAGTTAGCAATACTTAGGTGGAAAAGCTTGAAAGTAACTGAAATCCATCATCACTCTTTCACGGATATGTTTGAGTGACCTGCTTCAGATCACATGGACGGTCAAACTAGAGCTGAAACTAGAACTCACATGTTGTCTAAAGCTGCTGAAAGGCTCTCATACCAAATATCACCTTCCCTGTCATTGCCACCTCAGCCAATACAGCACAAAAAGAAAACATCATTAATTAATCAAATATTTTTTATGAGATTACATTGGAGCAAGAGGGAAGGAAAGAAGAAACATATATTAAGTATCAATATGACAGTCATGACTAACAAAATATTATGGAGAGGTAAGGCTCAGAGAGGCCATGTACTTCCCCAAGATCACACAGCTAATTAGCGGTGAAGGTGGAATTTGAATCCATGTCTGTGTATCTCCAAAATTCATAATCTTTCAACTAGAATTTAACTTAATGAAAATCAACAGATATTTTTTGACTGCCCAATTTATACTAGGTGCTGAATTAGGATATGGCAGTGAACGAGACAGATGCAGTCCTTACATTCACGGGGCTTACTGTCTAGATGAGAAAACAGATAGATTAAAGGCAAACAAAGTGTCATGAGTGTCAGATAAGGTGAAGTACCTATGATGTTCATAAACTCGTCTTGCAATGAGGACAAGTGCATGTGAGCCTCTACTCTCTGTCCCAGTGTTCAGCTGCACCATAGGTTAAACTTGCTCACACAGACTGGCCTGGAAATTTGACCACCATTATTCTTCTGCATTATTTCTGTGGGAAAATGCATGCTGAATTCTAAAATGATGTATAAACAACTTTGGGAGCACAATACTCAAAGTCGGTACCTGCTTTTTATATGCTGTTTCAATGCAACAGCAGCAGATTTATCTTTCTCATTAGGTTCTGCTGTGCATAAAAAAATAAAATTAGTGTCAGCATGTATTTTAGAAAGTAGAATAATTGAAGATGAGAAGATCAATCAAACTGCAAAGATTAATTATTGAGTATCTGCTCAGAATTCAGCACTATGCCCAGGCAGTGTAGAAGTGTAGGAGAAATTTAAGACTGGATCAGCCCTATCCTTGGAGAGTCTGTAAACTAAATATAGGACACCTGTCACTTCCAGTAAGTGACAGGCTATATCAAAACTCCAAGAGGCCAGGATGGACACATGTCTGTGGAATAGGCTGGGCGGGTCAGAGGTAAGAGGACTTGACCCAGGCTTCAAAGGACAGCTATGATTTGGCTATTCAAAGAAAGTTCGTGGTGGCGCTGAGAGGAGCATTGACCGTGGAGAAAGGCATAGCACAGGAGGTGCGCTGAAAACTGAATAGACCACTGAGCCCAAGGAACAGAGTTGGGAAATAAGGTCTCAGAGGTAGTTTTGAATAAGAGATTATTTTGTCTTAATCACCTTCGCATCCGCAATGCCTGGAATGGTGCCTGACAAAGGAAGTGCTCAGTGAATGTTTTGTGAGATGGAAAGACATTGTCTTACTTGAAAAGAGAAATAACAAAAAAAGTGCTAGTTCTGATTCAGTAAAGGCCAGACAGGCCTAATGTGACAAGAATAAATGTAAAACTGCACAAAATTAAGTGCTAAATTGTACGATAAAGCCAAAAGCTGTCAGAACACAGCAGGGAAAGTGACTGAGATAGGGGAAAAGAACCTGGGATGATTTCTTAATGGAAAGGAAAGTTGCGTTGGGTCTATCTTGAAAGGCAAAATTTGGCTTTCAGGAGTCCTAATTCAGATTCATAGCGGGTGAGGCTGATAACACGAACGTGCGACTCCAGTCATCTAGAAGTTAATAGAAAGTAATGGGACTGTGACTTTTATTAAGTAATTTGGTAAATTTTATTAAGTAATTAAGTAAGTCAAACAAAATAAATCTGTGGGTTAGAGTCCTGTTGTGAACCACCCATTGGAGGCCCCCAGAAAGGCAGAAGGCCAAAAGAAAACGCCTCCCAGATGGAGGAAACGGGCGAATGACCAAGAGGAAAGGGGCACAAGGCTTGGTGGGAAAGCGAGAGGCTGGTCTCCCAAGTACTGACTGAAAACGGCAGGAGATGTGGTTGGAGAGGAAATCTGAGTGGAGTCTGACTTCCAGGTAGAAGAAAAGGCATTAAACAGAGTTTAATGATCCCTTTAGTATGTTATGTTGCTTGGAGAAACTGCTGAAATTAAACATTTCATTTTCTATTCTGGGCTGCTAAGTCAATTGTGTTTGCCTCTAAGACTCAAGTTATCTAAAATATCCCTGAAAATGTGCATTCTAGAAGTCTTGGATTGTTTTCTGGAAACTTCTCTGGTGCAGTCCCTGGTGCTGCCCCCAAATAGTTTGTGACACCTGGGGCACTGTAGACAGAGCTGTGAACCAAAAGCATCTTTTAAAACGAAGCACTTCCTTTCTCGCTTAACACATTTCACTTAAGGATTTACATTTATGCCAGTTGAGCAAATCAAAGTTATAGTTCCCTCAGTAACTGTAACCTGGACCAAACATCGCTATATTTTTCTGCTGCTGAGCGGGCTTTTAACTCATGCCTCCCAACTGTGAAGAGGAGATTTAATTCAGGCATTATGTAGGAAATGCTTTTTGGAAAGTAAGTGGCTGGCCTCGTGAAGGTTCAGTATAAATGGCTGTTCCTTTCAACTCGTGCTTTTATACAAGGATTCCCTGCAGAAAGAAATCTTCCATGGCATCCTCCACAGTCTTGCGGGGTAAATGGAAAGGTACCTTCTCCACCCCTGCAAGCTGCCATTCTTGCTTATTCATGGGTCAGAATGTTATTGCATGTGGCTGGTGTCCACGAAAGTCACTACACAGAGCCATGACTAGGGTGAGAGAGTAAGACAATACAGGCATTAGCCCCAGGGGCAAAATTTAAGGGGCATCAAAAAACTCAAGTAATCAAGACAAATCATATTTAATGTCGTATTTTAAAAAACAAAAATTAATGCAAAAAATCATAATAAAAAATAAAAATATTAATTAAAAATTATTGCATTGAAATAGTCTTTTTCTTGAATACCAAATTTTTGGTGTCACCCTATACGTTTCCCCCACCCCTAGACAAAGGCCTTTCTTGCCTCACCGTCATCCTGGCAGTCAAGGTGGGTGTGGAACAGAAGATGGAAGGGAGTGTGGAGTGGCCATCATATATCCAGCTGCAGGCAAACTCCTTTAAACTTGGGTCAAGATAAAGAACTACTGAAGAACACCTCAAAAAGTATTTCCAGTTGGTGTCGATGGAACAAAACATGTTGAATTATTAACTTTATTGGGGAGAATTCTAGTCAACTATCAATAAAAGCTGTCTTCTAATTTTCTAGGTGGATCCCCTGAGAATAAACGACCCAAAGACCATCTGGTAAGTTATGCCAAATCATCCAATTTCCAAGCCAGCCAAGCAAAGATGAGGCGACAGTCAAGTCCCAAATGGTGACCCAGGACTAACCACATAGACAGGGCTGTCAAATAGCCTAAGTGAAGTGTAGCCCTGAGGTCCTCGCGGCCAGGCCAGGCTCCTCTGCGCCTCCATGTTCCCAAGCCCCAGAGCCTAGTCCTGGGTTAGTGCACACTAACAGCTCAGTCAGGTAAAGACCTGACTGCTCCTTCGGTCGAGGGTTACGTCCATCTGATAGACTGGGGCGGTTAATAGGGTGGAATCATCTAGTAAGGCTAGTCATCTGTCTGTAGACTTTGTCGTTTTAACTGACAAAGAGAAACCCCTCCCTCTACCATAACAGGTGTACTTTGGGGAACCACTCATCTTCAAAATGCATTCTTTGATGTGAGTAATCATCCCTTATATACTTCAAAAAGGAAGCTTTAAATTTAATTTTGAAATATTTTAGACTTACATAAAAATTGCAAAAATAGTATAGGAAGTTCCTATATACCCTTTATCCAGCTTCCCTTAATGTTAACGTTTAAATGTGAATACAGCCAGAGCACAATTATCAAACCAGGAAATTCACACTGGTACAATTCCATTAACCAAACAACAGACCTTACTCTATTTTGCCAGTTTTCCTTCTCATGTCCATTTTTTACTCCATGAACCAATTCAGGATCCTACACTAAACTGAGTTGTCACAGTTCCTAAATCCCCTCCAGTACGTGCTAGTCTCTCAGTCTTTCCTCATCATTCATATGACCATAACTTTTAAAGAGGTGGGGTCATTATTTTGCAGAATATCCCTCAATTGGAGTTTGTCGAATGCTTTCTCATTATAAGATTCAAGTCATGCATTTTGGACAAGATTTCCCACATAAGTGGTGCCGTGTCCTTCTCAGTACATCTTATCGCGAGGCACATGATGCTGATGTGTGTCCTTCCTGGTGATGCTCCTAATAGGTGGTACCTGTTAGATTTCTCCTCTGTTAAGTTGCTATCTTTCCTTGTGTCACTGATAAGTAGATGCTTTGGGACTATATTTGAGACTATGCAAATACTCTGTTTCTCATCAGAGTTTTGCCCAGCAAGTTTAGTAACTATCAATGGTTCTTCCTTGTAACAATGATTACTGTGGTGTTTACCAAATCAAAAATGAATTTTTAATCATCTTTGAACCCTATTTAAGGCCAAAAAGTCAAAACCTACTGAGGTGAAAGATAATAATCTCCTCGTGAAACGTGCCTTTCCTACAGCCATGTGGATTAGCTCAGAGTTTCAGCAGAGCGCGTCCCTGGCCCCCGAGTCATCGTCCCCACCCTTCACCTAAGCAGGAATCGGGGCTCTCTTTCTCACTGGCCATTGTAAGTCCTCAAACTTCTCAACACTGCTAGGAAAGAAGCTGTTGCCAGTCAATAAGAACTGTCATGGGAAATGAAACATATTTCTATATCTCCGCTCTAGGATGAGTGTTTAGTTTGTCTTAAAATTGCTATATTCCTGGAGCGTCCTCTCTCTGCCCGGTCCCCTGAGGACCTTTAGCCAGTGGCAGATCCAAAACTACTGGGGAGAGGAGAAGTGCACAGGCAGCTCCCCTGGGTCTTTGGGGTTCTCCTGTTTGGGGCAATTCCTTTGAGTCCCAGGCAGTGAAATGTTGGTAAATGTTTACCAACTGGCTCTCCAGGAAGGGAAAAATAAAGGTTTGGATGTATAGCGTTTGCCAGTTCTGCGGTGTGAGTGCTCCCTTCATGGTTGATTTCAAGCTATCAATTCGACGTCACTGACACAGAGCGGAGAAGCGACGGGCCATGGCAGAGCATTAAACTGTATTTCCACCAAACAGACACAACAGACGTAAGTAACCTCAAGCACATGAACAGGAATAAATGTAGTAAGATAATCAGGAAGTGGTACATTTTGAGTATCTATTTGTTACCTCTGATTTTAATATAGTTTATTTAATTATAGATATTTATATAAATTTTTAATAATGGCAGTTATTTAACAAATAACTCACAAAATTCCTAAAATTTAACACTTGGTTCTCATGCGCTGGTGGGAGCCGGCTCCAGCACACCACCCCCTACAGTGGTTATCATGAGCCCCAAAGTTCTGGAACACCCCAAAGGGGTCCCTGAAAAGGCAAGATGACACTTTTCTCCAGTCCCTCCAGGAACACTTATGAGGTCCAGATGCCCTGCAGGGGACGGCTCTGCTCCAGCAGCGGCATCTGCTGCTTCTTGGCAAGCCTCTTGTGGAGCCTACAAGGGCTCCAAAGCATCTGGTGCCACCAGGGCTGGTGTGAGATCTGCCTTCAGTTTTGATGGGGACGGAGTCCCTCCCTGGCTCAGTACATGTTTGCTATCTGCCCCGGGTGCCACTTTCCTGTTCTTAAAAGAATTACAGGGCTGTTTCAGAAGCAGCCTAGAACAGTGGAGGGGGAACAGTGAGGAAAGAAGGAAAGTCACATGTACTAAGGACAGATTAAATGCCAGGTACAAGGCTGCATGTTTTCACAGATGTTCTTGTAATCCTGACACACCTAGGAAATAGCGTCCCCATTTTACGGAGAGATTCGTGACTTCCCAAAGTTCCCCAGCTACCAAGGAAAGACTTAGCAGGCTAAGAGGTGCAGGGGAAAAAAAAATGTACTGTATGTCACTGTCTGTGACCTTGTAATGTCATTCCATTGGCCTAGGAAGGGCACATTTAATGCTACAGAAGCAGAGGAAAGCAAGGGGTATAAAGAAAATGGCCTTGGACACAGAGGTAGAGGGTTCTGATCTATTTCAGCTTCAAGCATGGGGATTAATTAGCTGTTCTCTGTTTGGCATGCACCACAAAGAACTTCAGCAAGCCTTATCTCCCTGCCTTTAATCTGAAGTACGAGGGAGCAGATAGGTCAGAGGAAAACCTGCTGCTTTTGCACGGTGGTATCGATTCCCTGGAATTAAACGGTAATGCAGAGAGGCGGCATCAGCCTCCCTTTGACCTTGCATCGGGCAGGCTGCCGGGCATTATTGGAGAACCCAGAACTCAGGGTGGCCATGGGGGATGCACTTCAGAAGACACTCAGGCACAGACCTGTGAGGTCTACTTCTTCCATATATGGCAGGTCAGAGGTAGTGCTGGACCGAGAACACCCTCCAGAGAGACTATACCTTATGTGTAGCTGTCCCTTCCTCACCCATCAGGACTCTACCAGAGCTGAAGATGCTAATGAGCTTTTGCTTTTAACATCTGATCCTCTTTAAGGGAGAAGCATGCCCGTGAGTGTGAGTGTGAGTGTGAGTGTGTGTGTGTGTTAAAAAATAAATGCACCCAACATCACACATGCACATTCGATACATTAACAAACTGCCCATGGCAAGT
>NW_006431919.1:15753606-15761575 GCF_000325575.1 Pteropus alecto | reverse complement strand
GGGGAGGTAGGAGTATGGGAGGGGGAGGTAGGAGTGTGAGAGGGGGAGGTAGGAGTATGGGAGTGGGGAGATAAAGATGAAAGGGAAGAAACACACGCACACACACAAGGGAGGGCCTTGTATAGACCAATGAGGATAATATGTCATAAACTAAGTGTAATTAATTCAACCTCCGCACCTGACATCCAAGGAAGGCAAAAAGAGGAAGAAGAACACCCTGCTAGCACTTAGAGCAGAAGACCCAGGGGAGAAATCGGTCCCTGCCATTGCTTTGGGCAAATCATATTCATTCATTTATTCATCCCTTCAATAGACATCTTTGCATGCCAGGCATTGTGGGCTGGGGTAGGGCTGGGGGAGCAAGAGGAGGGCAAAGATGCAGGGCAGGTGTGGATCATTCTTGTCAGGGCAGGTAAGTCCGCAGAGGATGACAACACAGGTGCTGGAGCAGGCATAAGCTGCTCCCAGAACCACGAGACAGGGGTACGAAGAAGATTAGAGAAGACTTCCTTGGGAGAGTGGGTGACATTTCTGTAGGATTTAGCTAGGCAAACAGTGAAGGTGATGCTTTCTGGCAGTGCCAATAGAGCATGGCAACCCAGAAGTGAGAGGGTGTGGCGCATCTGAGGGACTGAAAGACTCTCCATGGAGAAAGAGGATGGAGAATAAAGGCGGAATTGGCAAGAGGCCAGAATGAAAATGTCAGCTCTGAGAAGCTGGGAGAGTAAGGCTTCCTCTCTGAGCTTCTGTGCTCAAAGCCTGGCAGGGGACACACAGGGGAAAGTATAACAAAGCAATGAGTGCTGGAATATCGCTCTGAACACATAGCAATGAAAACAGAGAAGGATGTCCGTAAACCTGCCTGGAGGGCAGAAGCAAGAGTGAGGGGAAGAGGACTGGAATGGACAGGATTTCAGAAAGAGAAATTATCTGAGCTGAACCGAAAAGGAGTTTAGGACCTTACCTGCATAGAAAGAATAAGAACTGGGAAGGACATTCCAAGCAAAAGAAAATGTAGGAGTGAAGCCCTCCTTACCAGTGTCTAAGCGGACGAGTCCACATATCAGAACCCCAAACCCTTCGTGACTAATACAGTGCCCTGGTAAAACCCTCGGGTTTAATTAACAGACTCAAAAACTTTACTTTTAAAAAGCTGATTCTGTTCATGCTCTGCCTCCGTAATGCAGATACAACCAACACCATCTCTTCAGAATGAGCGTCATCTTTGCCCACTTTGTGATTGCTAAGCAGGGTACAAAATGATGACTCTCCTTTCCATTAGAGGAATGAAACATAAAAATGAAAAGCTTTCTTGAAGTGAGGAAAACCAACTCCCTCCGAGTCTGGTGCAAAATTAAATTTTATGAGTTACTCAGTGGCCAGCAAGGCACAGAACTAAGCCAGTATGAAACCACCCTTCAAAGTAACCAAAGTTGACAACTAAACTTGGTCGGTGAGGGGGAGGAAAGGAGTTAACAGAGGCAGAAGTCGGTCCTTTCATCCTTTACCTGAGCCTGTCCCTTTCATATGCTAAGTGCGACTCAAGCAAGCTGGGTGAGGAAGTTTAACACTATCATTAAAAAAAATCAACACCCAGGCAAAGGTGGACATCTCACCCTGAGTCATATGCCACCCAGGGTTACAATGAATAGGGTAATAACAGGAAAACAGCTTTCTCATGCCAGGCCTGCTATGCTGAGCTGTAATTACCCAAACAATGACAATCTATTGAAGACAAGCATTTTTCCCATCTCCAGAACACACAATGGCCCCCAAAAGGAAGCTTGGCATCCTGCACTATAATTGCTAAATTTCCAGGTGTGGTTCTGGCTCTAGGTGGCGGTTCTGGCAGGTAGATATAATCTATGCTTGGAGTGGAGAGACAGGTTGTTCCATGGTGCCAACAAAGGGCCAGTAAAAAAATGGATGGCTATGCCTTTATCAGCAGAGAGTATTCTAACAACTAGGAGGAAAATCCCGACATTCGCTCTGGGAGCCTTTTTAATTTTTCTTTCAAATTTCCAATTTTGTGAAGTTGGTGCCTATAGAAACCAAACATCCCATGGTCTGGATTTTCAAAGTCAGATCTTTGCATAGACCATGTCCCCCACAACCATATGAAAATAGCTTTATGTGTACAAATGAATGGGTTTGAAGACTTTGCCATTTTGTGGTTTATTGGAAGATGCTAGGATTTATAGACTGGAAAGGGTTCTTCAATTAAGAAGGTAAAGGACTGAAGATGAGCCCAACTGTCTTCTATTTTTATTTCTAGGGAATACTGAAGATGAAAAAAATTAGGTCACATTAGAGTAGTGGTTCTTTAAGTGGCCCAGCAGCATCCACATTACCTGGAACTTCTTAGAAAAACACATGATCAGGCCCCATCCTTCAAACTTAATGATCAGAAACCTGTTTGAACTGCTCCTTCGAAGTCACTTGGATACACGCTCAAGTTTAAGACCTTCTGCCCCTAGAGCTGTATTCCTCCACCCCAGTTGCCTGTTATCATCACCTGGTAAACTTGTCATCGTGATGCCCCCACCAATCCCAGACCAATAAAATCAGAATACCTAGGACTGGAGCCTAGCTAGGTATGGCTGCCTTTAAAAAGCTCCTTGGATGATATAGATGTGCAACCAGAGTTGAGAGCTACTATATATTAGAGCAAGAGAGATTTAGATTAGATACTTGGAACTTTTGATTTTTAGCTCAAAGTAATAGTAGCTGCTGAATGAATTGCCTTCGTCAAAGAACAAGCTTTCGAGAAGAGGAGAGATTTCTATCTTCATGAGCTGGAGAGGTTAGATGTGAAGCTCCAAAAGCATCAGAATCTTGTGTCAAATCCAATGTTAATAATAGTATTTAATAACTCATCCAGCAAAAACAGTTGCTCGCCCTGGGAAAGGGGTAGGCTAGTCCCCACAGTCAAAAGTCATTATAAAAGTGGAGGACTCAGAGGCAGTAAAGAGTGACACCATACCATCCCACCTACCTCAAGTCCAGATGCCACGATTCCTCAAAGGGAACTCAGAGCCTCTCACTCACTTCTCAGCTTCAAAGCCCAAGATACACAAGTACCCAGAGAGTGTGAGGTAGAAGCCCCCTCTCACCAGTGGTCGTTGTCACCCAATGTGCAAACGATGGCAATCTGTCAGGACAGAATTCTAGGGGGCCACTCCCATGGGATGGGGGCGTTGTTGCTTAACAAATTAACTGTGAACTGGGGCCATTCTTCCACTCAAATCAGGAAATTGGCAATTAGCCCATTACAAGCATGTTCCTCAAACTAGGGTCCACTGGCATAATTCCAAAGATCCAGGATTTTTCTCCTATGAAAAGGATCTGAGCATTACTAAAATGTAAGGAACATTGTAAATTCTTTTCAACAGGAAGAGGCAACATTCTTTAGGATGTTTCTGGAGAAATGATATCCCTAGACTGTCAGTGAGAAAAAGACCAGACTCTCCCTCAAATTTTTTTAAAGATCAAATAGCAAGGACTAGAACCAGTTCAATAACTGGCTCGTGAATGTGCTTATGAAAACACCGCTATGATCCTAACATCATCACAAAGTAGATCTTCAGTATCTAAGCTTTTGGGCATTATACTCCTTCTCCCCAAGAAAAAAGATAAGGCTAGAAAAAAAAGAGAGAAGAAAAAGATCAGGCTTCTGTATCCCAATGCCTATGATTATGCAGACTTTGCAGTCTGACCAACCTGGGTTTGAATTTTGACCATGCAATTTATTTGATATTTGGCCTAGAATGTTAAGTTTGTGAATTTCAGGTTTTTATTCTATAAAATGGGAATAATAATCCTTAGCACCTGAGCAGAAAGAAGGCATGGATTGTATTTAGCACAGTGCCTAGTAAACAGCAAATAAAGTAGCAGCTGTGATCGTTAATTACTCACCCTTAAACATCTAGCTGAAGCTTCACTTCTTTTACGAAGGCTTCCTTGACAAAGATGCTTACACACACACACACACACACACACACACACACACACACACGGTCTTTGTACCTCCAGTTCACCTAGTATGCATCTAGATGTTAGTCATTACATTACATTGCAATTGCTTATTTATATGTCTGAAAGATTTTCTTAAGAGATCATGCCTTTATATGCCCAATGTCTGGCACACACTTGGTGCATCATATGTATGAATGAATGAATGAATGAATGAATGAAGCAAGCTACGGCATATACCTAGTAATGAGAGAAGAAGCAGCTTAATTAGGACAATAAGAATAGAAAGAATGAAACAGAAGAAAGACACACACGAAAACTGATAAAAATGATTCACTATGGGATATGAGCAGTCAAGGAATATTGTGCTGCAGAATTTTCTAATATAGTCAATCAAAGATACAATTAATCCAAAAAGCCTTTCTCTGAGGATTTCTGGGATAAGAGAGGAGGAATGCTCACACTAACACTTAGAAAAGACTTATTGGTTGTTTGGTTCTACGCAGTTCTCTGACGCCAGCCCACCTAGGGGCAGAGAGCTCGTGAACATTACTCAAGGATAAGGTGAGATTGCCAAAGGAACATGAGTCAAATCAAGAACACTTACTGCCCTCTCCCAAGTCTTAAGAATTTTGGTCCACATATAACCGTCACCTCTCAGTCTTTACCGTTATCACCGCTCCGCCTCCCTGACTGTCTCCTGCAGATCCTGCCCATTGGAAGCCCTACTACCCTGAAACTTTCCTCGTGGCCCCACTTCTGCATAATCTCTGAATGGTGTTTACCAAATAAACATGTGCGTCACTGCCACAGCTGCTGCCTGCCACCATTGCAGCCCCACCCTATCTCTAGAGTCTAGGCCTGAGCAATCTGCTCACCCAGAATTAGTCTTAACCATTTTCACCATCGCAGGAGATAACCGGAGAAACAAAACCGAAATAAATCAGCTAAGAAAGCAAATGAGAGGGTTTTTTCCTTGGCCATGTAGGCATAGGAAACTCCTCCTCCTGCTCCAGCAAACCAGGCTCTAGTACTGAACGAGTCATCTAAGAAGTCTGCAATATGGCTTACCCACACCATGAGAAGGACTGTCCAACAAGAAATAAGCCGACAAAATGCTACATGCTTAACTCCAGTCCCCAAATCATCTTTCACAGTCATGGGGGTTAGTCACTGGAAAGACAGGCCCCCAGAGGAAGCCATTGACTTTTATCTTTAGACTTCGACTACTATTCATCAGCATCAATATTTCAGAGCTTAATCAGCTCAGCCCTAGTCTGCGTCTAGGACAGCTACATCATCATGAGGACTCACCGCATCCTGACAGCTGAGCACCTCCAAAATGCTGTTGAGTAATTCAACGCAGTATTTCTTCTCCTGAACCTGGTGTTGCATTTCATCCTTCTGCTCCAGCAGCTCCTTCAGTTCCTTGGTGATGACAGGAAGCAGAATGTCCCGGCATTCTGGAATGAAGGGAGTTCAAAGGCATTTGAGCTTCCTCATTTTTTAGTTTCTTTATTATTTTTAGATGCCTTTACGTTAAATAAATAATTCATGAATATATTCTCCATGTAAAAATTTAAATATTAAAGATTAGATTAAGAGTTCCATAGAACATCATTCACAATTCTGATTCCTCCCCCAACCCCTACTACACAGAGGCAACTCGTTATTTTATTCTATACATATAAATACACATATAAAAGTGTAGATATGCCTATAAACATAAAAATGTACCAGTATAAAATATGTAGTATCATTCTGATTCAGCCTTTCATTTAAGCAAAGCATATTATACTGTGATGATAAACCTTCAAAATCTTTTTTACATATTTTACATATGTATGATAAGTATAAAACAACATTTTATTTTTGTTTCTTTTTTTATAAAAGGAACTATATTGTATGTATTGTTCCGTACCTTCATTTTTTTTCACTTACCAATACTTCTTAGAGCACTATCTATGCTGTTACATATAGGGATCAACTTCATTGCATTTACTGGTTTACAGTATTTTCTATTATAGCAGTATTTGTTTATTTAGTCATACCTCTACTGATGGACATATTTCACTGGCATGAATAGTACAAAAGTGAACAACCTTCCACTTGCATCTTTGTGCACAATGGCTTTCATTTTAAATAAATTTTGCTTTCATTTTAAATAAAATCTTGACATTGCTGTCTCAGGATACTTCTGAAAAGTTCTGAAATCCTACACAGCTTTGTTTAGATATTTTTCTTGAAAATGGCAAACGCTGAGATACCAAAAAGAAATCCAAAAATTTTTTCGAGCCATCCCCACCCAGATGTTTTTTGAGCTGAGATGCGAATCATGTCTTCCAGGTTTTCATTTTAATTCAATACAACAAATAGGTACCGAACATCTTTGATGTGGGAGACACTGTATTCCTGAAAGAACAGAGATAAGACATGGTTCTCGCCCATTAGGTGCTTAAAATCTGACAGAAGTGATTAGCAACAAAAACAAAGGGCAATGGCAGAAGACGAATAAGATAAAGGTGTCAAGAAGGAGACGACCTCTCCTGTCCTGTCAGCCTAGCATCAACACCTTCTTCTGACACACCACCGTGGTTCCACTCTGGGGAGCCACTCTGCCATGGGATATAATCCTGGGGATACTCTATAATAAAGCTCGCTGTCCTGCTTTGGACAAAGGCTGGACACCTGACCCTAATTAGGAAAACCCTTGAAATCTGAATTTCGAGGAAACTTTAATAACAGTAATTGCTGACATGGCTAACATACTGAGTGTTTACAATGTGTTAGGCACTCTTTTAAGTGTCTTCCATGAATTACGTCAGTATCTTCCCAGAAAGCTGACACTGTTATCTCTCCATTTCATTGATGAGGAAACAGAGGGACTTGGCCAAGCGTACACAGCTAGTAGTGGTGGATCCAGTCTGACTGCAGAGCCCATGCCCTTAACCACTAGAAGAAGAGTGTAGTCCTTCTCGGATCTTGGCTGTCTACACAGAAGTGCCCTGAGGAAGCCGCCCTGGGGGGCCTGCTGCTTCCTCTTCTGGGGCTATGCTGGGTCTCTCCTCTCTGTCTGGTGCCCCAGATTTTCCTCTGAGTCTATGACCTACTCCCTACCTTCCAAAAAAAAACGTTTTTCCTTAAATGTGCCAGTGTAGGTTTCTGTTGCTCACAACCAAAGAATTCCAACTGGTAGAGTCATAAAACGCCTTGAGGGCTTCAGGAGGGAGAAATGATCTCTGGTTGGAAGGTTCATGGAAGACTTTACAGACTCTGATAGAACCCTGTCCCTTCTTTCAGAGCACCAATCTTAGTTTGTAATTCGATTCTAATTAGTATAATAAATTAGTGTCCATTCATCCAACCAAAGTGTAAGCTCCATGAAAGCTGTACTAAATTTCAAACCAAACACAATACCTGATCTATCTATTAAAAATTTCCTATAATATTCATTCTGGAGTTTGTTTTAAAAGTTATCCTCTAAAGGACGTTAACTTGTAACACTAAAATGTTTTGTTTGTTAGAGGAAATTATATATGTTAGAATGCTTGTTGTAGAAAAACTAAGTGAATTCATTTAAATTTGCAACCTCTTTGTCACTGGGAGATGAATGACCTCACCAATTTCATGAAACTTAACTTTCCAATGCTGCCTTCACCGATGTTGTCATAATTAAACCCAACCAGAAAATAAGAATCGTGCTCTCTCTTATTAAGTTAGATAAGGATTGTAAAGTCTTCTCAAAAAGTTAAGTTTACAAGTAAAACAAAGCAATCCTAACAAAGGAAATTTTAAAAAGCCTATTCTTCTACAGTTCTCTGGACAAAAGGGAGTCATTCAGCGATGTGTCATTGCAGTGAATAGTTTAGCTGGAGGAGAAAAAGGCCCAAAGGCAGAGACCAGCGAAGAGGCCCCTGCAGTGGTCCAGGGGTGACAGTGAGAATAAAAGTGCTGGGTTCTACCCTCTAGATTCCCAGCTTCTGACACAGTCCTGTCT
>NW_006431919.1:15744848-15753540 GCF_000325575.1 Pteropus alecto | reverse complement strand
GATTTGCTAAGACCTTTAAGGAAGGTCGTAAGAAACAGATCAAGAGCAGTCAATTGTTTTGAGTTTAAAGTATAAGACATTTTAAAGTCTAAAACAGCCTTTTGTGACTCAAAATTAAAACTCATTTAAAACTCCATCTTTAAAAATGGATTAGTAGGACCCATAGGAAGGAGATATTATAAAGGTAGATAAAGGGTTAATCCAAGGGTTAATTTAAGGGTAGCCTTTAAATTCTACTTAAAATTGAGCTAAATTAGTAAATTCTCATGGAAAGGTCTGATAGTGAGCTCTCCATCCCTAGAAGTATTTAAGCAATAGGTAGGCTGACTATGGACAGGGCTGATAAGGAGGTATTCAAAGTATCGGGTAAAGGATTGAACAGAATGATTGTTAAGTCCTATTAAAAATTCTATAAAATAAAAGTTCAGAGGATGTGGCAGGAAGAAGGATACATTTGCTAGGAGGAAAGACAGTGGGCATGTTTACATTGTCTACAAACCACTGTGTTTGTGGGAGCCGTGGACCAGGCCCCACAGAAGCAGTGGTTTATCAATCTGAAAGTCATCTGCTTTGCAGATTCTCAAAACCAGCATTCCCACAAGACAAAGCCTCTTGGTGCTGGGAGTCGGCAAGATTCTAGCTGGAGAAGCCATCAATAATGTGGCCTGATTTTCAGAAAGTACTTTTGTCTTCTTGTTAACCATAATTTCTCAGAAACGTCTGGCTCCTCTGTTTTGAGATGAAATAATTTTTCTTGTTTGTAATTGGAACTGTAAAATTATATTAGTCTGTAAAGCTTCAGGAAGCAGCATCTCTAAATTGTGGCTTGATTGTTAAGCAAACACAAATGATTTAAAAGATAAATATTGCAGAGCCTTAGATCAATCTTCATAGGCTAGAGGCAGTGAGTATTAGAGACCTGCACACCCAGCCTGGGGACCGGATGCCTGACAAGGGCTGGGAGATCTGCCATCCAGTGACAAGTCCAAATTGTAATTCAGACCAGGCACTTAGGAACCCGCAGAGCTACTCAACACCGTATCTTCATAGAAAAGGGTTTTCTTTGTCAAGTGACTGCAGAGAGGAAAATGCAGTGTTTCTGGTCTCTGGATTCTTCCTCCTTCCAGAAAGTCTTGTCCTATGGCAGAAGGAGCTACTACCTGAATGCATAGCTCTGTTGAAGTGTGATATGCTTTTGCAATCATTTCCAGACTCAGGGACACAGAAATAAAATGGTCCCTTTCCTCTCGCCCTCCTCCTCAATATCGGTTCCACAGAATGAATGCAATGGAGATCCTCTGTCTACTTTGGAAAGCCACGTTGAGGTGTATCAGGCTAGAAATACTTCGGGAAGGGAAACCCTCCTGAGAACCACATCTGAACTTCTCATCTTCTCCAAGGTCAGCTCCTCTGCTCACTCGCTCGCAGGGTGAAGACATCCCCAGTCACACAGGAAACCAGTAAACTCGACTCCTCCTCTCTCTCCTCTCAATGCCCACCATACCGTGAAGTCATATCCGCCCTACCCCTAAGCCAACCTCTTCCATCTTCTGCACCAGGTCTCCCAAGCTGACCCCTCCCCCCCATTTCCAGTCTCAGAAGTAGGACTTTCTCAAAACTAAAACCTGACCACAGAACTTTCCTGTTGCCCTGAGGGTGAGTTTGCTACACTCTTTGACCTAGCCAAAGGCCCTCTGTGACCAAACCCTTCTGCTTCTCCACCTACCACCTCCCACACCATCCCAGCCATGGTCTCTCCTCCTTCTGAACTTCTGCACATCATTTTCTTTGCCCATAATGCTCTTATCCCACTCATCTCCACCTAACTAATTCCTTTTTCCATCTAGGTCTTAACTTAGATGCCAAATCCCCCAGGACAACATTCTCGACACCCCAACTCTGATGTGGGTGTCCTGTTCTGGGGGCCTGTAGCAACCAAACTAACTTCTGTCTTAGCATTTTTCCCATTCTATGGTCATTGTCTATGTAACAGGCAACCAGTGAGATTCTTGTCATCGACCCAGAAATGAAGCTGAGGTCCGAAGCTGGAAACAAAGGGGTTAATCGCCCCACACTCAAATTCAGATTGTTTCCAGAAGTTGGGGCATACCATCATCCCTCATGGTGTGTATGAAAGGTGCTGGTTCAAGACCAGCCCTACATCA
Organism: Pteropus alecto; assembly: GCF_000325575.1. NCBI lineage: Eukaryota > Metazoa > Chordata > Mammalia > Chiroptera > Pteropodidae > Pteropus > Pteropus alecto. The sequence goes on along the minus strand of NW_006431919.1, from coordinate 15,751,375 downwards.
GTCTGCACGCACCCCATCCTAGAACTAAGGAAGGGCTGGCGGAGGCTTCTGCATATAACGCAATGTCTATACAGAGAGGCCATCACCCCCTCCTCTCTGAAGCTGAGGTGGCAGCAGGGAGAGCCGAAGAATCACTCATAAAATATACAAAGATGAGACTGGCACCTTATATCCTTGCTAGGAAAATCTTTGCCAATCTACAGTCCCAGGTACTCCCTGGTTCCATCAGCAGAATAAAGAGACTTAAGAACATTCTGGAGCCCCACTCTTACTATGGGGAGGCAGGTTAAACACAGGAAACATGTCTGTACCAGGGGCTCAGCCACATCTTCAGTGTGGTTACCCCATCTCTAAGCCTGCCTGTGGCAGCCTTCACTTGGAATTTCGCTCCACTCATAGCCAGCCCTTATTCTGTCACTAGCTTGGGTTAATCGACAATTTGATCCTGTTTGATTTCTCATAGGCTTTAAGGTGAAACTCATTCTGCTTTGGCCAAGTTCCTATTGACTGAAAGGTGAATTCAGCTCAGTCCAACCGTCTTGGGGGATGGTGAAGAACTTGTGGTTGTTGAGAACCACCCCACCCTTCGCCCAGGCCTTTTAGCAAGCAGGGGAAACCCCTAATTGAAACCCCAGAGCTAAGCAGTGTAAGCCCAGCTCTGCTCAGATGCTTTTCTTCCATTTGGTTTAGGGAGCATTTGGAGATGTCAGAGGCCACTTGGTTCGATCAGCTAGACACAAAGGAAGACCTGCACAGACACCACTATAGTCTGACAGGTAGCCATTTGTTCTCTCCACCTTCTCCCTCTACCCAGTGTGTCACAAAGAAAAGTAATTCTATCACTAGGAAATCAACAACTATCCACAAACTTCATATACTGGATCGGGTCACAAGCCTTTTACAGCTCTGCTAGTGTTTCCTCCAACGCCTTCCTCAGCAGCTCCTCATGGCCCACCCTCCCACCTCCCGGAAAACAAGCCTCACTACAACATCCAGAATCCTCACTCACTCCGCTGCAGCCTACCTCCACCATGATGCACATCTTCACTCTATGACCTTGCCAGCCAAACTATATCTCGGCGGCTAAACAAGCACAGCCTACTTAGAGATTCTGGAAGTCAGCAACTGGAAAAATTCTCTTCGGGTTTATAGAGGGGTGAAAATAGAGGTAGGAAGTAAAATCTTATGGAATAAACATACTTCCAGAACTTTACTCTAGATATCCACTTAAAGTCCAAACCAAGCTACTGGTTTTATCTTATATCCCTTATATTAACATAAAACATACTATTGTATGAAAACTATAAGCGAATGCCCTATAATAAGTTGGTGTTTGCCATTCAGAAGCATAGCGACAGCAGAAAGAATAAACTGATATGTAAACGCTGGAATATTTAAGGGAATGTGCATGTGTTTGTATCCAAAAAAAATGTCACATCGATTATCAATATAAATTGTAAGCTCTGATAGTCTATTTGTGATATATTGATATCGGTGAATACTTACTGTAACAGGCATCATTCTCATGGGTAATATACACCGGTGGGGTATCAGAAGCAATTTAAGAAGATAATAATTGTTTCAGGTTGGATTCTCCAGAAGCAAGTTCTAAGACAAGGTTTGGGTGAAGGTGACTGACTTACTATTATGGAGGTATTCCAGAAAACACTGGAAGGGGAATGAAGGGAAGAAGGCCAGGCAGGGTACAAAAGCAGGCAGGTCTCACATAGGGGGAATCTCTGGAGACAGAGTGGGCCACAGAGCCAAGCAGTTGAGTGTTCAGATGCTGGGGACGGACAGCCTCGGGAACTGTGGGTTCCCTCAGTGCACAGGCGAAGCAGGCCCTGGCAGCCTGAGGGTAGCCCCAGGAGGCCAGAGCTGGCTGCTGGAAGAGAAAGTCTTCCTGGAGCTATGCACAAAAATGATCATGGATCCCAGAAGACATGGGGAGAGCCCTGGGAGCGGATGCTGCAATGGCGAATACTGAGAGCTGCCAGCAAGACAATGAATGGAGTAACACGAGAAACAGAGTCTGGAGTGGGCAGGTCTCTCTGGGATAAAGACATCTGAGCTGAGACCTGAGGGTGAGAAGGAAACATCCTCTAAGAATCTCAGGGACAAGCATTCCTAGCAGAGGAAATGGCATGCAAAGGCCCTGGGGTGGAAGTTTGCTTAACATGTTGAAGGAATCATGTGGAGATGAGCGTGGCTGGATTATAGGAAATGCAGAGCATAATATGAGATGACAAACTTGGAGAGCTTGGCTGGGGCCAGGTCTCATCAGGTCCCATGGTAAGGAGTTTGATTTCTGAGTGGAAATAAATGTTTTTATTTTCTTCTTTTTTTTCTGTGTTTTTAATGGGAACTGTGGGGGGTGGGGGCGGGAGCTAGAAAGGGAGGCAAGAGAACACTAAAGAGACGTTTTGTAGAGGGGAAAAGAGGTCTCATATTTATTAAACTTTCACTATGGCATTCTCTCTATGAGGAGTATATCATTACACCTATTTTCTGGATGAGAAAACTAAAGCTCAGAGGGATTCAGTAACTTCCCTATGATCCCATAGCTAGCATGTGGCAGAGCTGGAATTTCAACTCAGGAAATGTGATTCCAGAGCCCACGTTCACATCTACTAAGCTATTTTGCCTCTTTACTGTAACAGTGAAGGGGAGAGGAGATGAGAGCTTCATCGGTTTGTAGCAAGAGAGAGACAGAAGTGGACAGATTTGGGATACGGTTTGGAGGCAGAGCGGACACGTCTTGCTGATGAATTAGATGTGCTGTATAGATGTGTAAGCATATTCATTTGGAACATCTGAGTGAGAGAGTAAAAGATTCATTTTAGGGTTTATCAAATTAGGATCTAATCAGGAAGACCATTTCATTGTCTCAACTAGCAAGTAATGAAAGACTTCCATCAACATTTCTCCAATGGTATGAAGTGGCTTCAGAGGTGGCCTATCATGATGCCTTCTGAAAGCTATTAGGGCAGAACTGGTGTGTCTGACAGGTATATGTACCCTTCGCATGTCCTGAGATCATTTATACTTGCCATTGATGACCAGCCTGCTCCCTGCCAGCTCACTCATTAACCACAATCCAGCTCTGTAGAGAGTGCTTTTAGGAAAATAAAGGTGCAGATATGGCCAATTGAGTCATGACTTAAAATCTGATTTGTCCTAATGCTTAGGATGATCACATTTGTGATGCCACACCCGATTAGTGTAGGTCAGCCTGTTAGAAGACTGTCTCCCCTACCTCCGCAACCTTGTAAATGGAAGGAGAAGCAAATGAGAAACCTTGGAGCTGAACCATGTAGCCTCTACACTGGATCATCTGGGCACTTTAAAAGAGGATTCCCAGCAAAGCAATGTGCTCTATTTTAAATTCAAGCAAGAGAAGAAATGAGTCGAGGTAGCTTTTTCACTGCATCCCTTGCCCCTGTGTGGTTCCAATTCAATGACATTTGGAATTCAAGTCAATTTATAAGCACTTAAGACACCTTCACCCCTCCAGGGCTTATCATCGCTGCCCCGTGCCTCTCTTCTGCGTCATGCTACACAGAAACCCTAATCCCTTCACCCTAGCCCCTGTCCTCTCTGGAGACTCACAGGGTCACTGGGCTCCCTGAATTTCAATCTTTACTTAAGCAGGAACGTCCCACCTCTAAGTTTTTCTGAGTCAGTCTATGGTCACATACATACATGAGTTTTCTGGGTCAGTAGGAGTCATTATAACAGGTATATTCTTATAAAGAACTGAAACCGTTTGTCTAGCTACTGGGAATGAGAGGAAGTGAGAGAGTGAAATACTGAGTATGAGAAATATGTATCATTTGTGGAATTCCTACTAGGTTCCAGGCACCATGTTGGAAACTTATGTAATCCTTATCAACATCCATTCTGAATATTGTGTTGTCCTCATTTTAGAGATAAGCAAACAGGAGCTCCAAGAGCTTGTGCAGGGTCACAGTGTGATCTAGTTAGCGAGTGACCATGACAGAGGAAAGGGTCCCGCACAGACCTGTCTGACTCCAGTGCCCACACTATTCCAACCTTGCTCACAGGCTCATGAATGCAGACAATTATTCCTAACTTCCGGACACTGCAAGTTTGAGGCAGCTCCCCTTTGAATTCGTCAGCTCCCTTAAGCTGGCCTTAAACAGAAAATCCAAGACTCTGGTTGGTTGGTTTGTTAAATGGTTGGCTGTTTTTTGTTTTTTGTTTTTTTTGTTTTTTTTTTTAGTAAAGGTTACAGGCCCAGAGGGATAAAAAACAAACACATACACATGAAAAAAAATCTCAATCCTGGAATCCTTGAACTGAACAATAATGAGCATTCATCAGTTCAGGGATTTAGTCTTCAATCCAGTTAATCACTTCTTTTTTTTTTTTTTTTAAATTCAACCAACCCTTTATTCAGCAACAACTGGGTGACTTTACTCATCTCATTGCAGTTGACTAGCAAACAGCAATCATAATCTTCCAACTTTTGGCTACCTTCTCCTCAGAAGACAGTGGGAGCCTGGGGTGAGAGATCTAATTTCAACCAAGTCATGTCTCCTACGGTTCCAGGCGCAATGCCTGTCACACAGTAGAATCATAATAAGTGTTAGATGAATTAATGTTTGCTGATTTCAGAGAGGGAGCCCTGTCTGCCTACACTGATGGCGACTCTCAGAATTAGAATCCTATTTAGTGTTATTTTAAAATTTATTATTCTGTGCTGTCCTTGAAGAAAACCAGGTGCCAGCTGTGGGGGGCTGGACGGTAGGTATTTAAGAACCGTATGTGTGTTTCTTCCCCTTCATAATCCTCTCGTGCAGCCATTCTCGCAATATACCTATTCTTGGCCTTATGCTAACCAGAGACAGGTATAAAGAAGTGGAGAGAACTCTGGATTGAGGGACTGGAGACCTAGGTTTGAATTCTAGCCTTCCTACTGCCAGGTTGTGTAACCTTGGATAGGTCATTCTACCTCCCTTCCTCCAGAAATGGGGATTAAAATACCAGTTTCATAAGAATATCCAAATAAAACACACAAATTCAACTGTGGTTATTACATGTAAAGAGGCATGAGGATCTGTGCTATCTCTAAGAAGTTTTTGAGTGCAAAGCAGAACATTTTGAAACTTCAGTTTCCTTCAGCTGTAGTTGACATATACACTTGACAAAACAGCTGGTCCAGGCATGCTGGGATGAAATGGACTTGAAACTATTATCTGCATCATTCAAGCAAAGTGCACTTTGTCTGAACCAAACTCAGAGAACTGAGTTTCAAGAGGTGGGTATAAATTAAAATAATTGTGATATGTGCCTCAGATTTTCATATTCCTTTTTATATATCAATAGACTAAAGGAGAACTCAGACAAGTATTCTCTGAACATCCTTTTACGTTTCTGTTCGCAACTTAGAATAATAAAGCCACTTAACAGCAACCATCAAGCCACACATGAACAATCTCGTATGGCTGCCATGACAAAACTTACAAATACTAAAAAAAACCGAAACAAAACAATAAACCAACAGTGATGTTCTGGATCAATAGGAGCAGCCAGTATTCCATTTCTGGGTAAATGGCACATTAAAAGCCTCTTGTTTACATTTTAAAAATAACAGAGGGGCCTTTCATTTCAGTGAATTAAATGAGAAAATTCTCCTGGATTCAAGTCTTAGCAAAATGGAATGGTTGTGTAATTGTCTCCAATCATCATCTGATTCTTTCCTTCCCTCACCTTCTCTGTGTCAGCTCCAAAGGAGAGAAGGCTGAGTCCTTCTCAATTACAGCCCCACACATTTAAAATCCAGTGTCGTTTAGTACAAAAGGAAAATAGAGAAGTATAATATATTTCAAACAAGTTAAAGAACTGGAAACAAACTTCGAAGAGGAAGGGAAAAAATCATTGCCTTTTTTCCCCTTTAAATAAATGGGGAGACTTAGTCCTTTTGGCCTGGTTTTCTTTTCTAAAAGGACTCAGCTACAAAGGTGGAGAATGAAGATAACTCTGATGGGGCAAGGGCTTTCGACGGCTTCATTTCTCCATCCATGCAGCAAAGCCAAGGGAGCCCTGCCCTGGAAGGCCCAAAGCAAAAGAATGATTTAAGAAATGAATCAAACACGTAGGCCCAATATTTAAATGAAAGGATCTAAGAGATTCTGTTTGGACTCCAAAGCTAATAAAGAGGAAACGGGAAAGTGCGAGAAGGGAGGAAATAAAGAGAATAAATATCAGTCAACGGCTTGTAATGAGCTTTCTTACAAAGAGAGGACAATATATGGTCCTTGCCCTTGGGCAGTCGAAGCGTAATAAAGAAAAGAACTAGTCAACTGATGGGAACAGTATAAAAACACAGACAATGAAACATAGTGCATTTGCAAACGTGTCTGGTCCCTGATGATTAATCTCAAATTGTACTTTTATAAAACAGACGTTAATATTTGATTTGGGGCATAACGTGTTGATATGTTTACTGTTGGTTATATATATACATATATATATATGTATATATATAACCATATATCAGCATT
>NW_006431919.1:15724738-15744781 GCF_000325575.1 Pteropus alecto | reverse complement strand
AAGACCCTTGGAACATAAAAGGCATTAAAGACCCTCATTCTCACAGCGCCTAAGAAAGCTTCACCTTAATATTGGCTCCATTAAAATATGTTTTCTGAAAGCAAAAAAAAAAAGAGAGAGAGAAAGAAAATGACATGCCAATGTAAAAGTTCACATAAGAGTTCTAATTGCCCATAAAATATGGCTCCTCGCTTGCCCAACAGACTTTCAGGGCAATAGAGAAAATCATCAGGTTCTCTAGTTTGCTGATCATTATGGTAGAAGGGAACCAATTCCTTCTGAGAAACATAGCTTTCACAAGCACAAAATTCTTTAAAAATTTTTCATACTGAGTTTTAATGTTAATGTTCCACATTAAGTTTAGTAGTGATTAGCTGCTTTTGACATCAAATTGGGGAATTTTAGCTCTGAAAAAGACATGAAAAAATTGAATGATTCTGACTCACTTGACTGTGCTATGCGATCATATAAAACAGGAAAACAATAAATGGAGGAGGGCTCACGACGGCGTGCTTGTCCTTACACAACGCCTACATTTATTTTTCATGCGAATAAATATTTATTGAGTACTTAGCAAATGTCGAGCATCATATAGGGCACCGGGGTGTCTAGAACCAGAATGTAGGTGAGACCAGATTTAAGGCATACATAAGAAAAAGTCAAAGGCTTTAGCGCTTGCTTAAAAGTGAAAAATGAGACACAAGAAGATCTGAGGGCTAGCTCCAAATGACTGGCAGAAAAATAATGAAAGAGGAGAAGGTTTTCATGAATGCAATGAATAAAGTTTTGGAAATGTTGAGTTTGACATTCAAACAGAGACGTTAAAGGGACAGCTGGCTAAATGTGTCTGAAAATGATCTAGTACAAAAGGGTAAGCATGAACTCAACTATACGAGAGACCCATTAAACATGGACGCCTCCCACAAAGACTTTGTAATGGGCAATTGCAGGGCATTTAGCAGAGTAAGTGGCTTATTAATGTTTATTTGCTGATGATCATGAAGACCATGATGAAGGAAAAAGAAGGAGAAGGAAGTAAGAGGAGGAGAAAGCAAAGATGGGAAAGGAAAAGGAGCAGTGGCTGGGTGTGAATGGGGCCGAATCCGGGAATCTGGAACAAGGAAGCTAGCAGGCTTGGAAACGTGAGGAATTTTTGGAAACTTGGAATTTTCAGATCCTCACAAGGACCAGGTTTAGACAGAGTCCCAAGGTGTTTAAACAGCTGGAACTGCCCAGGTGATCTCACTAGGAAGTCTGTCCACATTGTCACTTTACCAAGTAGTGTCAGTTGTGTGGAAGCTGGAAGGAAGGGTTTTCTAGAAACAACCATCAAGGTACAACCTACAATGCACCTGACTATTGAACCTGAGATGGAACCGTAGCTAAAGTCTGGCATTTTCCTTCAAGGACTCTCTTGCTAGAGCATGATGCACAGCCTGCTACCCCAAGGCAAGGCAAAGCCATAAACTGGCCTGTGAAGAGGAAGAGCTGGGAAGAAATGTCTGCATTAAGGAGGCTCCATTCCATTCCTCTGATGCGCTTAACAAGGACCAGGCCACAAGATAAGTGTTATAGCTTCAACTGTGGAGTAGAGTGTGCATTTTAAAAGCAGGAATCTCAGTCACTGTCCTTGTAACCTTGGGCAAGTCGCTTAATCTCTCTATATCCTTTTTTCTTTCTTAAAGTGGAGATAACAAGAATGTCTCCCTTCACAAGGTTGTGAGAATGAAAAAATATACATAAAGCACTTATCTGGCCCCACGATAAGTATTATAAAAGTGTAAACTATAATCATTTAACTTTTAAAATATCCATATGTAACTTTCTGGGCAATGGAAATATGCTATATCTTGACATGGGTGGTGGTTGCAGGTAAAAATTCACTGAACTGTATACTTAAGATTTGTTCATTTTACTATATGTAAATTATACCAAAAAATTAAAAATATATATTGCTATGAGGTAGGTATTATTATTTTACCTGTTCTATAGCTGTACACAGTAAGGCTTGAGGAAGTCAAATTGCACCAGGTGTCACACGCAGGCATTCAGACTCCAGAGCCTGTGCCCTTAAACACTGGGCTGGGTTCCTGTGTGAGCTGAAACTTGGTCCTCTGCAGGACTCAAGACAGCAGTAACCCAAAGATGCTGTCCCCAACTCCATTTGGAGAATCTCCTACAGGAAGAGAGAGCAGCCCTTCTCTCCTCTCTCCCATTTTTTCTACCACCTTCCACCCTCTTCTCATCTCAGCTTGGTTCTGTTGTTTCATTAACTATTAAGACCCCAATCCCTGCCAAGCGACAGCCGGGCTGGGGATGAAGTGCACACATTCCAGCAGGGAAACACCCAGCAGAGGACTGGCAGTGATTTGGGACCGAAGGATCCAAGCTTTCCAAATTCCCGGGGCGTCAAAGGGGTCCCGTTAGGAACTGAAGTGTACCCACTCTCGATAAGGCAAAGAGCATCCACCAGAGAAAAGTGAGTGATCATAATTTAAGGGGTGCTGTAGAAATTAATTTTGTATGCCTCCTCCATTAGTAGTGTGTCTGAATTAACTTCGACGTGCAAGTTATCCTGTTAATCTTTGATACGAAAAAAGAATGTATCGTCATTAACCTTCTTAGCCCTGACTTTAGCAATGCAGTCTTTCTATTAGCTCTAATAGAAACAGCATTATCTCTTGGCATCTCAGTACTCTACCTATCTGTATGCAGTTCCACCAGTCACTGCAAAATCTCTACTGATTCAGAAGCCCATTTTTCAAACGTTTGACTCTAACTGTCCATAAGTCACCAAAAGCTGACTCCGCCTTCCTCTCTCCCAAAGATTCCTTTAAATGGGAATGAATTTTCCTCTGACGGAGCGTTCCAGAAAAATAAAAAAAATAAAAAAATAAAAATAAAAACCATAATGGCCAGTGGAAGGAAGCCTACAGCATGAGGAGACAGGAATGAATTCTGTGTCATATTGATGAAATGTAAGCTCTGCCAGGCTAGCAGTAACTGGTCTTCAGAGCTCCAGGATCTTTGGGTAATTAAGTTACAGGTAAGCAGGAACTTTTGCTTCAGGGAGTAGGAAAACAAATTAAATAGTATCGGAAGATTAGCTGTTAAAGATAATGGGAAAATCACCCAAATAGTGTAACGTAGTGCATCTTTCTTTCTACGTATTCATTTGATATATGTAAATTACAAGAAGAAAGTTACCTATACTGCCATTTGATGAATAACTTTAATATTCTTATTCCATTCATTCCATACATTCTAATCTTTAAAATGTGATAATAATGGGAAATGTTTGATAAATTGCATTTTGCCAACTTTTTCTTCCATGCACACCTGATCACTGAATAGAAAGATAATCAGAAATTAAAGTACTTCTTAGAAGGGGCACAGAAAGCAAGAATGAAGTCTGAAATAGAATATTAAAATAGAGCATTAGTCCTTGAAAAATAAAACCAGTTTCTCCTCTCAATTAGTGCAACAGCATACAGTTTATAATTTAAAATGTACACAAAAATATCTACATAGGAAACTAAATTGGCTATCTTTTTAGCTTGTAGAAAAGTTCCCGATAATGAGGTTATCAATATTTCTGAGTTCATCTCTGGTAATATGAATAGTTTTTATGTTCTCTTTTTAGATCTAATAATTGTTTTGCTGGCTGCCACATGTATCCTCAAAGGCCTTAAAGCATTGAAAGGGCAGAATAAAATATTTTCCAAGCTTTATTTAACCATTGTTTTTGCCAGTATGAAACCTACCATATACTCCTCATAATTTAGAGCCTGCACTATTATTTACTTAATATTTTTTCATAAAGCAGACTTATTCTAATCTGTTTAAATTTATTTTAAAAGAAAAATATGCTACGTCAAATAGAAAACCTGTACCGCTTGCCATAGATGGAAGGTAAGTGTATCAATACTATGAAAAAACAAACAAACAAACACATTAAATCCTAAGAGGAACGTAAGCCTGAGGTCTGTTTCCTCTTTGTTGTCAAAGGATATTAGTAGAGAAAGCTTAAAGACAAAGTAGCAAAGGTATACAATCTTTGACATAATCAGTAAGATTGAAAGGGAGTTGAAAGAAAATGAATGATCTTCTGCTTCTGTGATATGGTACTTTATCTGTGCATACCTAAAAATACCTTTCATGCCAAAGAAAATAATTTTTCATGTGGTGGTATATAGTCACACTTCGAGAAACACAAGTTAAAAGGAAATAGAAATTGAGATATCTGTTTCCCATTTCTGAGACTAACTCATGGGTGGCCTTTGGCAGGTCACATCCACTCTTTGGACCAATTCCCTTGGCTGTAAAATGAGGAGGTTGGCTTAGGCAATCTTTCCAAGGATTCATGCATGTCTATGTGTCTGTGTTTTGTGAGCCTTTAAATATGTTCTAGAATATCTTCTCATCCTCTAAAGTAGGTGATTGTTAATTGCATTTGCCTTGTTATCTGAAAGTCTTACTGGGAGGAAATAGTACAGATTTGAAAAGATCAGCTACTTTGGGGCAAAAGAGCCTTCTGAAGCTGTTGTGTTGAAAAAAATCAATAAAATCGACTGCAATCCAGGCACAACAGAAGCTGACTGTCCAGGATCTATGCCTATGCATCCTTTGGCTATGGAAGCCAGTGGGCAAAGCACTGCCTTTAAATTACCCTTACAAACCACCTGATTACTTGCCTATGTCAAGCAGTAGTTTATGCCAGGTGCCGAACAGAAGGTGCTGATTCAAACTATCAAGTCTTATCTCCCTCTTCCTATGAGAAAAATAGACTGAGGTGGGGCAAGGTTAGGGTGGGGTGGCAGCTCTGAAGTTAAAAACAACCTGAGTAACTAAGCTGCTCATTTGCAAGATCTGAGGTAGTTAAGCAAATTCTTCTACTGATAAAAGTGACAACAAACTACAAGGTTTTTATGAGAAATTATTAAAAAAGTAACTATTATTATAATTATGGTAGTACATATGTGTATCCTCTTTCTCACAGTTTTTTTTTCCTTTATCAATATTCTGAAAAAGTCAATTTAGGCAACATTTTATTTTTAATGCTGTATATTGGTTCCATCTCTGAACTGATAATAATGAAAAAGAATATAATTATCAATAAATAATTTATGAAAATAATTATACTTATATTAATTTGAAGCATTTTCATACTTATATTAATTTATGGGACTTTTTTACACCATCCAGAGACCATGCTAAGCATTATTTCATTTAATATTCTCATCAACTCTATTATTATTCCCATTTTACAGATAAAGAAACTGAGAACCAATGAAGTGACATGATTTTCCAAAGTCTGTGCTGAATATAACTCAGAGATTGTAAAACAAAATGATTAAACTCCGTAGTGCCTCTCCGGAACTCAACAAATCTTTGGTAAAAAGATTCTCTAAGACACCCTCTTTGTACATTTGGGGCCAAAGTCCAGATCATGAGGAAAATAAAAAATCAAAGGTTACAAAATCTAGTTTAATAAATTGAAAAAGCTGAATATTCATAATTGTGAAGTTCTCTGGTGTTTCTTGTGTGTGTGTGTTTTTAAAATAATTTTTTAGATGTTGTAAATAACAAGAAAAACTTGAAAATCATCTAGCTTTCTCCTCTGAAGTCCCATGGTACTTTGCTTATATTCCTACTATAGAACATTCATCTTGTGTTTTAAAAAAAAGAGTACCTCATTTTGCAAATGAAGGCAAGCTCTTGAGGACTTCATCATATTTTTGTCAATTTTTTATTTTCTAAATGGCTATTCAATGCTTTGTTTGTAGCAGAGCATTAGTTGACATTTATGGAATTGCTCTAAATGTTGTCACCCTTCGTTGCAGAGGTGACCACATTGATCCTTTACAGAATTTGAGACAACAGAGAGGCAGTCAAAGACACAGGTCTGGAAGCGACAGCAAAGACTTAGACTATAGATTAAGTTTGGGGTTTGTGAACATCGAGATGGCATTGAGCCACCAGTGGATGGACTCCCCTAGGCAAGAGCGGACAGAGCAAAACTAGAGTATAGCTGAGAACTGGAGCCTGAAGTGGTTGTTGATGAACTGAATTTGCTCCAAGACAGTAACCCTTCTGTCTCTGTGCCTCTCCTTTATGACCCTCAGGCATAGAAAGTAGCACCTGGAGAGCTACAGCCATGCAGCAGTACATTCTGAGGATGTCCCCATTTCCCAGGACTCACCAGGAAATAGAAACTGAGGAGGGCTTTCCATTGTTCTCTCCCAGCTTAGCTGGTCAGATCTAGGCCTGGGGAGCAAAAAGGCTGCAAGAAAGCTGGCCACGAGGGGGGAGCCTAGATGTCAGAGCTGCTCCTTCTCCTTGGAACAAGAGCAAGAAAGCCATGTCTCCGTTCTGCCCCACAAACCCCAGGGTCTATTGCTTGATGTCCATGGCTGAGATCTCATGATGAACTAAGAAGCGGGAACAACATATCTTATGCTCATAGAATTATTTTCTCTTTTTCCTTTAAACTACAGTACATTATGCTGCTATTCCCAGACTGGCTCCACCATCTATCACAATTTGCAACTCACTGCAGGCCCCTGAAAGACCACAGCTTTTCCTGAGAGGTAACTGGGACCTGCTTGATTTATCAGCACAGGCCTGGAACAGACAGCAGAGCACTGTAGTGAACCCCTTGCTACCTGGACTGTATTTGATTTTAAAATTTGCAGCTGCCACCAGGGAGCCCAGAATCTCCATAAACCAAACCAAACCAAGCATCTCACTGTACACATAGGTTTTGGCAAATCTGGGACACTGGCAGGGGCAAGCCTGATAAAAAGCAATTTTTTGAGACCCACAGGTATATTTGCATGAAGAGAAAAATCCACCTGCAAGTGGGGCTCTGTCGTCCTGACTACTGTCCCCTCTCTGAGGGCTCAAAAGACCAGTGGAATCTCAGAAAACAGACCCAGTCCCAACAAACCTCTCAATGACACACCATGGATTCAGTTATGGCCCATGTGGACAATGCACCACCCAGGATACATCTGAACACGAGTCCTTCATGGTGTCTTTCATGTCGGGCTGACGCTAGTGCCCTCAATACCCCAGGACGCTAGTGCCCTCAAAACCCCAAAACTGCTTTTCAAGCAGTTTTAATTGTACTTGAAGTTGCTGCCTCTTTCTGTGCTGTTCTGACAGTATAGACTCAGTGACTGTCAGAGATGGTCAGGGTCTTAGAACTCCAACTCTCTGATGATGCACACGAGGAATGGAGCCCAGAAAGGTTAAGTGCTTTGTCCAAGGTCACACAGCTTGTTAGTAGCTTTCTTGGACTAGAGTTTAAATCTTCCAACCCTTAGTAGGGTGTTTTCTCCAACAGACTATGTTATCTTCCTTCGATTAAGGTAATTAAGTATTCTTTTGTCCTTTAAACACTTATTGACACCTATTCAGTGCCAAGTATTTAGAATACAGAGAAAATACTCTTTATCTGAACTCAAGAAGGTGGTGTTGTGCAAATACAAGGAAAAAACCTGAGAGAAGCACCAGAAGGAGAGTCTCCCCAGATCCAGACTGTGTGGATTCTCACTGCATTTGTGTGACTTATGATATACCAAATGTGAACTGAGGAACCCACTATGTGGCCAGAAGCTGCCAGCATAAAAGGCCCGGAGGTACTATATTGGGTGCCAACTTATTTTAACTTATCATCATGAGAGGAGGAGTTGACAACTTTCCCATCTGTTTTGGAGATCCTGCAAAGATTTCACTAGGGGATGGTATGCTAGCATGACTTAACACACATTAAACACACACACAGACACACTTTTATAATTTGTGTGTGTGTGGGTGGGGGGGGTGATCTTTAAAATTTAAAAATCTATTCAGAGCTGACTGTCCCTCCTGGGTAACAGAACCAGTTGCAGCGAGAGTAGAGTGGGACTCTCGGGCAAACTGGGCTAAAGCTGGGCGGGAAAGAGCCACATGCTTCTTAGCACAATAATGGCAGGGTCTGCTAATCCAAGAGGGATCAAGGCCAAAGCCACGTTAGTAGGGAAATACACTTCTCCCAAATGAGATTAGACTGTACTGTGTCTGAGAAAAAATAATGCTCACCTTGGCCAGGTATGCCGACTTCCCAGGTGACCCAGAAACTAAATCGGTTGCCTCTCTCTGGGAGAGAAAATGACAGGGGATGAATCCCTACAGCCCGTACTCTCTATGGGGCCTATAGTCATTTGCCACCTCCATCCCACATCTTGGAACTGGAGGGGATGGGCAGAGGAGAGCCCTGCTCAGAATCCATTGACGCCTGCAGCAGGCTTAAGATAGGACGAGGGACAAAGTGGAATTTCTCCAAGATGGAAGCGAAGGTGGCAGATTTAAAGAAGGGGCTGGATGTGGAAGATGTGGAAGTGGGGTACGAGACTCAGCAATGACAGAGACAGAGACAGGGAGTCAGGGACAAAGGCAGAGAGATGGTTCGACCTGAATGGCTGGAAGCTAATAGGGCAGTGGACACAGGGCGGGCTTGAATGTTCTCCTCAAATAGCCCTAGGAAATCTCACCGAAGTCGGCTCACATGGGGTTATTGCAGGAACAGTAAAACCTGAGAGGCAGCAATGGCAGATGTCCCCCAGCCACTGGGCCCACCACGGGCACGGACAATGGCTGAATTCCTTTGCCACCTCTCTAAGGCGCTGACTTGCGTCCTTGAACCAGAAAGAAACAGGGCCCCACCACGACTGAGTCACGCTCCCAGTGATAACAATTGGAGTGTGAGCATCAACTGACCTCAGAGGAGCCACTTCATCCTTCAGGGCCTTTTCTTCCCCCTCTGCAAGATGGGTGGCGGGAGGGGCAGATCAGATCAATCTGTGTTTGTGTGTGTTCACTGCATTTTACCATTTTCATAATAGACTATTTTTACAGCATTTTTAAGTTCACAGCAAAATTGAATAGAAAGTACAGACAGTTCCCACGCACCCCGGACACCTCCACACGCACAGCCTCCCCACTATCAACACCCCTCATCAGAGCCGCATCAGTTTTTGAGATTTCTTTAGACCTAGAATATTTTGTTTAAACTAAATTGGATGTACAGAGATGGAGAGAGAGAGAGGGAGAGAGAAGGAAAGCAGGGGCGGGGAGAGGCAGAGGAAGAGAGGGGAAGGCCAAGAGTGCTACTACTTGGGCCGAAGCAAGGAAGTGGGCCGGCTTAAGGTCCACGCAAGGGTGAAGCCTCCAGAGGTTCTCTAAACTGTTGTATTTGACCCTCTCTGGGCAGCTGGCTGTTAATATCCCTTCCAGCTCAGACATTTAATCTACCCTCTGTGCTAAATTCTTTAATGCACACAGGCACATACAGTCCTTCAGGTAACTCTCAAAATAAGCCACCAGCCAAGTAGAACAAGTGTTTATCAGTCTCGTTTGTGTCGAATAGAGCAGAGGTATCAGGAGCTGCCCCCAAAGTCTAACAGGAGGTTCCTTCTGGACTTTTTTGCCTCTAATTTTGGAGGGATTGAGTAAAAGAGAGAAGGGTGTAATGTGAACACAATCCTGAACTTCATCATTATCACAGTTGTTCAAAAACCTTGAGTGCAGCCCATACACATGTATAAGCACATCGCCGTCATCACACTGACTGCTGAGACACACAGATAATTTAGTACGGATGTCATGAGTCTGGGGTTGAATCTCAGCTTCCTGTCTAAGTCTCAACTTCAGCACCTTCAAAAAAGGAGCTAATAACAGCACCTGTAAGTCAGGGTGGGTGTGAGGCTCCATGGAAAGTGATACACAGTTCTCAGCATGCTATGTCCACAAACCAGATGTAACCCCTAATCCAAACCTTTCATTGAGAGACGAGGAAAGTGGGACTCCGAGACCACTTACTTCTCAGTTGGGGATAAACAGAAAACTGCAGAGCTGAGAAGCTAGGTCTCCTGAGTTCCAGTTCCACATTCTGCTTACTATCAGATGATAACAAATAATAACGTTCATAATAGTTATTGATGATGACAATACTCCACTGATGAGCCCTTTCTGAGTACTAGACTCCACTATGCCCCTCATAGGCATTATCACATTTACTCCTCACAATAAACCAATGGGGTAAGCATCCTATATTCTTCCGTTTGACAGATGAGGAATCAGATGCTCCTAGGAGCAAAGTGTCCCCATTAAGGCAGCAAAATCAGGACTTGGTCCAAGCCTTTGTTCTGAACAACTCTCCTGCACCATGCCTACTTCAGAAATGGGATGTCTCACCTCAAATAATTTTATCCTCTTTAGCTGAAGCCATAATTAGAGCCTCATTTGCTTTTGGATAATTGGCTTTCCTCTTCTCTTCGCTTTGGTGTCTAGTTCCACTTGGGCAGTCGCTCCAGCCTGGAGGTTGTCACACTCAGCAAATCCACTTTGGCTGCCCAGGGCTAATGAGGGCTCTCAGTGTGGTTGCATTTAAGTGCCTGGTCTTACAGAGAATGTCCGCACACAGACACACCCCCTACCATCAAGGATGACAGTTCAGTTGTGAAAACACATCCTTTCCAAATTGGATCATGCCACTCCAGCTCCATATGAAAGGACCATGTGGTCTGCTTTATGCTGTGTCTATCACATAAGGAGAAAGCAAAATCCTGTGTGTGTGTGTGTGTGTGTGTAAAGGGGAGAGAGAAGGGAGAGTCGAAATCCTGGGCAAGCACTGAGAAAGCTGGGTGAGATTCATGCCCAACAGCAAAGAAATAATGAGCAAAGAAGACAATGATTTATTTTTAAGACCATGAATTCCAGTAAGTTTTTCTATCATAAAATTAAGCAAATTCAAATTTCTCTAAATGGGAAAATATTAAAATTGGTTATACCCCATCTATACAACAGAGTCCCATGAAATCCTAAAAAATTAGCTTGGAAAATTTTTCTCAAAAATTCTATGATAAAAGCAGATTACAAACTTGGTAAATCATTATGACAATTATATAAAACATGCATGGTATAAAAGAGAGGAAGAATAAACAGTGGTTTACCTCTAAATCAGATCATAGGTGCTTTTCTATATTTCTAAATGTTCTATAAAAATTCATGTTTTGATAACTCTAATTTCTATAAACAATGCATGTCATTTTTTTCCAACATTGGACCAGCATTCCCAGTTGTAAACTCAGTAGAATTTATGGTGTGGGCTTAGCCCCCATTAGCAAGGGAGAGTGTCAGGCAAGGATGAACCCAAAGTTCTCCAGAGGATTGAACGGCATTGGTCTGCAGTGACACATGCTCCAGCTCCGACATGCCAAGGTCTCCCCACAGACTGTTCTCCAAAGAAGGCCTATATCACACTCACTATTCTCTAACGTTCACTGACATCCCATCTCCTCTGTACCCTTGATTCCAACATTCCAAAAGCACTGTTCTCACTGAATTCTGGTCATAGTTATTCTGGAAAGGTTATTTATAAATAATCCTATAAATTTATTAAATCTTTTGTTATAAATTTACACCAGACACTGTTGTCCTGTGTCCATATGTGGGTTTTATTTGGCCTGCATATTGTTTTTTTAATATCAGACTTCACATAAAAAAGCATTTAGGGGACTTCTCTTTAAAAAAATTGATGTGGCAGCAAGCAATTGGCACTGGTTGGCGGCTGTCATATACACCCATAACACAGACTCTGCCTCAGTCCTCACCACTCCCTATAGTCTCCCCACCTTGCACTGAGTGTTCATCGATCATTTCTACTCTTCTTTCCTTTGTAATAGAGAAATACTCATACTCTTGTCTCTGTCCAAGGTGGGGAAATGAATGAGTGACCAAATAGCACTGTGTTTTAGGAAAAAATGAAAGGAGTCACACTTCTTTGTTAAGAAAAAGTTCTTACATGTAAAGTTCTTACATGTTGAATAGGCACATAAAAAAAATCTGTTGTAAAAATTTAACATTAGAAATATATATTTGATAAGTTAATCTTATTAAATGGCATAATAACCGTGACCTTGCTCCTCATTTCTATTACCTTCATGGCCTGTATGAGCTTAAGTTTGAAGACTTTTGGGGTAATTCTTTTCTTTCCTCACTGCAACTGAGTGGGTAGAAACCCTTCTGTGCCAGATACTATACTGCACTGCAGCTCAGACAGTGCACTTTAAAATCACATAGGTTAGAGTCTACAGCCATGCCACCCTGAACAAGCCCGATCCCTTCTGATCTCGGAAACTAAGCAGGGTCAGGCCTGGTTAGTACTTGGATGGGAGACCACCTAGGAAGACCAAGTGCCATAGGCATAAAAAATAAAAAATAAGAGATTGTAAGATGATAAGGTCCTTGCAATCTGTGAGATCAACCAAGGGTTGCCTCACCAAATAAGTAAGTAAGTAAGTAAGTAAGTAAGTAAGTAAAATAAAATAAAATAAAATCAGATAGGCCCCAAGTGGAATCCTGGCCGTGACAGGCGACTTGGTATGTGACTGTTGGCAAGTTTCTCAACCTCTCTAACCTTCGGTTTCCTCATCTATAATCCCGGGATATGCATACCTACACTTTACAAAGATGTCATGATAACGAAACAAGATCATGTGTGGAAAGCTTAGCATAGTACCAGGCACAGAATAATGGTTAAATAAATGGTGGCCATAACATTATTGATTATTATATTTCTTTCATATTCCTTGTGGCACAATGCTGCTACATTTTTAGATTTTCAATAAATATTACTGGAATTGAAATGAATCTGCAGCTGTTTTTCAATTCAACTGTATTGTGGTCTTAAGGGAAAAACTTCCTTCTATTCTAGGAAGATGTTGGGGGAAAAATCAGCAAAATCAAACTTAAACAGAACAACAGAAGTCTCAGAATGTTCCAAAACCTGACTCACTATAATTCAAACCATGTATGACTATAATTTCACAATGAAAATAAAAAACAATTTGGAGTAAACATATAACCTTTTAAAGATTTACATAAGCTCCCTCATTAAATGTGTTTCCACGTATACAAAGAATCATTCCAAAATTGGAAAAGAACCCCATGGAACGTGGATTGAAAGGTACCAGAAGAGCCTGATTTTGCTATTCTCTAGCTTTAATGAGGTAAAATATTTTTGTAAAATTGCAGAATAGTTGGTTTGGATTGCCATTAAAGAAGTGATCTGGGACCCTCCGCCCCCTGCCCAATTAAATTGTACTTCATAATGTCATTAAAAGCTGCTATTCTAAGTATTTTTGGAGGTTCAAAAGGGATTCTTTTCTTTGATTATATGCCAGTTTTTTTTTAACTTCAGCCAAAAAAGGACACTTTCATAAATCTCTCTTGGATTTGTTCTGCAGCTTATTAAATCACTGTCTTCTCTGATTCTGGATCTGAAGGCTTCTTTTTGAGATTGAATTTTATGATCAGTCACATTGAAAAGGGAAAAGATGTGAAGGACAGCCCCTTCTCAGATCTCGGGAGTGTAGAAGGGGCGTTTTGGAACTGGATGTGGCTTTGTAACACTGTATTTGGGAGGACTAAACCCCTACCTGCAGATCTTTGATGCCTCTAAATGCTCTGATGAGAAAAAACTTAGGTCCTCAAAACTCGACAGCTCTTTATTAAAAAAATAAATTGGCTCCAGTGCATAACCTCTTCCAGAGTTCTGAGGATCTGTACTGGCTGTACAGCCTAGAGGTCACCATACAATTTCCCTTCATCTGTTTAACCTTCTATGAAATGGTCTCATTCCATGCTCCCAGACCAGGTAGAACATTTAGAAGTGTTTGGGGCAATACACGAGAAGAGGGGTTTTTAGGCATTAAATGGTATTAGAAAGCTTCCCCAATATTATCATCATGCATCAAAGAATGGTTTTTAAACTCATAGATTTTCACTGTTGGTAGAGTGCCAGAAAATCTCGTTTGATCATATGATTTTATAGTTATTCTACAGAGGTTAAGTGGCTTGCCCAAGTTGTGCAGTGACTGAGACCATGTACACTAGTGTTTGGCACAGATACATAACAGGTTCTCAATGAACATCAGCTGCTGCTTCCGCTGCAGGTACTATTGTTGTTGCTGTTTTTCAGGTCTCCTTACTCTCAGCTCAGTAATCTTCTTATTGGATTCATAAACTACAAGAAGTTTGCCCTATGAGCCCAAGTAACTTCTTGCTATATGAGAAATTATCTTTCATTTATGATTTTTTTCATAATCGAGAAGGTCCAAGGCTAGAGAAGTGCTATATCTTGGCACATAATTCCCTGGACACCAACATAATACAGGAGCCTAATTTGGGGCATGCCTTGGGAAGGAGGGGCTGTCCCTTTTTCCTGACCTTTCAGGTGCTTCAGCTATCAACTAGCACTAGCACAGATGAACTACACCCTGGGGACAAGGGGCTGAATCCTGGCTCCAGCAACCCTGCTGTCAAGTCTCCAGGGAAGAGCAATGTCCTGGAAATGCAAAATGACACTGACATGGAGAAAAAAGAGATTGCCCCACACTCGAAACTGGAAACGACGTATGGCCAAACGGAAAACAAACAAACAAATCAGATTCCTGCCTCACGCCATGTGTTTTATATAAACATAAGCTCTATAAGTCGATTAGAAACCTGTGTATCAAAAATAAAATTATAAATTTCTTAGAAAAATTTAAATGAAAAGCTATTAGACTTTGGAATTGAGGAAGACTTCTCAAACAAGAAACAAAATGACTCAACTAAATTTGTATTAAAAGTATGAACTTCTATTAGAAAAAATACATTTAAGTAAATGAAGAGAGAAGTTAGAAGTGTAAACATGTGGAGAAGATATTCATACTACATAAAATCAGCAAAATATGAGCATGAAGAATATATAAAATATCCTGCAAACCAATAAGAAAAATACAACCAACCTAGTAGAAAAATGAACAAAAGAATGGACAGACATATCACAGACACGAAATACAAGTGGCGAAGAAGCATAAAACAAGATTATCAGCATCACTGGTGATCAAGGAAATGCAAATCAAGACAGTGACAACGTATTTTACATTCTTTTTTGGCCAAAATGAACAAGTGAGACAATAGCCAGTATTGAAGAGCATGTGGATCCACAGGGCCTCTCATGCCTGACTGGGAGTGATATAAATTAATGCTACCATCTTTGAAAAACAGGTTAGCACTATCTCCTAAAGCTAAATATTCACATCCCCTCTAGCCAAGCAAATCGTCTAGTAGTTATGTGTCCAAAAGATTCTCTTGAACATTTACCACAGACATGTACAAGAATCTTCTTAGCAGCAGTATTTACAATAGGAAAAAAAAAACCCCTAAAAAACTGAAACAACCCAAATGCCTAAAATTGAAAACATGACTGAATAAACTCTAGTTTATTCACACAATAGAATTTTCTACAGTCATCAAAACAGTGAACGCTAGCAACCTGTTATAGAGACGAATCTTAATATATTAATTGAAAAAAGTATGCCCACCAAATTACTCATAGTTCCATATCCTTACTATAAAATTAAAATGACCAAAACACTAGGAATATATATAGAAACAATAAGAGCGTATAAAAAAGAAAGCAGTGGAATGATTGATTAACAAAAGATTTAAGACTGTGGTTACCTTAGGTAAAGAAAGAGAGCCACATGGTTACATGTAATTGATCGTTTAAGTTTCTAGTTTCTTTTTGGGTGGTGAGTGCATGGATGTTTAATTTATTAAAATGACTAACCAAATCCGTAAATAAATAAAAGCAGGCTCTTGTGTGGTCCAATGATGAGGTATGTCATGAATCAAGCACAAGGACAATTTCTGTACAACTGAGGTCCTTTCCTTTCATTTCCTTTTTTTTTTTTTTTTTTTTTACAAAACACTGGCCAATAATAATGATGTATTTTACTGCCAAGTTCCACGGACTAGTTTCTGAGAGCTGTTATTAGTCAGACCCTAAGCAGACTGGGCACATAAAGAAATATAACATATCCCTTATCCATAAGGAGTTCACTTCATCAGCAAAGACAATCACATAAACAGACAAGTGAGAGAATAAAATCTTAAGTATCAATACGAGTTGGTGCTATGCGCTGTGGAAGCCTCTTCTCTCTGCCCACACTGCTTTCCTTCCCCCTACTCAGGCTTCACGAGCTATGCTTCCAACTAGAGAGGGATCAGTCAAGGGGCCACCTACATCAGAATCCCCTTAGAGGGCTAATATCAGGCATGCCCCTGGCCCCCTCCAAGACCTTCAGCTTCAGAATCTTTGGGTAGGGTCCAGGATTCTACAGTTTTAACAATCTCCCCCAGCACACTTAAAGTTTGAGGGAGCTCCCTCTCAGAGGTTCTGGACCATCTTTAATCCCCTTTGTCAATCCAGGGTAATATTCTGAACCTACTAAGCTTCCTATCAGTCAGGCACCCTGGCAGCTGGTTCACTTTTATAGCCCCAGGGAAGAGAGATGAGGAAGGTTTCTTCAGAAAAGAAGAGGGAGAGGAAGGGCCAGAGGTCCCTTTGCCTAATGTTGAGACCTGAAGACACAAGACATGTGTGTCCTAACACTCCTTAAACTAAAGTCCCAGAGAAAGCCATTTTTGATAGATTGTAGGAAAAGCCAAAGGCAGAATCTTTCTTTCCTTTCCTAATTGGGTCGGTGGGACCCAGTCCCAGAAGCCATTTGGAGAGGGGAGGGGACTGTTTTGAATCAGAAAGACTGGTTAAATCTGAAGCCACAAGATATTCTTGATTGAAAAAATTTAAGCTGTCACAGTACAAAGTGAGATGGAGACTTAGCAAGATTAGATTAGATTATGAACGAACAAAAACAAGAAGCTTCATCATCTTTGCACATGGAGCATGGTGCAAAACTCTGCCAGCCTGCAGGAGTCGCGTCTCCATTCCCTCCCCAGAGCCTGGCCTGCAGTGGGGACTGAGCTGGAATGCCTAAGACATCAGGAAGGACTCACTGCAGACCTGATGCCTCGGTTGGGTCTTAGAGAACGTAGAAATTACTAGTGTGTCTGGGTGGGGGAAAGGAATGGGGAGGCAGTAGAAGGTGTTCCAGGTAGTATATGCAAAGAAGAGAATTGCAGAAGGGCATGTATGGTGCCAGGAAAGATGAGAAGCCAGCCACAAGGCTGGCATGCACCCTGGGAAAAAGAGGACTTGTTCCCTTACTGCCTTTTCCTTCAGGACAGTTTTAGTTCCCCGGCTGGTGTAGACACCCTGGCCCGCTTACAGAGCTGCTTGCTGCAGGAGAGCTGTGCTCTGAAAAGCTACAGTGACACAGCAACCACTGGCATCAAATCACGTCTCCTGGCCAGGCAAAGGTCCCCGTGCACAGTTGTCAGAGTGGCCTGGCTCTTAGAACAGGGGCAGGGAGTGAGGGATGGAAGAAAAAAATCCCTCAGGAGGAATGCGAGGCACATTTTCTTATACAGAGAAGAAAACATTGCCAACAAAAAAAAATAGACATTATCTTCTCTTTTTTATCTATTATGAGAATAAAGCATGGCATGGTAGAAAGAAGATGGGTTTTGTTATTCAAATGACTTGTGTCCTGAATCCAGCTCTAACACTACCTGTGAGCGACAGAGAGGGTATTCATCAAATATTCCACGTGTGTTGCTTCACTTCTCAGATTCGCTTGCAGCTAGGTTGAGAACATGTGAAGGGTTTTGGCCAATGGACTGTAGATGGAATCAGTAGGTGTCACTTTCAGGCTGAAAGTTAGAGCAACTGTGTTTCCTAGTCTCCCTCTCTTCCCTGCTACAGGGAGGCCATGGGTACCAGATGACGTAGCTTCAGGAGGG
Source organism: Pteropus alecto (assembly GCF_000325575.1). Classification (NCBI taxonomy): domain Eukaryota; kingdom Metazoa; phylum Chordata; class Mammalia; order Chiroptera; family Pteropodidae; genus Pteropus; species Pteropus alecto. The sequence goes on along the minus strand of NW_006431919.1, from coordinate 15,727,042 downwards.
AACAAAAGACATATGACTTTCATCAGATTTTACACAAGAAAGGAATAAACCTTTGCACTGTTAAACCATTAAGATTTGGGGATTGATTTGCTACCCCAGCATCACATAGCCCAGTACACTCGTACCCAAATACATTGTGTAACCTTTGGTCTCATTGGGATGAGGGTTACTTGGCCCTCCAGGCCCCGGTTTCCCCATTTACAAGATAGGGGTAATAATACCTATGTAATTGAGATGTTGTAAGAATATATGTATATGTCCTATGTAGCACCTAATGTAATTATTTAATTAATATATCTCTCCTTTTAAAATACTGTGGATATTATTATTATTATTGTGGTTATTATTGTGATATAATAGATACCTTTAAACGAGCGGCAACTGAGTCAGGCATTCTGCTAGTTGTCTTACAAACATTATCTCATTTTTGTAGTTAAAGACACCAAGGCTCAAGGAGGTTACTTGTTTAAAGGAACATCGCTAATAAGTAACCAAGGCGCGATCATAAACGAGGATTGCCTAAATCAGAAGTCCATATTCTAACAGCAACATTCCTACTCATATCTTCCAGACGTGGAGCCCTGGAGGCTCAGAGATGTTACATAAACTCACCAAGAAAGCAACAACTGCTGCAGGGAGAGGACTTCCCTCTACTCTTTCAGAAACGAATAATTCCCTATGGCAGCGGTCCCCAGCCTTTCTGGCACCAGGGACCGGTGCTCCTGTGAGAATCTAAGGCCTGATGATCTGAGGTGGAGCCAAGGCAGTGATGCCTAGCGCTGAGGAGCAGCCAGAAATACAGATGAAGCTTACCCACCCACCGCTCATCTGCTGCCGTGCAGCCCGCTTCTGAACAGGCCATGGACTGGTACCAGCCACAACCCGGAGGTTGGAGACCCTGGCCCTATGGCACTAGACCCCTTTCTCACAGTAGTTCACTCCGGCTACTGTGGGCAACAGGTAAAAAGGGGGAAAAGGAGGAAGCTAAGTCTTGATAAAGGGAAAGCTGAATGCTTTGTGTTCAGAGAACAGCTTCTCAATAAAATTTCCAAAGAAAAACCCACTAGCTGAAAATAAACATTGAAATAACTTCCAGATCACTGTCTGGTCTCTGTCTCTGTCTCTCTCCTTCTCTCTGCCTCTGTCTCTGTCTATTTTTCTATCTCCTTGTCTCCGTTCTCTCTCTCTGTCTCTCTGTCTTTGTGCTCTTGCTCTCGCTCTCTCTCTTCTCCCCCAAACCTCCCTCTTTGTTTGTTTTGGAAGTTGAGAAAAACGAGCAATGTGGATGCTAAAGCAGTTTACACTGAACCAGATGGTGCATCTGATTAGCATCAGACTAAAAAGACACATTACTTAGAGATTTGGTTCTCATAGGGACAAATTTGTTCCAAAAGCGCAGAAGGTTTGGTTTCCTCGCAGGCTCCCCTCAGAGCTTTCGGGGCCTATCTATTCATCCCTTCTCCCATCGTCACCACCAGGCAAGTCTGAACTTGGGTGGGAGAAGACGGCAAATTAGTCTCCACAGATTTCCCTGTTCTCTCACTGAACCCTGAAGTCATTCACGCAGGGCAAGTCTCTCCCTGTGAGACCTTGGCTGCTGGTGACTCCTGACTCCCTCATACTCCAGACTAACAAGCCACATTGAGACCTTGGCTCCTGACTCCCTCATACTCCAGACTAACAAGCCACATTATGCCACTGTGTCTGAGCCACAACCCAGTGAGATGCATGCTGTTATTATTTCTTCTTTACAGATGAGGAAATTGAGGCTTAAAAGGATTAGGTCATTTACTAAACATCACAAATCAAGTAAAAGTTGAGGCTAATTGCCTCCATGAGAGCAAAGGGGGTAAGTGAATGAGTATGTGGGGTGTGTGTGTGTGTGTGTGTGTGTGTGTGCGTGTTTTAAAAGAGCCCGAGGAGCAAACCGTCCTACAAGATGGCTGTCAGTTACCGCTAACTCTGTAACTACATCGAGGCTGCACCAAGGTAAACAACTGCGTGAGAAACCATAAGCAGCTCTCCCTGATCAATATCTCTTCTTCCAGGGAACCACAGCATGGGCCCTCTGTAAAAAAAAAAACTCTAGAAAAGTGAAATAAAAACTGAAGAAACCATTCAAAGCCAGAATGGGAAAAACATACAGACCAAAACCCTTTTATTCATTAAGTCCTGCGCTTCTCAGACCCTGAGGAAAAACACATAGCTCCCAGGGAAACAAGGAAGCTCGGCTTAGAGTTACATGCCACTATCAAACATGAAGGGACTCCCTTGTTGCAAGAAATCTGAAGATCAGGATTGAAG
>NW_006431919.1:15695708-15724725 GCF_000325575.1 Pteropus alecto | reverse complement strand
AGCAGGAATAATAACCACAGCACCAGTAACAACAGCAACCACTCGGTGTGGGACATTAAGCTGAGATAAGCACTTTAAATGCACTATCTGTCTCATTAGCCCACACAACAACAGTCTAAGACAGATGCCCCCTACCCCCATTTTACAGATGAACTTACTGAGCATCAGAGAAGCTAAGTAAATTGCCATCATCACACAGCTGATAAAGGACTGAATCAAGAATCCAACCGAGGCCTGGTGAGACCCAAAAACCAGTGCCCTTAACCAGTAAATCTCCCCTTCTCCATAGACTTGTCCTGAAGAGAGGCCAACAGAATAGTCTGCCAACATTTCAGAAAGTGCCTAAAAGCCTTCTGCCCTCTGCTTGACGCCAATACAAATGTTCAAGGCTGGGTGTACACGCCGTGTCACCGACAACATCCCAGGCAACATGCACATCTGGCAGCTAAATGAGCACAGGCTCAAAGCAAATCACATCCCTGAGGCAGAGGATACATCACAGACAGAAGAACAAGAGGGATTTCATTATAGCTTAGACTTGGCCAAGGGATCAAATGCACCTTATTGAAGGGTATAAAGAGAGATGCTCACCCAAGAGCCACAGACCCCCTGGAAGCATATATGAACTTGGATTGCATTCATTTGGAACTGGAGCACTTGAGAAAGAGGATGAGCTGAAGTTTCCCCTTGAGATTATTTTGGGAAGAGAGTTGACTTAGCAAATAAACAGTAGAAAGAGTTACCTTAAGCTGTGCATAAGATCATACTGCTTTCACCTGTGAGCCGAGGATGTTCATACATTACCTCCACTTTAAAATAGGTCCCCAAAGCACTCTCTGTTCACCTATTTGTAGTGTCTGTATGTATTAAAGGTCAGAATTCTGCATTTCTTTTGTAACTGTGCACAACACTGGGCTGGCCTTCTGTCTGTTAATATTAATCACAGGGTTTTAACTGAATCTGAAACTCAGAGACACAGCAGGACTGGTGAGAAGCAGCTGTCCAGCTTGACCTGTGATTATGCTAACCCTCAGGGGACACCACCCAGCCCATGGGATGTGACTCCACTAAAGGAATTACGCTGACTTCCAGCAGGCTGGAACTGACACCACGTGCCCCATCCAGGACGGTGTAGCACTCCACCTGGCCTTGATGCTAAGCGGGGCCCCTGACAAGGATGGCAGCTCTGAACAATGAAGGTGAGCCAAGCAGCCCTGCTCTCTGATGCCTGAGCAGCACCACATGCGGTTAGAGTCATCCCTGTCACGTCCCTAGGACGGGACTCAATTCATCTCTACAGTGATACCACCTGAAATCCAAGAAGGAGCTGCCAGGGCAGGAAGGGGCAGGCATATTTCAAAGCTTTTAGAGTGAGGGTAGTTCATTCTGATGTGGAAGTCAGAACTTGAAAACCACAGAAAGCTCACTTAAAAAAAAATCTAATGCTGCAAGAAATACAACATGACTTAGCAGGATTAGTTTCTAATCACACTGCACGAGTTACCTTACACAAACAAACCATATATGTATTGCATTAATCTGTTGTCACATACTACAGACATGAATATAAAAATCACAAGAACACTGTTCTTCACAAGTCCTTCTCTTACCCTTAACTCCAGGGATTCTGACAGCAATTGTGCATGTGCCATGTTAACTACGCACTGGGAAAAAAATCTTTGCAGTGAAGTGGTTCCTGAATATTTCTGTAATTACCAGGCAATTTACATAAATATTCAAGCTTCACGCTGAATAAGTTCTAGTTGGGTGATGATTGATCCTCTGCTTTCTAAGACCTCTTGCTCCTTGCATATTTTCCTTTTCATTTTATCACTGACACCAGTACGGGTAGAGAGGAATTTAAAATCAGAAAGGTTGATCTTAGGCTATGGAAAACGTTGCTGATCCTTGAGAGTCATTGCTCTCACCCTCACAGACAGGCGTGATGTCAGGAGTGCTGAGTGTGGCTGGAGACGAGGTGGACGGTGAACAACGACTCCTCAGTTCTGTCTGCTCGTATCATGAGAAGATGCGGCCATCTAGCTCACCGAGCTCAAAACTGGAGGGCTCCTGACAGTGGACTAGGGGTCAGAGGACTGGTGGTTGTCAGAGATCAGTTTGCGTGATTAGAACCTCGACCACAACTCCTGCCCGAACCCGCTGCCATGCCCTGTTCTCCAGGAAATACCACCAAGTAAGGAAAGGCGAGCACAGAGCAGTTGTGTAATATGCTCCTATTTGAGTAATAATAGTAGTAGATAACCAGGGGAAAAGATGAAATATACAGGTGGCATCTGAACAACATGGTTTTGAACTGCACAGGTCCACTTAAGCATAGATTTTTTTTCAGTTGACCTGTGCACTTCAGTTGACCCTCATAGTTCAAACCCGTGTCGTTAAAGGGCAACTCCGTGGTTGGGAATCCGTATATCCCGAGGCTCAACTTGAGTTACATGCGGATTCTGGAAGACGCAGGCAGTTGGAGCCTCTCACCCCCGCGTGTTCAAGGGCCTGCTGTATTTGCATTTGACTGCGTATGTACAGAGTGTCCCCGAAGCAAACGCAAGCAACTGGAACTGCTGGTTGCCTCTAGAGACAGGATCTGAGGGGCTATGCACAGGTCTGGAGGGACCCTTCGCATGCGGCACCCTTTCATGCCTTGGCATTTTGATCCATGTAAACGTATCACCTATTCAAAAATAATTTACACTTTTAAAAACTAAAAGAGAAAACTAATTCCTACTTACTCAGAATCTCTGAGATGGGTCTCAAGACAAGTTTTAACAAGCTCTCTAGATTCTTGCACTTGAGATTTTGAGAACTGCATTATAGGGTCTTTTTACTGAAAAGAACTTCACCTAATTCCTCTCAAGTTGAAACTATAAACCATACAGGGAAAAACCTCACAGCAGAATGACCTGAAGTATCTCACTCCAAATTTACCATCTAATTAAACCTTCTCAGGAGAGATAGACAATGCAAACTAATGTTTCCTAAAATCAGTTTAGATTCTGATGTCTAAGTTGTCAGCTACTTTTGCATTTATTCAGACTAAAAGAGTTGTTGCTGTTTTAGTAACTGGCAGGTTGTTCTGCCCTGCCAAGCACGTGAGGAACACTGAGTACGTAGGGTTTATGGCCCCACCCACCTACCCAGAATGCTTTGCACTCACCTTGCTTTTTAAACAGGTTGCTCTGGACTATCTCATTCATGGACTGGACTTTCTGCTTCTGGAGTTTCACAGGGGGGATGCAGGTGTAGAACTCATAAAGGAGTTGGCTGAGGGCAGGAAAAACGGGAGCACGGAGAGCCAGTTAGACCAATGTCTCCCTCCTCATGGCATTTAGAGTTCTTCCCCCGACTCTCAGCTCCCTTGTCCCCCCACCCCACAATTCCTGGCAGAGCATCAGGTGCAGAGTAAGGCTTCAATAAATACGTGTAGTTGGTGTTGGTGTTGGTGTTGGTGTTGAATACTAATAGTATCCACAGAGATGTGAAAATCTGAAAGAAACACCAATAACCCTGAGCACTTACTATGTATCAGGCACAGGCTTTGCCTTTTACAATTATGCCATTTAAACCTCACAACTCTGTGAGGTAGATCCAATACTTATCTCAATTTTAAAAGTGGGAAAACTAAGATTTAGTAAGGTTAACTAACTTTCCCAAGGTTACAGAGTTTGAAAAGGTTACAGGGCGGTCAAAGAAACAAGGGTTTAAAACCAGGTCCTCACTTCATTACCATACCATTTTATTTACTAATATTTGATGCTTAGCAATGCTTTATGATAAGTCTTAAGATAAAAAAAAAATCCTTAATTTTAAGAAGCTATGAAAAGTTGTGGGTTAGAACAAGTCTGGGACATGAAAAGAAGATAGTTCTTCCCAAATAGAATGAAAATAAAAATAGCGATGAAACAAAATTATAGCCCCTGTCAGCTTTCAAAAATAAGCTCGTTGCGTTCATCCATTCTTTGAAGTACTTATTAAGCATCTACTTAATGTGTGACAATGTGAAGAGCAGTGGGGACACAATGGGAACATACTTGGTCCCAGGTAATATGGAACTTATATCCTAATGGAGGTCCACAAACAACACAGAAGTAAACAAATCAATACAAGGCGATATACACAGTGAAGAAAATAAATAGGGAGTTGTGTCAGAGAGAAATGGTGCAGGGACCTGGGGAGGAATTTAATTTATTTACAGAGGTAGCTTCTCTAGGAAAATTGCATTTAGTTTAAGACCAGAAATATGAGAAGAAGCCAGCAGAAATGGTCACATAAACAAGAAAAAGACAATAGTAAAGAAAAAACTGGTGAGCTCTGAATAAAGTATGGCATGCAGTGAATAGAATTGTACCCAGGTTAACTTCTCAGATTTGAAAGATATACCAAGGGTCCCCAACCCCTGGGCTGCAAACTAGTGCTGGTTTGTAGCCTGTTAGGAACTGGGCTATACAACAGGAGGTGAGCGGCAGGCCAGGAAGCAAAGCTCCATCTGTATTTGCAGCCGCTCCCCAGCGCCAGCATCACTGCCTCAGCTCCACCTCACATCATCAGGCATTAGATCCTCATAGGAGCACCGGTCCCTGGTGCCACAAAGGTCAAGGACCGCTGAGATACACCATAGTTAGAGGAAATGTGAATACTAAGGGAAGCCACGTGAAGGGCGTATGGGAACTCTATACCACCTTTGCAACTCATTTCTACATCCTAAAGTATTTCAATATAAAAAGCTTTTTTAAATCCTGTACATGCTATTTTGGAACTTAAGTGAATATAAGAAAAGAAGAAAAGGGCATATCTGGCTCAGATGGCCCCATTCTAACAGCATAATCGTATTAAGATTATGCATTCACCTCATGAGAAGAATAAAGTGAAGAAGGAGAAAGCAAAAGGGCTTTCAGGGCAGAGATGGGAAACATCAAACAATCTTCAAGTCTAAGTGAAATAGAGTCATTTACACCAAACATCAGTCTTTTAATCTACAAGTTTGCATCCTGTAGTATTTGTATCATCAAAGAAGGATGCTTATCTCATAGTAAGTTTTCACCAAAGTCTGACATAACACAACAAAAATGTAATAATCTCACACTGAAGGCCCTATAGGAAGCTCCTACCATGTGTCCTCTCTGTCCCCTCGTTGAGTGCCTGCCTGCCTGTCTGGAATTCCCTACAAGAACCTTCCCCTTCTTTTCAATCTCTGGCTCGATAACAGAGCCCAGGAAAGTACATTATAAGCTCTCACCTGAGTAACTTCGCATCAAAGACTGTTTCCACATCGTGGAGGACAGATGGGATGTATTTCAAAGCCGCCACCTAGGTGGGAAGTGAAATAAACATGAGTGATGCCCACATCTAACAACTCTGTAAGGTGAGAAGGATACTTCGCAACTTGACACAGATCAAGGGAGAATGACCCTGCATCCTGGGCACTGCTGTAGTGATTCAAGACTCTACATGTAGATTAGAACAGTAGCATGTACTTGAAATGCAAAAGTAAGTCACAACGTCCTCTATATTCAAGGAGGCAGTGATATGTAGTAGAGAGATCACAGACTTTGGAGTTATACAGGCCTACAGTCAAATCTGGGCTTTACTCCTTAATAGCCATTTGGCTTTGGACAAAACACTTAACCTCTCTGAAGTCTCAATTTCCTCATCTGTAAACTTGAGAAATAATACCTATTTTTCAGGATTGTGAAGATTAAAAATGATATGTGAGGCATGCAGCAGAGAGCCAGGCATATTTTAGATGCTCAATAAATGGTAGCATCTATCACTCTTGGAAGATGGTGTGCTCGGACTGTTTTGCTGGTGGCAAGCATGGCTTGGACTGAGTTATGTATATTTTCTTTCCCTGGCCAATTTGTGAACCACCGTGGGCATGGTTTAGCTGCCTTAGAAAACTGCACATTGTGGTGGATTGTTCTTTCCTGTGCAAGTTAATTGATGCATCCAGAGGCAGGAGACACACCCACCCCTCACATAAAAGCACCATTCGCTAAGCAGCAGAGGAGGCTGCCATTTCCGCGGCAGGTTAAGTCACATGGCTGGAAAAAATGTTTAAGAATCTAGTGGAAGCATGCATTTTTATTTTCTTTTCATTTTCCTGTACATTCTAAGTGTTCTGTGGTCAATAGGTATCATTCTTTACAATTAAACCAGAATTAAAATAGTGAAAATTCCTTTCTTAAAGAAAATCTTACTGAGCTTCTTAGTTAACATAAATAACGATCACGCCTGTTCTCTTGAGAACTTGCAGTGGGGCAGACACCGTGCTAAACACTGTTGTTAGATTATCTTGTTAAACCTTTGTGAAAAATGACATAAGCAGAGCCATTTCAAAGTAGAGCCAGAACAGCCTTTTTAGAGGAACTGCCTTGCACGTTTTACTCCTTGAACCTCTGGAATGTTTGAACTGGGCAAAATAACCTTTAGACTAGGCAAACCAATATGGTCTTAAAAACAACTGTTTGCAAAGCAAAGAGTAAAAGCACAGGGACTGATCCCAAGGACTGACGATTATGGCCTCTCCTTCTGAAGGCAGAATCAGTAACCAGCCATGTATGGCTGAAGAGTAACTCTGTTAACACCAATAGAAATTCCTTTCTCCTATGCTTATAATTATTTCCTTTCCTTTTTCTCATTAAAAACTCCTTGCCTTCACCCTATAATCAGGACACTATTTGGGTTTCTGCCTCAATCTGTGCTCCAAGATTTGCAATTTTTTTGATCCCAAATAAATGTTTGTTGTCTCTCATTTTGACTTTTTATTTTTAGATTAATACCTTATTTCAGCCCTACAAGGGAAATACATTTATTATGGATAAGAAAACTCTAGAGCCCAAAAGGTTCGCTAACTAGCCCAAGGTCACAGAGTTAGCAAACGGGAGTGCCAGGATTCAGATTCAGGTGGGCACTTGTAAATTCACCCCTCTAACTGAAGCTCCATGCCATGCCCACCTCACTCAGATAGCAAGAGTCTCTCTCTATGCCGCCATCCTTTTTTCCACTTTGTTCTTTGTGATTCTTAAAAGTCAGTAATAAATGTTTGATGAAAAAAAATTCACACAAGATAATTAATAGGGTAAATATTGCTCCTGAGTTCCCACATCTCTATCTCAGCCTTAATCCCTACTCCCCAGAAAGGACCACTGTCAACATAGCGGTGAGTGTCCTTCCAGATTGCTTTTGATGTAGGATCGATCGTGTGTGTGCATGTAGGTGCACGTGCACGTGTGTGGGATTTATACAGTTTTGCGACTTGCTTTTTGCAGCTAACCACATACCTCTGGCATTTTGCACATCATTCCAGAGGGCTCGCTCCTCTTCTCTAATCGCCCCACAGCAATGCCCTTGTGCATACATACACCGTACCTTTTCAAGCCCTCCTCTACTGACGGACTCCATTCTATCTTTAGTTTTTCTTTATTATAAAATATGTAGTAAGAAAAATATTTAACATATACATTAGTGTATCTGTAAGATTCCCTGTAGGATGGATGGACTGCTTGCGTGAAGAGGAATTAGTGTTTCAAAATGTATATACGTATATACAAATGTACCTTTTAGAAGATAGCATCATATTACCTTAGGAAGAAGTGGTAACCCACTTCCTTTTACTCCTGGCCCTATAACCTTGCTAGCCCTGATATACAAATCTTTTTAGTTCTGTCAGTCTGATATATAATGTGCAACAATTTGGTTTCCAGGGCAGGTAGGCATCTTTTCTATATTTATTGAACATCTATATTTATTAATTTGCTTGTTCATATTCTTCACCCATTTTTCTTTTGGGTGACTTCATATTGGTTCATGGAAGTCTTTATGTATCATTAATATTAACCCTTTTTTGCAGTAAGACATTTTGCAAAAATTTTCTCTTGCTCGTCCTGTAGTTTGACTGTTGCTTGCCTTTTAGCTTTGTTTATCGTATCTTTCGTTGCACAGAAGGATTTTAATTTGTATATTGTCAGATTTGTCAGACTTTTTCTTTATAGTTATTAGATTTTGTGTCTAGAGATTTATTTTCTTTATTCTTTCAAATCAAGATGACAAGCGATAACAAGATTCAAAAGCCCATGTTCCTAAAACTGTGTTCTATTGGGACACCCTTGTCCCGTAGGATGGTATTAGGTATTCTGTGGTGGGGGGAAGAATTTACATTCAAATAATTTAGGGAAAGTCTGGTTTAAGCAAAGATAAACTGTTGAGTTTTATTTTTCATTGCAGAAGTTTTCACAATTTTAATATGCTAAAATGTGTTATGTCATTCCTCGAGGCGGCTGTAGTACATAGTGCACTCCAACCTAGCTGCTCAGCCCATCTTTATTGAGAAACACCAAGCATATGTAGCTAAAGCAGATGCCTGTAGGGCTGGGCAAGCAATAGAAAGCAGTGAAATGAGATGGGCACAGCCCCATGGGGAGTGATGAGGTGTGTGGAACCCACACTCCGTCTAAAGAATGGGTCATTCTTGTTGACTTGTTTTAACACTGTGCTAGCCAAATCAAACACATCTGCAGGCTGTTCAAACATACCATAGGCTGAGGCAGATACCCTGAAAAGGGCTGGTCCAAGCACTTCTATCTTTTATCCATTCTTAAGGCGAAGACCACAGAGCTCTGGGCCCGCAGAGACAAGGGCAGGAATCCCAGCGCTCCAGCTAGCACCAGCGTGTGCCTCGTCCCATTTCTTTACCCTGAGCCTCAGCATCTTCACGTGGGACCAAGGGGAATGATGTGAAACAAAGCATACCATGTGCCTATTCTAATGGCCAGCATGCCCATAACAGTGTATGTGCTAGATCTTTCCTTATGTCACCTCTTAAGCACATGCCCTCATTTCCCCACAACTAGACAAAGTATAAGATGCACTCATCATAATCAAGACCAAAGTGAGAGAACAAAAACAGAAACAAACCCTCAGCAAGCTGGGGAAAGTCACGACTTCAGTGTCTGCAGCAAGTTGCTGGCTTTCAAAGGCTACACATCGTTGCAGGGCTTTGGAGTGATCTGCAGAACAGCAGCCACCAGGAGTCTGCGTGGGGCTCACAGGTACACACTCCAGCTCTCAGGGAGGAGGAGCCAGGCAGGGCTGTGAGAAGGACTGCTAAAGGAGGAGCCAATCTTCCCAGCTTCCTAGTTCTGGACTGGCAGTGAGTAAAACAGCCTGAATAGTTGTCACCCTGAGCTGCAGAGGGTGTTATCAACTCAACTTTCAGCCACACAGAGAAGCGGCAGGCCCGTGGTTTTCTTTTCCAGTGGGGACAGCCCATCTGTGACGCAAGAAGTTTGCCAAGTCTTTTGTCTTGGCCCCACTGTACAGCACAGCGCTGGCCATGGGGCTCATGTCGACAGTCCCGCACTTCACACAGCCCTGGCACACGTGAGTGAAGTGATAGCCGTAGGCTCAGCAGGTGCAACCAACAACCATCCCCGGAAGACAGAGCAGCTCAGCTATAAGCACTTGCTCCATGTTTCTAGGCCCTGGGAATTAGAAACGGCTAGGCTTTCTAGACCTGTTGGCCTAGAGAGCTGTGTTGCTTTACTGTTACTATTATTTCTACTCTCATTAAGACCCTACTCTACATAAAATAATACTGTGTCATGTTATTAATTTCACTCCATAGTATACATTCCTATATTACATATAATATTTAAGAGAAATACACACAGATATGTTTATATATATATATGAATATACATATATATAATAGGGAAATAAATACACATATAATAGGCTTATTAATCATAGAGATTTAAAATTGCAACTATTATTGGAAATGTTATATGTGTCAAACACTTTACATGCATGATCTTGTTTCATTCTTACATCTGCTCTATGAGTAGATACCATCATCTCTTTTTACCAATAAGGAAACTGTAGCACAGAGGTTAAATAATTCGCCAGATGCCACACAGCTGATAAGTAGCCTAGGAAGGTTGTATACCTGATTCTTGCTCCTTACCAGTGTGCTCTGCTTCTTCCCATCCTGCTTTAGGGATGGCTTCCATGTTGGCAAGTGGGGAAGTCTCAAGTGGGGGGAAAGCCTGATTTGGTGGAGGACATAAAGAACCTTCCCCTCTTTACGATGATAGTTTCTGAAAGAAGGTACAGTTTTTCCAACATTCCTTAAGTTAAGAATCCTCCTTACCACATGTATAGGAGTTGCAAGAATAGTCACATTTATCAGGTCAATAACTAACTGGTTTACTGTGTGACACCAAATAAATTTCTTAGATTAATCACCAACTCTGGACCCCTCTGCCAGAGGCCAGGTATATCCCTCAAGAAGAGGGCCAGACTCAAACCAAGCAATAGTGATTTTACTGGCCCAGAGAGAAGTCACAGGAAGACACTTAAAAAATTGCTATCCAGAGGGACTTCACCAGAATTAAGAAACCCAGGCAGCTACAAATAGCAAACATTTAATAATAATAATAAACAAAGCAAATCAGTTGTATTCTCTCAAACTCAAAGGAGAACTGTCTTTTGAGTGTTTCCAGACTCCCCCCTCCCCCCCCCTCGTGAAAACAGAGTGAGCACGCGCAGTATTGGTGCCAGCTGACACAGACTGCTAGCCAAAAAGAGAATATTGTGCAATGGTGTGAGGTTATACAAGAACACTGGACAGCTTCCTCGTTCGAGGGCTCAGACAATAATCCCATCCCATCAATTTTCAATCTCTTTTTTTCAGCCAAATGATGGACAGTCAAGGTGCATAGAAACTGGAGAAACAATGTCACAGGCATTTACTACTACGTGACCAGAAGGCAGCTCCCTGAGAGACGCTGAGCTGTCCCTGAGGAAAATGCATGCAACTCTCAGGATTTTCAGCCTCGTCACTAATCTTTCAGTAAAAGAGAAGGGAAGAGGGACCGAGAGGTTCTAGAATACGTATGTCTCCACGCTTTCTGTAACCCAACATTATGCTGGCCCCCAAGGCCTCGCAGGAGGCAGAAATGTTCGGTGTACGAAATGGCTGAAGAGGCAGACTGTGTTCTAGTCCAGTTGGACCATTTTTATCTACGTGTCCTTGGGAAAGTTAATGCTATGTGCTCCAGTTTCCTTACCAGGTGAATGAAAGAAATAAAGTTATCTACTTTATAGGGCTGAGCGAAGATTAATTGAAAAACGTGAGCTATCAGTACGACTACAGTAGCCTCATTAGAACAAAATTTCATCCCACTCATCATAAATCCATCATTACATTAATCCTAAGTATGGGTGTATAATTGAGAAGGGGGCACAATTAAAGAATCATTTACATACGAGGTGACACTCCAGCGCCTGCTGTTAAATATTACGTCTCATTTCTCCTATGTCTGAGGATTCAGCGCACAGCCTGCAGGCCACTTCTCAAGAATGGGCCACTTTCTTCCCTTAGTTCAAACATTTGAATATTTTACGCCAATTAACAAAAAGAGAGGAAAGAAAGATGCATCCTTAATTAGTTCACCTCCGTGCTTATAGAGCAAACGTCTGCCCATCTTTACTGTTGCTTATTGCTTATCCACCTGGCATTTTGCCAGAAGACTTGGGTCCTTGATGAAACTATCCTGTGTTCATTCGGTGGTGATTAGGAACTCAAACTCCGGGCTTATATAGCCTGGATTCAAATCCCAGACCTGCCGCTTCTCAGCTGTAGCTAAGTTGCTCAACCCCTCTAAGCCTCCATTTCCTCGTCTGTAAAGCAGCGATAAGCAGAGTATTTCCCTAATAAGGTTGTTGTTATAAAAAGCAAACGAGCTAATAATATATGTAAAGCTTTTAGCTTAATGCATAACACATAATAAATGCCAAAACATAAAACGGCAGAAGCTAGTATTCATTCTTTCATTTATTCTGCCAAAAGATATTTGAGTACCTACTATGTGGCAGCCTCTGGTTCAGATATTAGAGATATATATAATATCCCTGACTTCCTGTACACTCTAGTGGCTTTATTAGCAGGAGTGGCAATCATAGTGGCTAAGGGAGCATGTCATGCAATATGAGCTGTTCTTTTATCTCTACTGGTACCACCAAATTAGAACATTATGATGAATCACAGACCTGAAGGAGGATGAGTCAAATGGGTCTGCACAGTGTCCCCAAATGCCCTTTACTCACATTCGAGCTACATCCAATTCACAAGTGTCTGGTGTCGACTGTCTCAACCTGCCATCAGTTTTATCAACAATGCTTAAAGGGCTGGCATACACACGGACTTCTAGCATATGGCTCATTATTGAAAACACATGGCACCGCCTAGCCTAACCCATTTATTGTGGCTTAGAGAAGAATATTAACTTTGGATTTAGGAGACCTGGGTAGATTGAAATCCTAGCTCTATCACTATGGATAGGTGTGATTTAGGATGAATTATTTAACTTGATGAGTCTCTTATGGAAACTGAAGACAGGATTAAAAACACTGTGAAAGCCTAGCTTCGTGCTGGGCACATGGTAGGTACTTAATAAATGAAAGGTGTTTTTAATGCTCCTTCTACCCTCTTTGAATGACTGGCTTTAAATTCTCCACAGTTTGGGGTGAGCTGCTCCCATGACAATGCTGAACAATGAGGATAACTACAGAAAGCCATTCACAAAAGTTAGACGAGCCTTAGAAAGCAGAAATAACGTGTTTAGGTCCCAGAATTCACAATGGACAAAGCTGAAACTGAAGCAGATCAGCTCTACTTCAAACCAAGGCAGGCATGAATTAGGGTTTCCACCACAAGCTGCTAACCAGCTGGAAATGTAAAGACTGAACCAGGAATGTCAATCACTGGCACTCTGCGCTCTCACTCAAAACGTATGGCAGACATTACTAATAGATCTTCTTTCCCACTGTACCCCACACAGGCTCAGAATCGAGACTCCAGTCATCTGGTGCTATTTCACTTGGTAAAACTTTGCCTTCCTTTTTCTCTTTTAATAAAGTCAGTTTTTGTGAGTTATTCTCCTTGAAATTTATATCTGCTTTTTGATCTCACCGAATACCTGAATGTCCTAACACTGTTTGGCTTCCTGTGACAGGATCAGGAACACAAATATCCCCTTCCAGATCCTGGGCTGGGAAAATGCTCCCAAAGCTTCTGTTTTATGAGGAGGTGAAGGAGAGAGAGATATAAAAGACTAAACATTATTTAAACTGAACTATGTAACAGGCCCTATCATATATTACTTTATTTAATCCTCTCAATAATCCTTCATTAGACATTAGGCTTCCCATTTTACAGGAGGAAAAATGGAGGCCCAGAAAATGAAAATGATTTGCCAAGCTTTGTGTGCCCAAGTGTGGACACCCAACTCCCACCCCGGGCTCTCTGGCTCAAAATCCAAAGCTCTTTCTCCTGCAGCAAATGCCAACATCGGAGAAGATTCCATGTGTGGGGTCTGCCAACATCACACAGCTTTGACCCCTCTCCCCTCATTGGACCGTTCCTCATACCCCATAACAACATTAAATTCTCTTCAGGTACTGCTCCCATATTTGAATATGACCTTAAATTCTTCTTTGATAATTTTTCAAAAACCATACAAATAGGTAGAAAGCATCTTTGATCGTATGTAAATCCTTAAAGTTAAATTTGGCCCTTAGAACAAATTTAAAAAGAGATGAAGCCCCTTTCCACGGCTCTGGGGTAGAAATCCATGAAGAGAAACCAGCATAATCTGGGCCGAATCCCAGAGAAAATGAGGCATTTCTAACACAGCTATCCAGACAATAAGAACCTAGGTAATAAGACTTATGCCAAAACCATGATAATCATATTAGTTCTCCACATCTGCATAACGTTTTATAATTTGCTCTTTTTCAAACAGTGTTTATTTGATCCTCACCCAAACAATGCAGTTTTATAGATGAGGAAAATAAGACACTGAGACGTCGTGCAGCTGACGAGGAAGAGTCTTGTTGGCCCGGTCGCCTCTGTACTGTGAATGCTCACTGGCTCATCGGCTTTCTCACCTCCCTTCCTTCTCCTTCCTTCCCCTACCTTCTTATGCCCTTTGTCCCTTCATTCCTTACCCCAAGAAACGTGTAGTTATGATGTCTTCCTGAAAGAGTCTCTTCCTTCAAAGGCAGAGCTGAGTTTACGGTGTTGAGAATAAAGGGTGGATGATTTTAAGGAACTGCCACCTTAACCATTCTCATCATTGAAAGTGGATCAAGTTTGACCTACTTGCTTCTAGGTAGCAAAAGCTTCAGCGCTATTTTAAAAGAGGCACTGCTACCTTCATGGGAAACTATAATCATGCTTTCTCCCGCCCTACGGAGCCCTTGGTCTTTGGGGCCATTACACCATGTAGCCTGCCCACGCCTTCAGCCAGCACAGGGCTTCATGTTCAAGCAAAAGTAGACATTATCTCACCATGTCATTGTTTATCAAATGACCAAGGGAAAAGACAGATTATTTTTGCAGCGTAAACCAACCTGCAAAAGGATGGTGGTTTTATATTGACTTTTCATCAGGTTGTTGATTGATTCAAAGAGCCGTCTCATAGATTCTTCAAACTCCATCTGTTCTTTGCCTTCGTAGAGCCTGAAAGAAGACACATCTGGGTCATTTCTCATGCCAACAGGCAATACCTTTGAAAGTGTGTGCCAGCCACAAATTTTTTTTAAAATTGAAAAGAGAAAGGGGTGGGAGATGGAGACTCTGGCCAGAAGGCGGTTGCTGCAGCAGGTGCCACATGCATAATTCACTCGAGGGAAAAACCCACGTCCACCCATATGGAACAGAAATGCTCACATAACAAACCCACCCCCACCGTCGTTTTTATTAAACCCTGAAGGACCTCAGAGGTATAAAATCTGAGCCAAGAGGACATTAATAATTTCAGCCTTCTTCAAGAATCGGAGGGGAGACTGTGGTCATTAGATTTTCAAAATATCATGCAAACATCAAGGAGAAATATTTTCAAATACACAACTGTCTAGTCAGCCATCGAAGGTTTGTCAGGCGAACAGGAGGGGCATGCTCGTTCCATGTCAGGGGCCTTGTTTTCGCTGCCCTGTCATTTCAGGAGCATACTTATTACCTAATTTAAATCTTCTATTCCTCTAATTATAAAGGTCTTGTGCTGTTACTGTAAAAAATGTACACATTGCAGAAAAGCATTACTTACAAAGTGAGACTCCTCAGTAATCCCGCCCAGTGATTAGTGATTGTTAACATCTTGACAGGTATCCTAACAGAGATTATCAGGCCCTGTGCTAAGACACACATGTGACATTTTATAGAAATCATCCCCTTGTATAAAAGGCCCCTGAGTCTTATCACCCTCTTGGCCCAGTCTGAGAGTGCTGTTCAGCCCAAAGCCTCTCGACAAGCCTCTATTGCCGACCATGAAATATCCGCAGCCTAATCTGTGGCATCCCGTGCGGAATACAGAGAAGATGGCTTCTGTTCCCGTTTCAGATAAAGAGCGTCTCCTGTCACGGCCCCATTCACAGTCAACACTACCGGGCTGCTGGCTGTGGCAAAGGTGCTTTCCTCAGATAAAGCGCTGGCACACTTCACAGGTTTGTTTGCTCTGTCAACCACAGGACTGGCAGTGCATCAAGGCCACCTCAGCGCTGTCTCCACTAAATCCCCAGCCATCCTCTGGCCCCCTTTTCTCTTCTTTCTGCTTCTCTTCTACTTCCTTTCTCTGTAAGTGCGCCTCTCTGTCTTCTGAGCATCATTCGCTCTCTGTCTCTCCGTGCGGCTGTATGTTTATCTCTGCTGCTCTCTCTGTGTCTCTAGTCGCTCTCCTTCTTTCTCTTCTTTTTCCTAACTGACCCCTTCCTAAAGCCCTCCTGAAGTGAGAAGCTTAAGGGGAAGCCAGTGCTGAAGAGCCCATGAGCCGGCAGTTGCTGCTGACTTTCTGGGTGTCTAGCTCAAGGCCACGGAGGCAAGAGGAACCAGGAGTGCCTAAAGCAGCTTCTCTCCTCCTCTCTCCGCAGCTCCCTAGAGTTCTAGATCAAGATCTGTGGGAAAGGCCAGTGAGTGCCTAGTCTGTGTTTCTCACTGTGTGGTTGAGGACACTGAGACCCAGGGTGGGAAAGTGACTTGGCTTCACGCCGTCTTTTAAATGCTATTTGATAGAGGTGAGAAGGAAAAGTGACTTTTAACCTGTAAGCCTAAGTCAAGGCCTTCCACTCAACTTTCACACTTTGTAGGAAACTGAATTTAATTTCTCCAGCAAGATATGCTGTGATTGCTCTAGGACTAAGTCACAGACTGTGCCGGGAGTGTCGCTGGAACTGGAACTCCGCATTCTTCTCCTTCTGCGCCCTAACAGGGGAGGGCAGATGACACAAACCTCCTGAGGACAAGACCGGGGCATCTGCCTCTGCCTCTGTGGGAACCCAAGCTGCTCCTTGTTGTTCATGTCAGGAGTCAGTGCCTTAACACCACGCTCCAGGCCAGGGAAGGAAATTACATTGATCCCTGCTAAGTTTCACAAAGGATAAAAAAAAACCAAAACGATTCTGTGGGACAATGGCTTGCAGTTTACACTGGCTACTTAGGCCTGGGGTTTTACTAAGTGGCAATAAGAAGAGTTGGAGGAAATGCCTGTAGTTGGAAAAAGAAGAAAGGAAACAAATCTATTTAGTGAAAAAGGCTTTGCTATCTGCCAGATGCCTCCATATACTGGCTGTGTGGCCTCAGAGAAATTATGTCTCTGAATCTTACCTTCCTTATTGACAAAATGGAGATGTAATGCTCAAAGGGTTATTTTAAGGTGGAAGAAAAATGAGACAATTCCTTTCAAATGTTTACCATTGTAGCTGGCAGTTAGTAAGTGTTAAGTAAACGTCAGCTATTATTGTTGCTGTTGATTCCTGAGCGCAGAAGTGATCATACTGGCAAACTCTCTGATCGGAGTGTACATAAATAAAGGGAATATTTTGGGGAAGAAGTGACTAATGAAAAAAATATATAAAAATTTTAAATTATATGGAAGAAATAAATTGATGATGGGGGCCATTCAGCACTGTGGGGCCTCCCCTGAGAAGCTTGAGGAGAAAAGAAAAATAATGCCTTATTTATCTGCAAGGCTTTAAGCGTAGCCTTGAAATCAAGGGCACAGCAGATGTAGTTTCAAGGTCTCTTTTTAGCACTTGGTCTCTGTCATAGCTTCGGGAGGGAAACACGTGTTCTGGCTTCAGAATGCCTAGAAAGATACTTCAGAAGTGGGTTGATTCTGCCAGGGAATGAGTTACTGAAGGGCCTGAAGGCCCTGGACACAAGGAAAACTGGAACGACCTGCGAGGCGCCATTCTGGGGCATGAGAGTCAGCCCAACCGCAGCAGGCGCTCCAGCTCCCAGGGCTTGGATAAATATAGCGATGCTCAGATTGCATGTGATTCATTAAGGAGACACTGTGCACAGCTGAGCACTCACCAGATGCAAATGGAGCCCCATACGGTGTGTGCAATGCTTTGCAATGCCTCTTCCAAGCAGGTACATAAAGCTTCAGCCTAAAATGGAGATGGCGACCTCAGGCCAGCGGCCCAAGGGAGCAGAATCTAACCAAGGCATCCTCAGGCTTGTAAAGCCAGCAGGAAGGTTCACTTTAGAATCCACCGGTGGACGGTTTCCTGGCACCCCGTCCTAGTTTGTTTTCCGTACCTCAGCCACTTCCAGCTCCGCTGAGCCTCATTCGCAGGCACCCTCCTTATATCTCCCCCTCCTCTATATAGAAATGTAGGTGACACTGTGTAGTTTCCAAACTCTGCTCTGCCACTTATTAGTTAGGTGACCTTGGCTCAGTTCCTTATCTCTCTAAGGCCCAGTTTTCTCATTAGTAAAATGGCACTAGCCCCATATGGTCCTACAATCAAATAATAAGTAAAAAGCGATTAGCACAGTGCCTAACACATAGTAAATACTCAATGAATGTTAGCTATTGATATATAGTATCATATTTTTCCTTCAAATCCATCCATTTTTGCTTTCTAAACATTAAGGAGAAAGAACTCAGTGTCTTCAGAAAGAGAATTACTATACCATTTATTGAGCACCTACTGTGTGCCAGGCAGTGCAGTGGAGATTAACGTAAGATTCAGTCCCTCTCCCCAGAGGAATCATGTACAAGTACAGCATGTCAAAGCAACATCTGGTGGCACCTCTCTGCCCTCAGCAACCCCCTCCCAGGCCACCATGGCCTGTCCTCCCACCTCCTTCCTTCCTCCCCAGCAGTCCCACAAATGCCCCCAGGATTAGTCCTAGGCCCAGCTTTCCTGTCTCCCACTCCACAACTTTGCCTAAATATGCTCTTGGCGAGACACATACCTGACTCATTTCACAATTGCCTGGGAGCAGACTAATTGGAAGGTTTTAAAAATGAAATCTGTTTTAAGTGTCTCCATGATCTCATATGGAGCCGAGCAAAATTCCTCAAACAATGATGTCACACCACACCATTTGGTTACTTTGCTATGTAAGTTAAGATACTTTTGTGTCCCCAGATGTGATGCTAGACACTGGAGGAATACTGTGGAAGGGAGACCACTTATTTAGCAAATTTCTCTAGATAAATGAACACAACCTGGGCTGAAGAATAATTATAGCCAAACCAGTGGTCAGGGCTGTTTGAAAATCATCTTTGCATTTATTGATCCTACTTACAGAAAGAAACCCTTCAGTGTACTCAGCAGGCACATTTAAGTCAAAGCACTAGGGCTGGAAAAGATTCATGAATGAGACAGTCTTCTCTCTGATTCACATCTTCCCTGCATGGTACTGTCACCATCCCAACCCCTTCCCCTAACACCAAGGTCTATGTACCTGAAATGAATCAGAAATCACTGATTAAGACATAAAATTTTGGTGCAATGAGCCTGGAGTGAGTTGTCCAGCTCAACAGTGGCCAAGGAAATTGTCTTTTGCAGAGTAACAAAGTTAAAATGTAAAGCATTATTCCGTTAGAGGAGAAAATTTAAAATGTACCAGAAAGGGACTATGTGAGGAAGGGTGAGGGCAACTGCAGTGTTGCCGCTGTGAACTGTCAAGTGGCCTTGGTGGACAGAACTCCACCCAGATTTCATTTAGCTGAATGCCACCAGCCCTCCCTGCCATAGGCAGGGCTCAGACCAGCTCTGTGTGCCAGTCCCCTCACTGAGGAGGGATCACTCCTTAGAGCAAACTGCAAATAAGTTTCACTAAACAGTCTACTTTGTGTAAATCACCCCAAGGAAGAATGATTTATAGATGAGAGGGAAAAAGACAAACTCAATATGTGAGGATCCTGTTTTGAAAAAGGTTTAGAATGAAGACACAAATATTAATGCAATAGCTAAGCAAAACTGCTTCAGGTGGAAGTGTAAATAGCCTAAATAATAATTTAAAAAGAAGTAAACAATATGGAAGAAACAAAAGAAAAGCAATCCATCTAAAACATTCACTTTACTTTTAAAATATGGCAAGCCTGTGTAATAAATTAATAGTATAAGTAGGTAATAAGGTGTAGGCAAAAGCCTGGAAAAGAACTTCAGTTATGAAGGGAGTGATGTGTGCCCCACATCACCCTTCATTCTACTGAGAGAAGCTGCAGCTTTTATGTAATTTGGCAAGAACTAAGTTGCATAATTCTGCACTTAAGTAAATTTCCCCATTCGCATGAAAAATGATATTCAGGGTTTTTTCTCTCAATATAATTAGAAATTGAGCATTACTAAAACAATGTAGCTAAGGAGAGAAACACACATACACACACGTTAATGGCTCTAAGACATATAGAGAATAATACAGATTGCATCATCTACTTGAAAGACAAGCTAATATTCAGCAGAGTCCTTCCAGCTCTTTCTCTTTAGGCCTAGTTGTTCTAAAAGTTTGGGTGCCAAGAAGAAATTCGGTTTTGACTGCTCCTCTTACCATTTCTCCCTTTAGTTTTTAATCACCTAGGAAGTACCCATGATATTTTAAGTAATAACAGAAAAAATTAAGTTGCATAATGATTACATATACACACACCCCTAGTAAAATCTGGAAATCTACACATTATATCTTAGAAAAAGGACTGTGTATGTCAACAATCCCCTTATACACTTTTACATTATATTCTGATCTTTAAACAAGTAAATATGACATTTAATTTAAAATGAGATCTACTTTTTCTTTGGGGGTGAATGTTTCTTGCCTTCCAGCTCCTTTCTGTAACAATCCTTTTCCCCAAAGTCTTTCCCAAATCCACTCATTCTCAGTGTGAGAACTGGGGCTGGAGGCAGGGGATCTAGCTCAAGCATACAACTGGAGGCAGTTTTCTTCTACAATTACAGAATCGACATGCTAATTTTTCACCTACCTCCTGGTTCCTGGGCTGGGCTCTGGCTAGAGAAATTGCCTAAGAAATGTCAAGTTATTATTATTACTCTAAATGGTGGTCATGCCAAGAGCATCTGAACTTTGTCCTTTCAGTCTGTGGCTTCCTGAGAAGGATAATTAACCCCAGGGTTCCTGCTCTGTTCCTGAGAGCTTTGATATTCGGTGTGTGGAGTCAAATAGAATTTTTAACATTTTCCTTACTAATGGTGCTGTTTTTAAAAATACATGTGCAGTAAAACTCTCTGTTGAAATCTGGGAATACCGGAGGAAGTGTTAAGTTCAAACATGCTAAGGTTTGCATTACTGGAGACCTCATTAGAGTAGGATGGCTAAGGGCCAAACCAGCTGCCAGCAGAGGGCGGTGTAGCAGAAAGAGCGGTGGTCTGGATCCCCAGAACTGAATTTTAAACCCGACTCCAGCATTAGTGCCGTGACCTTTAGTAGGTTACTTCCCTCTGGGTGCTGATTCCCTCATCTCTAGACGGGCCACTTTACCATTTGGGGAATACTCAGGATTCTTAACTGGCTTCTATTGTCAAAGAGGCAGGTAGAGTGTGCTGATCATCCAAGACCAAGCCTGCTCCGCCACCCCTCCCCCCTGCCCCCCCTCCCGCACCCTCACCACAGAACTCTCCAAAATGGCATATGGCCCCACAGGCACCCAAGAGCCTGGAATAGGTAAAGGTAAATCTTGAAGAGCCTGAATGTCATCTAGTCATCAAGTACCAACATTTAAGATTTACTCTCTTAGCGACCCTCAAATATACAATACAGTATTGTTAACTATAGTCACCAAAGCCATTTTCCATCCTCCATCTTCATCAGTACCACCTTTAATCCACATCCCCATCACCTCTCACCTGTAGGGGTTTCTGAGCCCACATCCCTTCCTTCACTCTTATTTCTTTTCAATTCATTTCCTACAATGGCCAGAGGACTGTTTCAAAACACAAAAGTGATATCATTCTCCTTTCAAAATCTTTTAATGCTCCCCTCAGGATAATGTCCATAGCCATAGCCTGGCCTTCAAAGATCTCCAAGATCTGCCCCTTCCCATCCCTCTGGGCCTGCTACTCTATCCCTCTGTCACTGAATTTCAGCCACTTTGGCCTCCCCACAGCTCAACTGAGTCAACCTCCAAGAGGTCAGGGACCTCCTTCCAGCTTTATTCTCATCGATCACACTCTCCTCTTCACCTGCCAACTCCTACTCAGCATTCAGGTGACAGCTGAGATGGCACTTTCTCCAGGACATCTCCCTGACCCTATGATAAGACTCAATCGCCTTATTCTATGCTCTCGGAGCAGCTCGCACACTCATCCCATTGACTTCACAGGTGCCCACATGACCATCTGCTTAACGACTCCCTTCCCAGCTAAATTAAAAATCTCATGAAGATTAGGCCTGAGTTTGTCCAATTCGTTGTCATATTTCTGGTGTCCAGCAGAGTGGCCTAGAGGCTACTCAATAAATATTTGTTAGATAAACACTTGGTTGTTAATGCAAACCAAACCTCTACCATTAGATAAATCAACTAGATGGAAACAGAATTCCGTTATCAACTCAAGGGGTAAAAAGAAGAACATGGTATTAGGGCCCAGTGTGCATGGGACAGGTAATGTGTTAGTGCCGAATGTTAAGGACAATAAGCACTGTTAAAGGCCCTTTTGAAGTTGTAGGCTCTAAGGGCAATTTTAAAAAGTTGAGAGATACCCATGTACAGAAAAGCTGTTTACTATCTTTAGGTTTCCCGGCCCTGGGACCACTTATGAATTAATTACGAGGCTCACACTCCTCTTGCCACCTGGATACCTTCCAAAATGAGAGAAAAATGGCAAAATGCCAGGTTCAGAAAAGCAGAACACGCAATGTGCGCAGCAGACAAAGGCTCCAGTGTGAGTCGGAGCAGGGCCCTTGCCATGCTCTGCATCGGCTTCTTGGGTTTAGGAGAGGCTACACCGTAGCATTTGTTCCCATGGAGGAGGTACTACATTATCACATGTATGCCCCACAACTAAGTCCTTTTTAATTTTCGCCCACTCCAAGGACACAATAGCAGCAAGCCAAACAACTGAGCAATACTCATTCCTGTTAAGGAAACGAATTCTGCTTCAGAGGATGCCTGCCCAAAGTGCATTTGAAGTGGATCATCCAGTATACCCAGCCATTCTGATTCAGTCTTGTGCACCCCTGACAATTACTTTAGCATGGTGAATTTCACCTCCTGGCTAACCAGACCCTTTATTATCCTGCATGTTCATATTTAGTTACAGGGGATTTGCTAACATGTTTCATAAACCTACATATTTATTCAGTAAATTGATCTCCCACCCAAGTCATTTTCTGAGGAACTGTTAGCCTCAGCATTTGACAAAAATAGCCATTTTTGCATAAAGGCCAGGATTCTGACGTCAAGCTAGATTCCAGACTTCTAACAAGGAGTTAACAAGAAAAGAAAATTGTCTACGGTTTCGACCTGAATGAATGGATATCTTGTGTCCTCCATGTCTTTTCCCTTAACTATCTACATCACAGATAGTCTTGTTCTGCAAAATTAAGCCATTTACAGGGACAATGGAAGTGGACAAGAATGATGTCTTACACTTTGCTGTGAGCAGAGTTATGAGATGGGCACCAAATAGGAAACAGTTTACCTAGCCTCCTAAGGATCCATAAGGGGAAGCAGGTCTAGGATTATACCTGGCAAAGGACAACTCACAATGCACCTAATTCACATGTAAACGATCAGAAATCAACTGCACCTGATCACCCTGCTCCCTGATGCTCCCCTGAATGGATGTTAGGAAAGATGCTAAACTCTGAGAAAGGGATTGCTAATTCACCGAAGACTTCCTAATTGCACCTTGCCTCTGATCAGTTTTCAGTCCTCATGACCTGACTATAGCAGTTGATAAGGCTGATATACTCCCTCCTTGATACAAACCCTTTCTTGGCTCCTGGAATGCCAATCCTTTCTGCTCCCTTTCCTATGACCCTGAGCCTCCTTCTTTGGGGCTCTCCGACTGTCTCTTCAACATCCTAATCTCCTGGGTTTCATCCTGAATTTCACAGTATTGCTCACCTATAGCTTCAAATATCTCTTTGGGTCTATTTCTACCAAAACAGTATCTGCATTCTCACTCTCCTGAACTCCAGATGTGCATCTAACTGCCTGCTGGACATTTCCATCTGGCTATGCCAACGAACACCTCAAACTTAACATGCCCCACATCAAACACCATCTTACCCTCCCCCAAACCTGCTCCTCCCGTGTACTTGTTACGCTGATGAACAATGCCTTATCGAATGGGTCCCAAAGCTCAGCCTCAGATCGACCTTGTCCTTCAACTCCACTCTCACATTCAATTAGGTCTGGCAGCCCCGCCGCCTGTAAACGCCTACCTTCATCCTTTCCTTCTCCAGCTCCACTGTGACCACCTCAGCTCCAGGCCTCTTGCCTGGATTATTGCGATAGCTCGTTATTGACATCCTGCCTTTCCTACTCTACACCACATTCCACATACTAACCTCGCTTCTGCAGTAATCCTTCTAAAACATGAATGTGATCGTGTCATTCTCCTGCTTTAGAATTTCAGTGGCTCCCCACGGCTAAAAGCAGGGGTTTCCAAACTGTTCCTTTGAGAAAAAAATATTTTAAGCATAATTCTCAATAGATGCTTGTTTATTTATAAATTATATCCATGTACTATTCTAAGTCAAATATTTATAAAGTTTAATTTTTTTCATTTTGGGAGGAAATAAGGACATTTTAATATTTCTATTTGATCCCAATGAATTAGTTTATACACTCACTGGGGTATTCGTTCTGTGCTCTGAGGACGGAGGGCAGCGTCTGTGCCAGTATCCCCAGCAGAGAGGTCAAACTCCTCAGTCTGGCACTCAAGGCATTTCACAGTCTAGCTTCAACCCACCTCTTCAGACACACCGTCCGCTCTCCTCCAAGACCACAGCTCCACCTCCCGCCCAGTCTTCTCCGCAAGCATGCCCTTCACGGTGGACACAGACTAGCACAGAGAACCGAGGCTTGGATGTCGGACCCCCCCACCCACCCACACACCAATGTCTAGATGTGTGGCCTAGAGGCACTTTCTGCACCTCTCTGGGCCTCAATTTCTCCTTCTGTAAAATGAATATAATAATATCTACACTTTACAGGGTCACTGTAGTAAGTGAGGTAGGAGGTAAGCGATACAGGGCCGAGTACAGAGGAGAGGCTTATCAAGTGGTACCTCAGAGTAGTAGCAGTAATTAGTTCTATTTCATGTGTTGTTC
Source organism: Pteropus alecto (assembly GCF_000325575.1). Classification (NCBI taxonomy): domain Eukaryota; kingdom Metazoa; phylum Chordata; class Mammalia; order Chiroptera; family Pteropodidae; genus Pteropus; species Pteropus alecto. The sequence goes on along the minus strand of NW_006431919.1, from coordinate 15,700,121 downwards.
CCTCTACAGATGCTCCTTGACTTATGATGGGGTTACATCCTGATTAAACCATTGTAAGTGGAACATATTCTAAGTCGAAAATGCATTTAACATTCCAAACATACTTCCCATGGGCAGGCTTCTTAAATGCCTTTCAATGTCTACTTTAAAATACCACCTTCTCTGAGAAATCCTGCCAACCCTCCAGAGGTGGAGTTTGTCATTCAAACCTGTCTGCCCCTAGGAACCATGGGCTAGTCTCCACTGTATCATACCACTGATCATTGCTTATTTCAGGAAACTGGGAGTTGATTGCTGGTTTGCATGTCTGTCTTGCCCACTAGATTGTTGCTACTTGAGGAAGTCTGATATTAACTGCAGAGTTCCTAGTACTTAACAAAGTCCCAAAGCACATAACAGGTACCCAATAAAGTTTATCAATATTTCCATATACAAAGGGAAAAGAGGACTATGTAAAAGTGAATATGCACAATGTCATATTATAATAATGGCAACTTACTTAACAGTTTAAAAAGTGCCTTCACATGTATTTGTAAGAAACAGCCTGCTAGCTTCTCCTCTGCACTGTAGCAACTCATGAAACATAATAAATTAAAGGGAAGTAACTGTTTGACAATATCCCTTTGATGACAGTTTACTCTTCCATCCTGATCTGATGCCAAGTTAATGTTATCATAAAATAATTCCATTAACTGCAATTGTGAAGTTTACTGAGTCATTACTGTCATCAAAAAGTGAAATTATATTCAAAACTGAAAACAAAAGCTTACATAGGAATAAATGGCATTAACATGTAAACAAATTATATGCAGGAGAAACAGGAATAGCAATGTGACCAGCATTGAAGACCAGGCTCAGCATAAACAGATGATTACATTTTAATATTTATTCATATGTGAACAATGAAAACAAATCACAGTGGCAAGTACCTTCAAGTTATACTCACATTTGTTTAAAAAGGAAGAGGCTTAGGTAGGCCCTCCAACTGCAGGCTACTGTTTGAGCTTTATTCAGACATTCTTGCTGCCTAACATATTCATGACCTAGAGGATAGACTAGCATGTAATATTTACATAAGAAGAAACTGAACTGGTGGCAGGGTGAAGTGGAGCTTGGGAGTAGGGGAGCAGGGAAGAATAAAGCAAGATACAAAATAAAAAAGGCAAAAGAGAGCATCAGGTCACCCGATGCTGAAGGCAATTAGAGGAAGGGCAATGATGCCCGGCCTGGTGAAGTGAGCCAGACTGGGGGTTTCCACTGGAGGTATGAACCGTGCTCCTTTGATGCCTGTGTTAATAGAGTTGCAGCCCCAGTGCAGGTAAACGGCACCGCACAGGCCGTGGCCAGCCTTCAGCTTCCAGGTAAGCGCTGGCAAGCAGGAGGGCACCTGAAGGTGCTGCTGCTCCCACCAAGATGCTGAGTGTGTTTATCTTTCCCTGACCAGTGATTCTTTTCCAAGGAGTGTGAGCCCACCTGGGCTAGCCCTACGTCAGTTTTTTCTTATTCATTCCTTGGGAGGATACAAGGATAAAGTGATGGTTGCCTGGGCAGCTTTGCCAAAATAGTGAGGATGCCTTTCCTGACAACTCCTGCTCCAAGTCATCATTTTCTTTACTGAAATCCTACTGTGCTCGAGGATGATAGCACCTAAAGCCACGCAGCTCTGTGCCTCTCAGCAGCCCCGACAGCACCCAGCAGGTCAACCCTTTCGGTCTGAGCTGCTCTTTCTCAGGACAGCCCCTCCTCTTGGCCCACCACACTTTAGATTTGCAGGGACTGAAAAATGTTCAGTTCTTAAATTCACTTAGTTGGTTGAGGTAGAATGTGAAGCCTCACTCTAGATTCTTAGCTGTGTGACCTTTGAGCCTGAATCTAAGCCTCAGCTGATCTGTGGCAGGGGGTAAAAGCGGTGTCCCATTTCACATGGAATGAGTGCCGATGAGCGCCAGGTGCTATTCTCAGTGCTTGGGACACAGCGCAAAACAAAGACTCCTGTCCTCCTGGAGCTGACATTCCAGCAAGGAGAAGGCAGTAAACAAAAGCATAACTAATTATTGAATAGTACGTTCACGTGATTAGTTCTACGGGGAGGAAAAATAAGACAAAAAGCAGAGCGAAAGGGAGAATCAGAAGTGCTGGGGACAGGGGTTGTGACTGTAAATAGGGCGGTAAGAGAGACATCTGAGCAAAGATGTAAAAGAGGTGAGGGCATGAGCAAGCACGTATCTGGGGAAGGGTGCAAAGGCCCTGAGTCAGGCGTCCGAGCCACAGCAAGGAGGCCTGTGTGGCTGGCACAGAGCGAGTGAGGAGCAGGAGAAGATGAAGTCAAGACGTGAAGACCTCCACAGGATTTTTGTGAAGACTGATGGAGACAGCAAATGAAATGCCTTAACTGATGACAATAACAGGGGGCACTTGCTATGTGACAGGCACTGTGCTAAATGCCTGACACCAATCAGCTCATTTAGTCTGCACAAGAACCCTGCAAGGGTTTTTACATACATGCCTGTTTTACATATGAGAAAGCTAAGCTTTAGGCAGACTAAATAATTTTCTCATGATCATAAACATTAGTATACGGTAGTGGTAGGATTCAAACGTAGAATTCAAACCCCAGTGACCTAGCTCCAGAGACTATGCCTTTAGCCTCTGAGCTGACTGCCTCTCATAAGCAAAGGGGATCAGGATGAGGGCAGTGACGGAGGAATTTGTGGATGGTAGAACAGCCCCAGGAGACTGGGATTACACGGAGGAGGAGGAGGAAGCAAGAACTAAATAAGCAGATCTGTAACAGAGCAGAAGACATGATGCAAAAGAAAAGATAGGCAGAGCAAGACGGGAACAGAGAGCTGGGTCAAGGCTGCTTGGGCCAAAGGGGTCTGACCATACACACAAGGGAAGTGAAAGCAGCAGACATAAGCAGGGCCACCCAATGGGCAAGCAACAGACCAATGTGAATTCACAGGAACATTAAAGTCTCTGTATTATGCTCTTCAAAAAGCACAGACACCTGGTAAAGATACCCTCCCTTGAAAAATAAACAGTAAGAAATGTTTAGGAGAGCATGATCAGTAAGCCAGACATTGGAGATGAATCAAGATACCAGAACTTCCTTTACTAATTTAAACCTGAATTTTTGAAAAAAAGCACCCTTGCTATCTCTCCTAAGTGAAAACACGGTAACAGCTATCTGGAATAAGTACCAGATATCACATTGAGAACTTTGTTCATGATCTCATTTCATTACCAAAACACTAAGAGCTGGTTTATCCCCATTTATAGATAAGGAAACTGAGGCTCAGAGAGGCTGGGTCACTCGCTAATTAGAGTACTTACAGGGACAGATATGTGACCGCCTCCAAGGTCTGTCCATGTGAACACTGACCAGCACTGAGCCAACAATGACCATGACTATAACCGTTACCCCATGCTGCCTCCTATATCCTAGCCTGCTGCAACATTAGGATTTGCAAGGAGCACAGACAAGTGAGAGCACATCTTACTGCAGCCCTGTGCTCTGGATCTTCTCTTTTAGAGAGTCATCCTTACAGAAGTGCTGCCGGCTCATTTCTACGTGCCTGGCCAGTAGGAAGGGAAGCTAGTCAGTGTCTATCATGTGGATCAGGGAAGTACAGGCTGCTTCAGACTTGGAATAATTCCACGGCTCAGAAACCTTGGGGATCAGCTCGGCTGGTCGTCTGAGCTTTAGGATAAAAGGCACTGCAAGGAGTTTTGTAAAGAAGCTCAATGCCTAGAAGATAATCATTTCAGCTCTTTCTAAATGTTCCTCGCTATGCTCTGTATCTCCCAGGGGCTCAGTCATCCTAGAAAAGCCTAGTAGATATTGGTCATATTTATGTCCACTCAGCATCTTTTGGACATACTTTCTACAATTTAAAGATTTCCTGAATTTTTATGCCGGCCTCCCTGTGGCAGAAGCCTGAAGATGCTCTACCAGCTTTTGTTGCAGATATGGCATAGGCATGTGCCCAGAGGCACCTGCCCCAGACTTTGACCCAGGAGCTAGTGACACAAGAAGAGGGCACAGGAAAATCATTTTCTTTGGTTATATGATAGAAATAAAGAATCCTAAATAATTCCATTCCTTGTCAACAACGTCTCTTCTTCCCTTACCTGACTGCATCCTGCATATCGATACAGGAAAATCTCCAGCCCTTAAAAATGTTCGTGTGCAGTATGTGCAAAAAAAAAGAAAAAAAAAAAAGGCAAGGGAACAACTAATGGGAGCTAGATCAGCTGCAGTGATGCACATGAGGAAAGAGGACAAAGGAATAACAGGAAACAAACACAATACCAGATACAATAAGCCCCAAAAGCAATAATTACATTACAATTTCTACCAGCTGGCTTAGAAATCTCAAAGCATTGAACCTTCTATTTTCTAGTTTCCCA